>NC_068434.1:46428470-46796595 GCF_023373465.1 Oncorhynchus keta
TGGGGCAGTGGAAACGCTTTCTCTGGAGTGAATCACGCTTCAACATCTGGCAGTCCGATGAATGAATCTGGGTTTGGCGGATGCCAGGAGAACGCTATACCTTCCCCAATGCATAGTGCCAACTGTAAAGTTTGGTGGAGGAGGAATAATGGTCTGGGGCTGTTTTTCATGGTTTGGGCTAGGCCCCTTAGATCCAGTGAATGGAAATATGAATGCTACAGCATACAATGACATTCTAGACAATTCTGTGCTTCCAACTTTGTGGTAACTGTTTGGGGAAGGTCCTTTTCTGTTTCAGCAAGACAATGCCACCTGTGCACAAAGCAAGGTCCACACAGAAATGGTTTGTTAAGATCTGTGTGGAAGAACTTGACTGGCCTGCACAGCAAGCCCTGACCTCAACCCCCTTTGAACACCTTTGTGATGAATTGGATCGCCACTGATGCTCTTGCGGCTGTCCCAGCAGCAATTTTCCAACATCTAGTGGAAAGCCAGAAGTTTGGAGGCTGTTGTAGCAGCAAAGGGGTGACCAGCACCATATTAATGCTCATGAGTTTGGAATAAGATGTTCAATGAGCAGGTGTCCACATTCTTTTGGTCATGTAGTGTATTTAAAAAATATATTTTACCCCCTTTTTCAGCTTGCACTGCGCCCGGCCAGTCACAGGAGTCGCCAGTGCGCAATGAGACAAGGACATCCCTGCCGGCCAAGCCCTCCCTAACCCGGACGACGCTAGGCCAAATGGGCCTCCCGGTCACGGCCGGCTGAGACGGAGCCTGGGCTCGAACCCAGTCTCTGGTGGCACAGCTAGCGCCTTGGACCACTGCGCCACCCGGGAGGCCCCTCATGTAGAGCATTTCTGATACAGTATTACCATGATAGGAGCATCAGATGCAACAGATGTGATGGATAGTGGAGATAATGAGATAGTGGATACCCCCGGGGGCTTTGTGTGGTTGGTCAGATGGTTGGCTGTATGATGTATCATATCTGGCATGTGAAGTAAATTGAGCATCTGATCTGCATATTGGTCCACATACTTCCCTTGCATGTGACCTGTCATAATATTGCATGATGTTGCTGTGAGGACATTGGTGAGGTTTTGATCTTGCCTGCCATGCGTAGGCTTCTTTAAAGGATTATGATACCATTTATGTTCGAGTGGATTTTTTTAAGCACATAAATACATCTTTTGCGTAACTCAAATTTCATTCCGGTTCTTGGAGGGGTTATAGGCCCTACCCTGAAGAAAGAGACAAATAAAAAATGCATCCTATGTCGGTTAATTGAGGGAGGAACTACATTTTTCATAGGCCGTCGCTGTAGCATCCCAGAACCTTGTCCCTTCCAAATATAAAATTCCAACAGTCAGGCGATAACCCAAAGAGGGGATTAGAACCATATAATCTAAATTACATTACATTCTTTCAGCAGGCTGTGTTTTTTTCTCTACTTATTTTCTGTATAAACGAATATCATTTTCTTAAATTGATCCACTCTCTCGGTCTACTGATTAGTAATGACGGGTTTGAAAGACATGGTTCTGGGGCCTCTCTCTCTCGCTCTCTCTCCCTCTCTGTAAACATCAACACAGCGCTTCATGAGGGCTAGCCTGCCGAGCCAATTACAAAGGGTTCCCCTGAAGAACTGAAGTTAATCAGGATTCACTAAACAAGCTTTGTCCCAAATGGTACCCTATTCCCTATTTAGTGCACTACTTTTGACCAGGGGATATGGTGCCATTTGTGACACAACTATTACCCTGAAGATTCACAATCAGTGTAGAGTTCCTTCCAATGCAATGGAATCTGTGGTTGATTCATGTGAGAGGGTATCTCCTTGCTGGTCATTTTAGGCACTTAGTGTGAAGGATGCCTCTTGTGTCCAATGTGTTGCTGTTCCTTAGAATTTAGGTCAGGTTCAAAGATACTTGAACTTAATTTTTAGCGCTAAGATGAATGAGCTATCACCTTCTGGTGGCGACAAACAGTTGCAAATCAACACGTAGAATCATCTGAAAATGAAAGGGTCCCCCGGTGCTGTAAGCTGTTTGCCGTCAGTGTGTTTAGTCTATTATAGCCATCAGAGACGTTGATGGAATTACTCAGTCTGTGTCCATTTAGGAACTGAAAAAAACCTGGTGTATACTGTACTTGGAAAAATAAAAGAAGAATGCTTGACGTTACCTTGCTTTCAAGACAAGGTGCACAAACAGAAGAGCAAACTGAAGAAAGGAAAATACTCAGCCGCTCTTGGATAACAATTGAAGTTCACTTCAAAAGAGCTTCTTTATTGTTGAAACATTTTAGTATTTTAGCCTTCATCAGGGTTGACTTCACTTATACTGCCATTGTACATGGTGGTTGTGTTCTCCTCTAACTGTTGTAGATTATGGGGCGGCAGTGTAGCCTAGTGGTTAGAGCGTTGGACTTGTAACCGGAAGGTTGCGAGTTCAAACCCCCGAGCTGACAAGGTACAAATCTGTCGTTCTGCCCCTGAACACTGGAACCCGCTGTTCCCAGGCCGTCATTGAAAATAAGAATATGTTCTTAACTGACTTGCCTGGTTAAATAAAGGTAAAATAAAATAAAATTATATACTTCCCACTATATCAACCTCCAATGTTGACAAAAATGACTTCAATTTGAAATCAACCAAACCTTGAAAAATGCTGTTGTTGAATTTTGCTGGAAACCAAGGATAAAAAAAAAGTTTGTTGTTGCATTTTAACAAATTAAATCAAAAGGCACATTGATGCAATGCAATTCGTTAGAAAAAAACTCTGGAGAAATAATGTGACAACAATGTGGTCACAATGTTGACTCAACCAATCTTTCCCTGGCAGGTTTGTTTATGATTTTTAAAATTGCGTACAGGATTCCCTCTACCGGGCTAAAGTGTTTCCTTCCTCTCTCTGTAATTGGGCCTTGGGTTGCGTATCAGCTTAACACCAAAGCATATGTTGTGCTGGCTGTAATTGACCCCTGGGAGGTTTATCTTAAACCTCATGGGAAGAGTTCTGACAATTTTTGGGGCCTAATGCCAATCACAGCCAATCCAGTTTAGCATGCTGCCCTATCTGGAGAACCTCAATTAGATCATCCTGGGTAGGAGCACACACACGCAACACCTTTTATCAGCACTACTGTATCCACATGGGCAGAGCCTTATCTAGGCATAAATGCCATAAGTGGCCAATTAAGCCTGTCGCATTCTTCCCAGTCAAAATAGTTTGAGCATATATGACGAAAAAACTATTACGTTTTTGTTTGTTTTAGTGTTCGGAACCGAAGTCTACGCCCCTTCGTTAGTGATTGGTCAATAGTACTACTCCTAGTAGGAGTGGAAATTATGGACAGGATTCTTCAATTAAGTGTTTGCTGTCATTCAACAAGAGACGACTAGTTTTCCGCTAGTTTTCCACTTTTCCACTGCACCGAACATCTTATTTAGATGTAAAACTGCCTGACTAAGACCACTGCAAAAATATTTTTTGCAGATTTCTTGATTTATCTTGGATAAATTCTGGCTAACAGTAACATTAATATTGTTATATTGCTGCTTTGTTTTTAAGCGAAGGTCTTTTGAGAGAGTATGTGAGGCAAAGATGTTCTCTTCGCATAGCTGAGTTCTGCTAGGCGCAAACCGAACCTAGTATGCGGGGGGGAGTAAGTCGGAGTCTCAACTTACTGTTAGTTAAGATAGTAGAATACAAAAGTAGTGCATCAGCAGTAGTGCATCAGCAGTAGTGCATAGTTGTGCATCAGCAGTAGTGCATAGTAGTGCATCAGCAGTCACTGTCAATTTTTTCAATGTTCTATTGAACCTTTATTTAACTAGGCAAGTCAGTTAAGAACAAATTCTTATTTATAATGACGGCCTACCCCAGCCATACCCTAACCCGAATGACGCTGGGCCAATTGTGCGCCGCCCCATGGGACTCGAAATTACGGCTGGTTGTGAAACAGCCTGGAATCGAGCCAGGGTCTGTAATGACACTTCTGTTCAGAGATGCACTGCCTTATACTGCTGCGACTCTGCTGCGTCCATTGTCAGCTAACATTTTCTAGATGAATAACTATCTAAACCTTGTAGTAAAGAGGGGCCCTGACCTCGAGTGGGCCCCCATTGATTTCTCACTCAGATATCATATGAACATGGCAAAATTGCAGGAAATTAGCTTTTAAACTGTATTTTTTTTCCACAAAACCCCATGGCAAAATGTGTAGAACTGCACGAAATTACATGGGATCTGAATTTGAGAATTTTCAATGCAGAAAGGGCCCCTTAGAAATGTCCCTGCACATGGGACTGCATTGCGTGGAGGGGAAATGTGGAAGGTATTCTTGTTTGTTTTCTCTCTCCGTCTCTCTTGGTGTTACATACCCCTGCACTCTCACTCAGCCCGCTCTCTTTTTCTCTCACTCTATTCTTCATCTTGTCTCTCTTTCTCTCCCTCCTCCTCCAACTTTCGCTCCTTCCCTCTTACTACCTTCTCCTCTCAACCTCATCTTTCATAATATGCACCCTCCAAAGCTTTTAGATGCATGACTAATACATTGGCAGTATGTATCGTCTTCTAATAGGAAACAATTGAGGAGAATTCACTCAAATAGAAGTTGAGCTTGGAAATAAATCATTCTCTCACACACTAACTGCCTGCCCCCCTTTCCTGTCTCTCTGTCATTCCCTCCAGGCTCTCTATTTCTATAACCCCCCTCTCTCTCTCGTCTCTTGCCTCATTCTCCTACCTCTCTACCAGTACCTCTCAAACACGCCCATTCAGAAATCTATTTTAAATTCCCTTTTAGAATACAGAAGCTGCCATGTCTGAGTGTGAATTTATACCAATATGATGTTTGATCATACCCATTGCAGTGTATATGCTAATCAAGCTTTGTTTTTCATGTTTCTCTTCCATCATTCTTTCAGCTCTAATATTCCAAACATTCTGCTACCACATATTTCGTCACTTCAAGCAGCCCATTTACAAAAATAGAGCAAATGGCAAATTGTTACCAAAATATTAGCAGAGTCCTCATTGTTTGGGTTTAAAAGCTCATGAAATTAAATCATTCAGCTCCATTTAATGATTTTATCCATTAGTTTGTCCTACATTGGCTTTGTTTGGCAATTGACAGGAAATAAAAAGAAAGAAGCCCCAGAGCAACAGCTACTCCAGGGGAGGTGGTTGGTATTTGATCATATGCTGGCTGAATGAGAAATAGCATACATTAAACCTGCTTTGGCTGTGACAGTTTAAACACATGACACGACAGTCTATTTGATGAATCCATTCACAGTAAAGGCTTTTGAAGTGTACAATTTACAACTGTACAACTCACTGAGATATCAGCACATTTGGTCGTGTGTCATTAAGCATAATCACAACAGAAAGTGAATGATGAACATTTGCTTATAGAGCACTGGGGAGCCATTCCATGTTGCATGCCAATGAAATGGGATACAAATGATTTTACATCAGCTGTGCACATCAAATGGAATACACAAATAGATGTTCGCCGTTTGATTTGGAGTTGTGAAACACAAGCACACTATAGGCTACTGTAATCGGATGCTTTCTTACTATAATCCTGTGTTTTTAGGAGTGTACACAACATATTGCGTGAGCAGAGTGGCCTTGACAGGGCTGCAGTGGAGCAGGTCGAGTTCTTTGTTCCCACACCAACACAGTTGTGAAGAAGGCACAAGACCTCTTAACCCTCTAGAGGCAAAAACAAACCATGTGGCATGGGCCCTCGCCACTTGGTATGGCAACTGCTTGGCATTCCTTCGCAAGGCGCTACAGAGGGTAGTGTGTACGGCCCAGTAAATCACCGGGGCTGAGCTTCCTGTCAACCAGGACCTCAACACCAGGTGGTGTCATAGGTAGGCCATGAAAATTGTCAGACTCCAGCCACTCAAGTCATAGACTGTTGTCTCTGCTACCGCAAGGCAAGTGGTCTGAATACACCAAGTCTGGAACCAACATGACCCTGAACAGCTTCTACACCTTAGCCATAACACTGCTAAATAGTTAACCAAATAGCTACCCGGACAATCTGCATTGACCCTTTTTGCACTAACTCTTTTGACTCATCACAGACGCTGCTGTTATTGTTTATCATCTATCCTGTTGCCTAATCACTTTACCACTCCCTCCCTATATGTACTTATCTACCTCCATTATCTCATACCCCTGCACATCAAAATGGTACTGGCTCCCCGTGTATATAGCCAAGTTATCATTACTCATTGTTTATGTATTCCTCATGTTATTGCTTTTCTATGTTTCTCTCTGCATTGTTGGGAAGAGCCCATAAGTAACCTTTTCACTGTTACTCTACACCTGTTCTTTACGAAGCATGTGACAAGTTAAATGTGATTTAACACACACACACACACACACAATATTCATCACATACCAAACTATGCCCTTTATCTTACTGCTACAAGATCACCAACACAAATCTGGACCACAATTCCCACCCACAATCACTAGAATCACCCTCCCTGCCAACCCCAGTGACCTCTTTTGTCACTCGGGTTACAGCCTTAGTCCGTCATTACAAAACAAACAGGTCAAATTTGCAGTTTCTCGCAAAAATCGTGTGACATTGCTGTTTTCACATGTTAAACTTTTCACTTGAGTACCAAATATCTCTACCGGTCGCTACAGCAAGAATATTCTATGTGCATGATGTCAGAATGCCCCTCAATGTTCCAAAATGTGATTGTTAAGCAACCGGACAGTAAACCCGCACAGCCCTATAAAACCAAGGACAGCTGCCTGCTAATAATATATAGGCTGTTTCAAGTTGTACATTTTAACAGTTTGAAATGAGGTGTGTTCCGCCTCCTCATTAATTCACATAAGTAGCCCATTTCAATGTTTCGGACAATTTCTGTTTGAGGCTTTACTGAGCCGGACAAACTTCTCTCTTCAACGAGAGCCAAAGCACTTCCCTAGTGTATCCCCAGATCAAGTATGAAGACATTTTGCATCTCTAGTCAGAACAATCCTTGCAGTAACTTTCATACCCCCGGCACATTTTCTAGCAGGTGCCCGCATTGCCTTCCTTGTTGTGTGTTCCTATCAAAGTAAGTGGCTTAGTGTCTGTATAACGTGTTGTCGTTTTTACAGTAGCACACAACAAGTATGTACACTAATGGTCAAAAGTTTTATTTGAGATTCTTCAAATAGCCACCCTTTGCCTTGATGACAGCTTTGCACACTCTTGGCATTCTCTCAACCAGCGTCATGAGGTAGTCACCTGGAATGCATTTCAATTAACAGGTGTGCCTTCCTAAAAGTTAATTTGTGGAATTTCTTTCCTTTTTAATGTGATTGAGCCAATCAGTTGTGTTGTGACAAGGTTGGACCAAGTCCATATTATGGCAAGAACAACTCAAATAAGCAAAGAGAAATGACAGCCCGTCATTACTTTAAGACATGAAAGTCAGTCAATACGGACAATTTCAAAAACTTTCTTTCAGTGCAGTCGCAAAAACCCATCAAGCGCTATGATGAAACTGGCTCTCATGAGGACCGCCACAGGAATGGAAGACCCAGAGTTACCTCTGCTGCAGAGGATAAGTTCATTAGAGGTACAAGCCTCTGAAAAAGAAGCCCAAATAGTTACTTCAAAGAGTTCAAGTAACAGACACATCAACATGAACTGTTCAGAGGAGACTGTGAATCAGGCCTTCATGGTCGGTCGAATTGATGCAAAGAAACCACTACTAAAGGTCACCAATAAGAATAAGAGATTTCCTTGGGCCAAGAAACACGAGCAATGGACATTAGACCGGTGGAAATGTGTCCTTTGGTCTGGAGTCCAAAGTAGAGATTTTTTGTTCCAACAGCCGTGTCTTTGTGAGGTGTGGTTTGTGTGAACGGATGATCTCTGCATATGTATTTCCCACCTTGAAGCATGGAGGAGATGTTACGGTGTGGGGGTGCTTTGCTGGTGACATTGTCGAATGAATGAAGGAACGAATGAATGAATGGTTATTTTGTGACAAATTGCCAATTGGCAACCCATCCCTTTTGGGATTAATTGACACATTAACAAACATTAATTCACTATGGTAATTAAATTATCATTCATGCGCCGTTCTCTGCATTGCGCATGACATGTGATGAAAGAATTTCAAAACATCAATACATCATAGTCAATAAGGTTATCCAAACAATAAGTACATCCCTAGAGCAGCACAATAATATACATACATACAGTGGGGAGAACAAGTATTTTATACACTGCCTATTTTGCAGGTTTTCCTACTTAAAAAGCATGTAAAGGTCTGTAATTGTTATCATAGGTACACTTCAACTGTGAGAGATGGAATCTAAAACAAAAATCCAGAAAATCACATTGTATGATTTTTAAGTAAATATGTCATGCAATAAAATGCAAATTAAGTATTTGATCATCTACCAACCAGTAAAAACCGACCGTCTCTCTTATCTGTATACATCAATGATGTTGCTCTTGCTGCTGGTGAGTCTCTGATCCACCTCTACGTAGACGACACCATTATGTATACTTCTGGCCCTTCTTTGGACACTGTGTTAACAACCCTCCAGGCAAGCTTCAATGCCATATAACTCTCCTTCCGTGGCCTCCAATTGCTCTGAAATACAAGTCAAACTAAATGCATGCTCTTCAACCGATCGCTACCTGCACCTGCCCACCTGTCCAACATCACTACTCTGGACGGCTCTGACTTAGAATACATGGACAACTACAAATACCTAGGTGTCTGGTTAGACTGAAAACTCTCCTTCCAGACCCACATCAAACATCTCCAATCCAAAGTTAAATCTAGAATTGGCTTACTATTTGGCAACAAAGCATCCTTCACTCATGCTGCCAAACATCCCCTTGTAAAACTGACCATCCTACCTATTCTCGACTTCGGCGATGTCATTTACAAAATAGCCTCCAATACCCTACTCAACAAATTGGATGCAGTCTATCACAGTGCCATCCATTTTGTCACCAAAGCCCCATATACTACCCACCATTGCGAACTGTACGCTCTCGTTGGCTAGCCCTCGCTACCTACTCGTCGCCAAACCCACTGGCTCCATGTCATCTACAAGACCCTGCTAGGTAAAGTTCCCCCTTAACTCAGCTCACTGGTCACCATAGCATCACCCACCTGTAGCACGTGCTCCAGCAGGTATATCTCTCCGGTCACCCCCAAAACCAATTCTTTCTTTGGCTGCCTCTCCTTCCAGTTCTCTGCTGCCAATGACTGGAACGAACTACAAAAATCTCTGAAACTGGAAACACTTATCTTCCTCACTAGCTTTAAGCACCAGCTGTCAGAGCAGCTCACAGATTACTGCACCTGTACATAGCCCACCTATAATTTAGCCCAAACAACTACCTCTTTCCCTACTGTATTTGCACCCCATAATTTTTTATTTCTACTTTGCACATTCTTCCACTGCAAATCTACCATTCCAGTGTTTGACTTGCTATATTGTATTTACTTTGCCACCATGGCCTTTGCCTTTACCTCCCTTAGCTCACCTCATTTTCTCACATCGTATATAGACTTGTTTCTACTGTATTATTGACTGTATATTTGTTTTACTCCATGTGTAACTCTGTGTCGTTGTATGTGTCAAATTGCTTTGCTTTATCTTGGCCAGGTCACAATTGTAAATGAGAACTTGTTCTCAACTTGCCTACCTGGTTAAATAAAGGTGAGAAAAAGTCAATTACATTTTTAAAAAGTATTCCGGCTCTCACAGACCTGTTAGTTTGTCTTTAAGAAGCCCTCCTGTTCTCCACTCATTACCTGTATTAACTCTACTTGTTTGAACTTGTTATAGGTATAAAAGACACCTGTCCACACATTCAATCAAACAGACTCCAACCTCTCCACAACAGCCAAGACCAGAGAGCTGTGTAAGGACATCAGGGATAAAATTGTAGACCTTCACAAGGCTGGGATGGGCTACAGGACAATAGGCAAGCAGCTTGGTGAGAAGGCAACAACTGTTGGCGCAATTATTAGAAAATGGAAAAAGTTAAAGATGACGGTCAATCACCCTCAGTCTGGGGCTCCATGCAAGATCTCCCCTTGTGGGGCATCAATGATCATGAGGAAGGTGAGGGATCAGCCCAGAACTACACGGCAGGACCTGGTTAATGACCTGAAGAGAGCTGGGACCACAGTCTCAAAGAAAACCATTAGTAACACACTACGCCATCATGGATTAAAAATGTATAATATAATAATATAATAATAATATATGCCATTTAGCAGACGCTTTTATCCAAAGCGACTTACAGTCATGTGTGCATACATTCTACGTATGGGTGGTCCCGGGGATCGAACCCACTACCCTGGCATTACAAGCGCCATGCTCTACCAACTGAGCTACAGAAGGACCTGCAGCGCACGCAAAGTCCCCCTGCTCAAGCCAGCGCATGTCCAGGCCCGTCTGAAGTTTGCCAATGACCACCCGGATGATCCAGAGGAGGAATGGGAGAAGGCCATGTGGTCTGATGAGACAAAAATAAAGCTTTTTGGTCTAAACTCCACTCGCCGTGTTTGGAGGAAGAAGAAGGATGAGTACAACCAAGAAAACCATCCCAATTGTGAAGCATGGAGGTGGAAACATTCTTTGGGGATGCTTTTCTGCAAAGGGGACAGGACGACTGCACTGTATTGAGGGGAGGATGGATGGGGCCATGTATCGTGAGATCTTGGCCGACAACCTCCATCCCTCAGTAAGAGCATTGAAAATGGGTCGTAGCTGGGTCTTCCAGCATGACAACGGGTCTTCCAGCATGAATCTGGTTGAGAGAGTGCCAAGAGTGTGCAAAGCTGTCATCAAGGCAAAGGGTGGCTTTTGGAAGAAATATATTTTGATTTGTTTAACACTTTTTTGGTTACTTCATGATTCCATATGTGTTATTTCATGGTATTGAGGTCTTCACTATTATTCTACAATGCAGAAATTAGTAAAAATAAAGAAAAACCCTTGAATGAGTAGGTGTTCTAAAACTTTTGACCAGTAGTGTATGTATGGACATAATGTATTTACTTATTTATTCACGTTTTCAAGTACAGGTGACAAATCATGCATTCCGTTTTTGCTTAGATTGCAGACGACACATATAATGTGTGTAAAATACTTTGATGGTTGTACTGATTAGGATGTGCTAATGCTAAGTTACTTGCCGGCTGTGTGTGGCGCCATGTTTGTTGACATCATTCAATGCTTTCTGGTTGTCACGTAAGCGTCTGTAAGACCAAAGGTGTTATAACAAGGGATAGTTCACTCGACTGACTTATGGTGCTTTCAAGACAACTGGGAACTCTGAAAAATATTAGGTCAAATCATGACATCAGAGATCTTCATGTCGGCGCTCTAGAAAGAGGAGTTGGATGACCGTTCAAATGATTCTTCCCAGTCAAAGCTCGTTTTTTTCCCAGGTGTCTTGAATGTACTGAAGTCGGAAGTCTAAGATTTCCAAGTTCCCAGTTGTTTTGAACGTGGCATCAGATTGTAACTTTGGAACATCAGGGTTGCCAGCTCAGACTCCCATTTCCAGGGGTATTTTTATTTAGAGTATAAACTTCTCCTGTTTTCCTCCGATTGATAAATCACCCATCATAGTAACATTTCCTGCATCATATCCTCACCTTCCCCCTATGGACTTGAAAACCCCCGGAAGACCTGTTTAGCTTTCGCACTACTGTAACGGTTGTCTCTGACGAGGAGGAGTAGTAGGAAGGATCGGAGGACCAATGCGCAACGTGGTAAGTGTCCATATTGTTTAATAAGAATAATGAACAAAACAATAAAACGACAACGTGAAATAACAAAACCAAAACAGTTCCGTGTGGAACAAACACTGACACGGAAAATAATCACCCACCACTCAAAAGTGAAACCAGGCTACCGAAGTATGGTTCTCAATCAGGGACAACGGTTGACAGCTGCCTCTGATTGAGAACCATACCAGGCCAAACACAGAAATCCCAAATGATAGAAAAAGGAACATAGACTGCCCACCCCAACTCACACCCTGACCATACTAAAACAAAGACAAAACAAAGGAACTAAGGTCAGAACGTGACAGCTACGGTTAAGCTAGGCAGTAGGCTTGTATTTGGGGTAATGGTAAACGACTTGTCAAGATATGTGCTCCAGTTCTTTTAAGTTTTAATTTTATTTAATTTGAATAATCTTTCATTATTGAATATCCGAAACATACCATGTACTTGCAGTGAAGCTGCTCAACAACTACACCATACCAGTCATCCAACAGACTCCCATTCAGAGCGACACACAGAAGCATCCACGGTCAATGCCCTGCTCAAGGGCATGTTGACGGATCTCCAACCAGGCCAAAAACCGTGAACCTGAACCCTCCAAGAACCCCCCCACAATTCCACAATAGCTGTCCCTCAACCATTTGAGCCCCCCCAGAAGAATAAAAAAAAATACAATTAATTTCATTCCCCACCCCCATGAACCCCCAATGCACCAACAACCAAGAGAATGAACTAAAGAGGAAACATAAAAAGACCAGAAAACAGCAAACAACAATGGGTTATGGGATGAGTTTAGCTATGGATGTGTTCCATGTGATGTTTGGATGATGACGTTTTTGCTTGTATGTTTCACAATAAAAGGTGAAATTGAGGTATACATTTGTGAAGACCTTTATTTCCCCTCACTACAAAACATTGTTCAGGTGCTTTTCCGACAACCGTTTAGACGCGTTTGTTGCATCATACGTTCAGTTGCTACTGTTCCAATCACATATTTGTGATCATATGCTGCAGGGACCACTCAACAATGATCAGAAATATGTGATTGTCTGTGTCAAAAGGTTAACCATATTTTCACATGTATTGCATTTTGTTCAGACCACATGTTAAGACCACCTTTTCACGTGAGGAGAAAAGCATGTTTTTACCTCAGATGTGAATCGTGAAACATTCATCATTTCACATGTAAAACAAAAAAAACTCCACATGACAATCTCACTTTCACATGTGGAATTGCACGTTCACATGTGAAAGCGAAAATCAAACTTGCAGTTCCACCTGTAAGAAAACTCCACATTTACTCCAATGTTTGTAAACAATGCAAATAAACAGTGTATAGCCTTCTTTCTTTTTAAAACTACATTTTTTTTACATTATAGATGGTCCGTCCTTGCATCCATAGTGTAGTCTATGGATTTGAGAGTGGTTGAAATTGTCCCTATCTTTGGTAATGTTACTCTGGCCTTCGCTTTTACTGCTCTTTTTCCAGTTGAAAGTTTTAGCAGATTCATTCCACCAACATAGCACCCTGCATCTCACTGCTGGTTTGCC
Source organism: Oncorhynchus keta (assembly GCF_023373465.1). Lineage (NCBI taxonomy): Eukaryota > Metazoa > Chordata > Actinopteri > Salmoniformes > Salmonidae > Oncorhynchus > Oncorhynchus keta. The sequence goes on from NC_068434.1 coordinate 46,441,831, forward strand.
TCTGCAGCTAAACCGAGTAGGTCTCTGGATGGGTGACCAGATGAAGGGGGAAGTGGTGTAAATAAGAATGTGAAAAATATACGTGTAAATAAGAATGTTAATGTGAAACTTCAACATGTGACCATAAACCAAATGTCTGACTTTCGTGAACGTTTTACATGATTTATTATTATTTATGTTTTACATCTGAAATTGTTCATTGTGTTTTTGTTATAAGGGCGGGGCACCGATACACAATCAATCATTGGTAAAGAAGCAGTTACATAAGCGATATCATCCGATCGGTCTGAGCATCCAAGCAGACCATCTGCAGACTTCATCAAAGAGCAGCTCCTAATGGCCATGGCAGCAATGGGCCAAAATAGGTGTAGACGAAGTTACGAAATCCCATCGGCACATGGTTATTGCAAGCTTTGTCTAAATATACTGATGCAACTGTCCTTTGGTCAAATAGGCTAATGGTAGAATGTCAGATTTATCATCATTACTGATACCATCAAAGTCACTCACTCGGTGTGAGGTTGTTTGTTACTGCAATGAATGAATGACTATCCATAACAGGAGATATACAAATCAATTGTCCCACTCAAATTTCAACATTATTCATCCTATAGGTGTCAGAGGTAGACGAACAGAGAGCATTATTCTATTTTGTAAATCATTTTTATGTAGGTAAGAGGTATCCTAAATATAACGATAACTTTGCTTTCACAAAGCACTGAGTCAAATTGCATTATGTTTAGTATGCTAGTTTGAAATTCAATAAGAAATATTTCAGATTTGTCCAAATGGTCCCCTTCACGTTACCTTATCAATGTAGCAGCAGCATGCGGAGCGCATGACCTTGCTCTATTTCAATTGTATTCGTCCATAGCCTAATTTACAATCATGCACCTGCACCATCCTAGTCAATGAAGCCTATAAACAACTTTCTGGGCGGTTGGTTATCTGTGTACTTACCCTCAACAAGACTGGTCTTCATGATTTATGAATAAATCCAGTAGTTGAATAAATCCAGCAGAGGGAACTCCGCTCTCGGTTGCAATCGATAGATAATTGCAAATCCAGTTCACTGTGTAGTCACGGACCCCCTAAACCACGGTTATATTCAAACTTTAGACGGAGGTTTTCCTGCTGAAGCCGACAGAAGGCTGGATCAGCGCTCAGTCATTTGGGCCAGTGTGAGCGAAGACAAAAACTAGAGTGTAATATCCAAACTGGGACCTTTCAACCAACACACAACGCACGGGAGCGCAGAGCACCCTTCCAAAAGGACGCACAAACAAGCAGCAAAATAACACACAAAGAGCTCAAAGTTCCAGAATTTGGAAAATCAAAAATAGACAGAAAAAAATACAAAATAAATCCATGGATACTGTGGTACATATCCTGTCTGATTTCTACCAGGCTGTAATCCGAACGAGGTAGGCCGAAATGAGAAGAAACCGCTGTGTATGGTTGTATATTGGCCGCGCTACCATGCAAGATACAGTATGCGTTTGCATGGAGTCGTGAAAAAAGAGAGGGCGGGGCGGGAAGAGAGGGGCACTCAATCGAGAGAGAGAGAGAGAGAGAGAGAGAGAGAGAGAGAGAGTCCAAAGATTAATGTTTTATGGGTCTGGATCAGGGACTGCACACTAATGAATGTTTTATAAGATTCGGGTGGTTTGACGTGCTGGGAATCTATTTGGATCAGACATGTTCAAGCAAGCACACACATGCATACGAAAAATAAAAAATAAAAATTACACTGTGTATGTGAATGGCTTTATGAGATCAGGCTTTACGGTACCAGGCAAAATAAACTATGGTAGTGAACCATCGAGGTCTTATTTTTTAATTGAGATAGTATAGCGTACTGTCAGATACATTTTCGCACCGTCATATGGTGTACACTACAGTAGGCTACACAAGTGCACAAAAAAAAGCTTCTGGGGATCATGCGAAACGTTTGAGTGGATGTGGCCAACAGCTATTTGATGTAATACAAACTGCAGTTAAAAAGTGATTGAATATTGAGCACAATCGACGCATGGTGTTGAGATTGATTGGACCGAGAGAGTACCAAATCCCTGTGCTGTGTGCAGGCAGGCCTACTGAAACCCAAGTGATTTTGATCAGTACTCACTGTTATTTTTAAGTACCATGCGCCCCCTAGCGGTAGACCGAGTTATAACGTGGTCCTTCACCACTATGGACAACACCAGAGATGCTGTGGTAGATGTTCTCTCTCACCTTATAGTCTTGGGGCAACAAACTGGATATAGTGCAATTGAAGCTACCATATGTCGTAACATACAACAACTATTTCAAAACAACCAATTACTTTCTGGTATATCTTATAAAGGAGACCAAATTCAATAGAAGATACAAGAGAGAATAGCATCTGATTTGCATCTGATTTGAGTCAATCAGACTGAACAATGGACTTCTGATGCCTGTGTTCTAGCATCAGCCATAATGCCAACATATGTGGTCTTAGTTTACTTCTGGCCACAGTACAGGTCATGGTGTATTTTAAGCTACAGACACTAAAACCAAGAGATTAAATAATATCATATCTGACAGGTGAGATGATGCAATGATGGATTGCTGAATACAATTTGTGGGTAGACTGTAAACCGGGGGGGATAAGCCCAATCACCTTTGCTATTGAATCACACTAATAGAATACCCTGCAGAGCCTTCTATGAAACGCTTTGCGGTACAGGCCAGATAGGTCGGCAGTTGGCATGGGTAACCTGACTCTTGTAACCTGGGAGAGCAAAGGTCACCCATTGTACCTAAGCATTGAGAGACTTAAACCTCAGTTAACACCTGGCTGGGGCTCAAGTCATACCCATATTACAGTTTTAACACTGTAGCTCTTTTTCCCATGGTCAAATAAAATCAAAGAATGGCATCGGGTAGCTAGTGTAGCCACCAGGTAGTCTCACCGCACACATACAGTACCTTCAGAAAGTATTCACGCCCCTTGACTTTTTCCACATGTTGTTGTGTTCGAGCCTGCATTTAAAATGTATTAAATGGAGATGTTGTGTCACTGATCTACACAATAACCCATAATGTCAAAGAGGAATTATGTTTAAATGGTGATTTTCAAAACAGTTACAGAGTTTAATGGCTGTGTTAGGAGATAACTGAGGATGGATCAACAACATTGTATTTACTTCACAATACTAACATAAACAACAAAGTGAAAAGAAGGAAGCCTGTACAGAGTAAAACATACTCAAAATATGCATCCTGTTTGCAATAAGGCATTAAAGTAATGCTGCAAAAAATGTGGGAAAGAAATAGACTTTTTGTCCTGAATACAAAGTGTTTCATTTGGAACTAATCCTTTACAACACATCAGTGAGTACCACTCTTCACATGTTCAAGCATAGTGGTGACTACATCATGTTATGGGTATGCTTGTCAAAATCCTAGAGGAAAACCTTGTTCAGTCTACTTTCCAACAGACACTGGGAGACAAATGTACCTTTCAGCAGGACAATTACCAAAAACATAATGTAAAATATACACTGGAGTTGCTTACCAAGACGACATTGAATGTTCCTGAGTGACCTAGTTACAGTTTGACTTAAATCGGCTTGAAAACCTATGGCTGGACTTGAAAATGTCTGACTAGCAATGATCAACAACCAACTTTAAAAAAAAAAAAAATTTTATTTTACCTTTATTTAACCAGGCAAGTCAGTTAAGAACATATTCTTATTTTCAATGACGGCCTGGGAACAACTTGACAGAGCTTGAGGAATTTTTTAAAGAATAAATTGGCAAATCTTGTACAATCCAGAAAGACTTACAGCTGTCATCGCTGCCAAGGGTAATGTATTGACTCATGGGGTTGAATCCTTATCTAATCAAGATATATTCGTGTTTTATTTTCCATTCATGTTTTTAAGATTTTAGACATTTTCTCCCACTTTAACATTAGAGTATTTTATGTAGATCATTGACAAAATATTACATTTACATCCATTGTTTTCCCACTTTGTTAGACAACATGTGGAAAAAGTCAAGGGGTGAGAATACTTTCTGAAGGCACTGTAGTTTTCGGAATATCACTGTGGAGATCTTGAATTAATTCTAGCCTCCTTTTATGTCCTTTTATGTGTGTGGGTGGGGGGATATATCATTACTGATTCTACTGCTTCCTCTCAACTCATTATAGAGTACAGTCTCTAATCTCCAAGACACCTACATTACCACTGCAGTGCATTATTCACTCATATGCATCCCAAATTACACCTTATTCCCTTTATGATGCACTACTTTTGACCACAGCCCTATGGGCCATGGTCAAAAGTAGTGCACTATATAGGTAATAGGGTGCCATTTGGGAAATGGACACTGATATACAGGACTGAAAAGGATAGGTATATTGTGTGGGAGGTTGGAGGTTGTAGTCTCCTTTGTACAATAAGAGACTGTAAATTACTGCAGGTGATCACCATCACCATATGAATGAACTTCAAGAAGATCATCTAAAAATCTTTAATTCATGACTGTAATGAAATGAGTGAGTCAAGATGTTTGAGTTTCAAAGCCGAAAGTTCTGGTTTCTATACTATCCTTTCAAACATGGGAGCTGGATCAGATCAATTACATACTTTGGTAGGAGTGGAATTTGCAGGTGTTGCCATTGGAGGGATACCATTAATTAAATGACGTGCAGGACGAGCTTACATTCATAACCAGAACGATTAGTGTCCCGTGTAGTGGTAATAGCTATGCAACAGTGGTAAGTTGTATTTGGACATTGTCATTCCCTACCTCCATCAAAAGCATCACAGGTGCATCTTAAATTAACGATGGCTGTTCATTCCATCAATATCAATATTTTACAAGATACCCTGAATGTATTTACATGCCAGGCTTCATAAAGAAACACTCTACATTGCATTGAGGGAAACCAATCAAGATTCCCTTCATCCAATCCCTCTTTCCACAGCTGCTGTCATTATTAGGAACAGAATGTGAGACAGATATCACACATTCATTTCAACTTGTAGGACATAGTGTTCACTCACAATGCTGCTGGGTCTTCATTGAGGTGACACTAGGAGTGCCTCCCAACTTGCACCCTATTTCCCATATAGTGCACTTCTTTTAACCAGGCCCCTAGCTGGACAAAGGAAGTGCACTAAAATAGAGAATAGGGTACCATTTGAGATGCACACCTAGTCAGATATCACTTCTGCCCTTGCAGACCTCATGACAGGTAATTTTCCCTCAGTGGCCTGGAGAAGACAATAGCAGTGATGGAATTGTTTTCACACTCTGTCCAGAACCTTATTAACTCATTGGAATAAATACAATGTTGACTTGTTCACGTGAAGTTGTAATTACGCAGATTCCTTCTTTCCTTGCCTACACGTTCTCATCTCACACTTTTTCCATTTGTCGTTTCAATTAGATTCCCCTTCTAAGTCATCGGGTCCGTGTGGATTGGATTGGCTTTGACTCATAAATTAAGACGCAGTCGTCCCATGTATGTACTTTAGTGTGGCTGGAGGCCGGTGGGGAAAGGCTTGTGTCCCTATTGGCACCCTATTCCCTATATGGTGAACTACCTTTGATCAAAGGCCCATAAGCTCTGGTCAAAAGTGGTCCATTATTTAGGGAATAGGGTGCCAGATCACGCCTGACGGCCACTACATCTAGAAGGGGGGAAATGCAACTGTCATCCCCAACGGCGGTAAAGTCATACGTTATCGGCCCACAAGGCTATATTCCTTGAAACTGTCACTTGGTTTAAAGGACAAGTAGATGGGAATGTATTCTCTCTCGCTCTCTCACTCTCTCACTCTCTCACTCTCTCACTCTCTCACTCTCTCTGCATCTTAATGTGCTCTGTCTGTCTGTTGACTCTAGGTTTCTTATACAGAGTGTAGAGGATGTTTGGGTGAGCAGTACAGACCCAGATCATTAGTCTCATAGTATAGCTTTGGTTTGATGCTGTCTTCTGGGTGGTATGGGGACACAATGGCAGATGTCAGTGGGTATATTTCTCCCACAGTAGCAAAATCAATTGAACTTTTCATAAGCTGTCTGTAAGTTGAGAGTTATACAGTGTACTTAAGGACTCATGATCCACTGTATAGGCCTACTGTATAGGCCTACTGTGTGTATCCACTTCACATTATCAGTATTTATTGGATAACAGCATGAATTGGTTCTATAAATTGTTTGAGACTTTTTGTGATTATAGGTCAGATAGAATATAAAACCTATTTGATGTTAGTATCAGTGTAACAGATGGAACACAACAAGAGTAAAAAAGATGACATTGGACAATCAACTCCACTACAGCACAGAACTGTATAAGAACCTTACATAATCAAGCATTTGTTTGTAGCTGGTATTTACAGCCCCCTTCTGCACTGACGGATGCTGTATATTCAAAACCTTTCAATCTGAATTAGTTATTTTAAAATATTTTTAACTGGATTGGTTTACCCCGGCCTCTGATCATTTGAAGAATATTTGTCTTGACATTAACCTGACTTAACTAAGATTCAAACCTACACCGGATTAATGTAAGAAACACGCTGATTTACCTAATATTGAAAATTTGCCCCCAAAAGTAGTTACTGAGTGGTGACACCAGTGATCACTGTCCAACTACGTGTATTAGAGATACCAAACAGAAAAACATTGAGTTTCATATGATTATAAAGAGAAATGTAAAATTAAATTAAAACTCCCCAGACGTTTTGCATGACATGCAATTGCTCTGAGCTTTCCTCTATCAGCTGCATGCCTGACCCTAAAAGGGCTCTTGAACATTTTTCATCTATTTTTATATCTCTAGCAGATGCTCCCTTTAAACATCTTAGAGTTAAAAATAGAACAAAACCAACAAATTGGTTCTCTGTAAAACTTTCAGATCTCATTATGATGAGAAATCAGGCCTGGGATAAGGCTAGAAAAACTTACCCTGTAGCTGATTGGCCGCACTTCAGGCAATTGAGAAATAGATGTACTTCCTCAATTAAGAAAACAAAATCAAGATCCTTTCTATGTTCTATCTCAGACTCTGCTGGTGATCAGTCTACATTTTGGAAAACAGTTAATGCACTGAAGCGTGGAAATTACTCTCCTTCCGTCCCTAAGCAGACTCTGGCATCATTAATGAGAAACAATATGCATTTAAAAAGCATTTTATCTCATCAGGTTTTTTATTTGAAAGAAATAGTGGTTTAATTGACCCTGGTCAGTCAGTCGACTGCTCTTCCCTCTCCCAACCTCCAGTTGGCTCAATGGAAGATCAATGAACTACTAGTGAAGCTTTGTTTTCATTTCAACATATTTCTTCTTGTGATATGCTATATACCTTGCTTAAGATTAATCTTTTTTTTTTAAATCCACTGGGACTGATTTGCTTGATCCTTTCTTGTTGCAGCTTTCTGCTCTCCTGATTGCTGAGTCATTGACGCATATTTTTAATCATGACGGTGATCTCTAATGCTATCCCCAGAGTTTGGAAGGTGGCCCATGTTCTCCCTCTCCATAAAGATTCTCATGCCTAGCAAAAATTTTTGAATCATTAATCCACTGTCAGCTTAGATCCTTCCTAGCTACGAGATTTATTCTAAATGTTCACCAGTCTAGTTTCAGGAAACACTGGATGCTTGCTTTATTCACATATCAAAAGCTTTTTATACTGTTAACCACTCTATATTAATTCAACATTTGTCTGCAATCAGTATGGATCAGGTATTATGTAATTGGTTAGAAAATACTTGACAGACGGGACACAATATGTTTTTTCTTATGGTGTTTCATTGATATTACGAAAGGTGTCCCACATGGATTGATTTTAGGTCCTGCACTTATTACTGTCATACAAATAATGTGGCTCAATCAAAAAACATTTTTTTACATGACACTGTTGTGTATGCTATTGCCCCCAAGGTTGACCAGACTTCAGTCTGCCTTCATTGCTTTGCAGAAAGCCTTTTTTGAACTGAAATTGGTAGTTAATGCCGATAAAACCAAGTATATGTTATTCTTCAAATCACATAATTGATTTATGCATATGTACATTGGATGGTGCCATCATTGATCGTGTCCCCGCTTATAAATACCTGGCTATCTGAATTGACAAAAGCTCAAAAAGCATGTTGATGAGTTATTTAAGAAATTAATCCTTAAAATAGGCTTATTTTATATGAATAGGTTTTGTCTTTCATTAAATAGCAGAAAACAAATAATTTATTCGACATTCATACCGGATATAGACAATGGCAAAATTATCTATATGAAGGCAGCAGCCACTGTATTGAAGCCAATAGACACCGTTTATCAAAGCGCACTCTGCTTTTTATGGGCAATAAGTTCCATTGTCACATTGTGACCTTTATTTCCTTTGTTTTGTATTTATTTAGTATGGTCAGGGTGTGAGTTGGGTGGACAGTCTATGTTTGTTTTTCTAGGTTTTGGGTATTTCTATGTTTCGGCCTAGTATAGTTCTCAATCAGAGGCAGGTGTCATTAGTTGTCTCTGATTGAGAATCATACTTAGGTAGCCTGGGTTTCACTGTGTGTTTGTGGGTGACTGTTCCTGTCTCTGTGTTTTGCACCAGATAGGGCTGTTTTTGGTTTTCCACATTTATTGTTTTGTAGTGTTCGTGTTTATCTTTTTTTATTAAACATGAATCAATATAACGACGCTGCGTTTTGGTCCGCCTCTACATCACCACAAGAAAACCCTTACAGACATACACATTATTGCATTCTGTATCAGAAAATAGGATGACCCTATTTGAAGTCTCGTAGATCAATGCATCTCAAGACATCCGTCAGGAAGTTAAAGCTTGGTTGCAAATGGGTCTTCCAAATGGGTAATGACCCCAAGCATACTTCCAAAGTGGTGGCAAAATGGCTTAAGGACAAAGTCAAGGTATTGGAGGGGCCATCACAAAGCCCTGACATCAATCCTATAGAAAATGTTTTTGGCAGAACTGAAAAAGCGTGTGCGAGCAAACCTGACTCAGTTACACCAGCTTTGTCAGGAGGAATGGGCCAAAATTCACCCAATTTATTGTGGGAAGCTTGTGGAAGGCTACCTGAAACGTTTGACCCAAGTTAAACAATATAAAGGCAATGCTACCAAATACTAATTGAGTTTATGCAAACTTCTGAACCACTGGGAATGTGATGAAAGAAATAAAAGCTAAAATAAATAATTATCTCTACTATTCTGACATTTCACATTCTTAAAATAAAGTGATGATCCTAACTGAAGACAACATTTTTACTAGGATTAAATGTCAGGAATTGCGAAAAACTGAATTGAAATGTATTTGGTTAAGGTGTATGTTAACTTCCGACTTCAACTGTATTCCTTGCCATCCATTCTGAAACTAACTGCTGCTCTTTGTTAAGTGTTGCAGTCAGTTCAGTCGCTGTAGTAGCTGACGTGTATAATGTTGAATCATCTGTGTACTGTACATAGACACACTAGCTTTACTCAAAACCAGTGGCATGTCATTTGTAAAGATTAAAAAATATAAGGGGCCTAAAACAGCTGCCCTGGGGAATTCCTGATTCTACATGGAGTATGATGGAGAGGCTTCAATTAACGAACACCCTTCGGGTTATGTTAGGTAACTCTTTATCCACAATATAGCAAGGGATGTAGTCATAACACATACGTTTTTCCAGTAGCAGACCATGATCGCTAATGTCAAAAGCTGCACTGAAGTCTTACAAATCATTCCTTGTAATCTCTTCAACCCTCACCTCAGTCACCATGACAGTAGCAGACTTGATGTTTCACCTCACCATTAACACTGGCAAATGATTCAAAACAAGTCAGGATTATTAAAAATACGGAATTTTAAGTTGCAGTGACAGTTCATAATTATTGGCACCCTTGATAAAGATGAGCAAAAAAGACTGTATAAAATAAATAATACAAATACTGAGCTATATTGCATGCTCCAAAAAATGGGGAAATTATATTATTTTATACTAATACCAGGGAAGGAAAACTTTGATAGGGGTGGGGACCACAAAACATCTGAACTCATCATGAGGGGCCGCAGTGGCTCGTGGGTCTGCATAACAACATCCATACCCACACATGCAGTGTCCTCAGCGTATTTAAAAATATATATATTTAACATTTTTTTAACTAGGCAAGTCATTTAAGAACAAATTCTTACTTACAATTACAGCCTAGGAACAGTGGGTAAACTGCCTTGTTCAGGGGCAGAATGACAGATTTTTACCTTGTCAGCTCAGGGACTCGATCTAGCAACTTTTCGGTTACTCTGCCCAACGCTCTAACCACTAGGCTACCTGCTGCAACATTTTGTCATGAAAATAGAGCTCTTCTTTGGTCACACACACACCCGTGTCGTGGTGGGTTTGATGTTGAAAAACAGAAGCATATGCAGAAAAGTACGCCATATCTACGGTAAAATATTGTGGTGGATATTTTGCATCCACTCTACCTGAGGTCCTTGTTAAGGTCATAAACTTGTGCCAGGACATTTTGGTGCCAGGACATTTTAACCAAAAACCTGGTTGCCTATTCAAGGAGGATGCCACTTGGCAGCTAGTGGATCTTTCGGCAAGACAATAACCCAAAGCATTCCGTGATAATATACAGTATGCTGGTTTTAATCTCATTATAGTTTATATTCAGATAGGATTTTGAGGATTATGCTACTTTTATAATTTTCTATTTGGTTGTTTTATTGGTTTCTGTCACATTTAAAAACAAATAAATAAAAAATAAATAAATAAAATAAAAACATTTTTGTCTTAACTCTAAAAATAATTCAGGACAGGGCCAGGATCTGTTTTATTCCAGGAACAATACATTCTTCCAACAATACATTCCATTCCTCCCCCTCTCCTTCCCTCTCCTCCCCTTTGATTCCAGGAACATGCCCATGTCTTCCACACTGATCAGGCAACTTTTACATCTCAATGAGCAGGCGGCAACCCTGTGCTGGATATGAAAGAGAACAGAGAAGCCCCAGTCCAGTCTTACAAGGCAGAGGAAGGCATGGCTAGGGATCAGTCAAGGACCTCATCTGATTTCTTTCTTTTCTAAGTCTCTCTCTCTCTCTTTATCTCTTTGCTTTGCCAGCTTTGCATAAGAAGTTGGTGTAAGGTCAGAAGAGAATGAGTGAAGCCTGAGGATTTGAGCTTGTTAGACAGCTGAAACAAGGACGCAGGGAATTGGAGCTCCTGACACTATCCACTGTATATTCTGCATAGGGGTTACTGTGGGTATCTGCTTTTTAATCTACAGCATTCAACTTTGTTATGAGTTATATTGTGTTGAGAGAAGTTTTGGTTTCTGTGTTATTCTCTTGAATGAAACAGTTTTATGGGCTCTATTCAGTGATTAGTTTAATTCCACTGCAATTGTATTCAATGTAGCCCTATACATGTAGCCCTATGCAGTGACACATGGTATTATATCATACAAAAGTGAGCTTTGGATGTGAAGCTTATGAGCTTAGCGCTTAACAGGAACAAATTAACAATTTGACACAGACATAGATTAAATTACTTTAGTTCATAAAGAAAGCACTGTTTAACCATTTATTATAATAGATTACAATGCATAATCTTGGCGTGGCGTTAGGCTCTGCTCCTTCAGGGTAGCTGCTGAAAAAACTGCATAGACCAGCATGGTCTGGAGACCAGCCTTCATTGTGTTTTCGCTGGAGACCAGCATTTGTTGTGTTTTTGCTGATGACCAGATTTCGTTGTGTTTTGGACACATAAACTGGTCACCAGCATACCAGAATATACCTGCAAAACCAGCTTCAAGTCACATTATGTTGGCTTGCAAAGTGATGTCGCTGAAGCTGGAGACCGATATTTCTCTCACTAACTTTAAACATCAGCTATCTGAGCAGCTAAACCGATCTCTGCAGCTGCAGCTTTCTTTTTTTCTATTGTGTTATTGACTGTACGATTGTTTATTCCATGTGTAACTCTGTGTCGCACTGCTATGTTTTATCTTGGCCAGGTCTCAGTTGTAAATTTGAACTTGTTCTCAACTAGCCTACCTGGTTAAATAAAGGTGAAATACATTTTAAAAAGTCTAATTACTATTGGAATCCCACAATCTTGTATTCAGAATGACTGCCAGGGTAAGAAAAAATAATCAAGTAGAGTACCTAAACCATCTAAACTGGAACAACCATTTCAGTAATGGATGCAATAAATCCAACTAACAGATTAGTTAAGAAAAATGCATGCTATTTATCTGTGTGTAGCATGAAAGGTGAAATTAATTCATATGTAAATGTCTAGTAGTTATGTCTAGATGTTTTTTTAAAGCCCTGGCTAGCCTACAGATACTATAAACATGGTCCCTTCTCTACCACCATTGCTTTGCAGAATGTTCAGGGTTTCTATCAAAAGCGAGACGGTATGCCGAGTAAACTAGATATCCTAAATAGTGTTGTTTGCATTGGCTCAAATACGGCACTAACTCAGCCAGCCAGGAGTACCTGTAGGTGGGAATGGGGGAGAGTGACTGATCAATTGTTTCATCAAGGAGAGAGGTTTCATCTCCAGGGGTGCCAAATCTATAGCTTGTGCTGTTGTGGCTTTCCTCGAGAAGTGTTTCTTAAAAAAGAGAAACTCCTGGGGATAGGGACTGACAAAGCCTCTGTTAATGACGGGGATTAACAATGGGGTCCATAATGTGCTGGAGGAGTATGGCCTAAAATATCTGGTTCTTATTCGCTGTGTGTGCCACTCTCTGCAGCTTGCTCATTTGTAGGTGTAAACATATTTAGGGTGTTTTTTACTCACTTTTTGTCTGTCCCACGATGTTATTCCTCTCTCCTACAGCGTCCATCACAATTACATGCACATGGCCAATAATGCAAATTAGGCGATGACATCATTTAGTGACTTCTAGAGACTGTTAGGATAGCCAATAATAGCTACTTTCCTTACTGAGGAGTTGGCAACACTGCTGTGTCCTATTCGCCACGCAGGCCTGGTGTTTGACGCATGTGCGCTAGCCTGTTAGCCACATTATGACTGACTTGTGATCATTGCCCTTGTTAGTTTGATTGTATTGACATTCCCAGCCTTAGTTACAGTCGTTCATGTTTGTTAATAATGAGTTATTGAAACGGAAACAGTGCATCCCAAATGGGTGGTGGCAGCAAACAATGTACGAGGTCAGCTGTGAATTACAACCTGATAGCAATATATTTTGGACCACCCAAAAATGTATTGGTGAATTATAGTAATCATGCATTGAACTGCATCCATCTATTCTGACAACAATGCCTTACTGTATGTCATGGAATGTTGAGTCAAATAGAACCTATTTTTAGAACCTGGTCTCGGAATTTGGTATTTGTGACTGATATTATGTTGGTCTGTTTGTTTCATATCTGCAAAGTAGTTAAAACACTGTCAATTCCACTTTAATTATGTTTGTTCTAAATCTATTGATGCCACCCAGTCGTTCGTTCTAAAGGTTCCGTTTTCATGATGGCTGGCAACGTTCTTATCCCTTGCTTGCCTGCTAGCTAGTCAACTATGGCTAGCACAGTCACGTCAAACAGTGCAGCCAGAATAACAGCAGAGTAGCTGCATTTGCGTTTGTTTAATAACCCTCCCGCTGTCCTCGGGGCATTTTGACCCTACACTACAGCAGTGAAAACAATCACCTCCATGATATTATGCAACTTGACATTTGATGACTTGTCCTAGACTGACCCCAATATTACAAAAGTGAAATGTTGCCTTTAATCATGTTTCTATGTAAGCTGTAGGAAACAACAGATACTAATATTGTCATGGGTACATGTCCATACATGTCCAGACAAGTCCGTTCATGTCCAGACATGTAGTCTTGTCCAAGGTGCTGAAGCAATGACTGTGCGTTTCACTGCTGAACAGGTTCTAGAAACTATTTTTTTAAATGTCCAGCAAGACGACTCTGAAGAGGAAGTGGAGGATGTGTCAGAAGATGAAGATGGGGAGGAATACAACCCAGAGCATGATGCATCATCTTCAGAAGAAGAAGAAGAAATCCCTCAAGCTGAAAAAATACTTTCCTGACAAGAAACGGCAAAATCAAATGGTCCTCAGTAGCATATCACAACCAGGGCAGGATGGCAGAGCATAAGGGCCCGAAGATGACCCCAGGACCCACAACGTATGTCGTTTCCCATGCCTATGACATGGCTTCAACATTCTACCTGTTCATCACACCGGCAATAGAAAAAATCATCCTGGACATGACAAATCTGGAGGGTTTTCGAAAATTTGGAGACAGCTGGAAAGGGATGGATGAGACTGACCTGCATGCCTACATAGGGCTGCTAATCTTAGCAGGGGTATACAGGTCCCGACGTGAGGCTGCAGTTAGTCTATGGGATGCAGAGAGTGGAAGGGACATTTTCCGTGCCGCCATGCCACTCAAACTCTTTCACACTTACTCAAGACTATTACGATTTGATGACCGTGAGTCAAGACCTGCAAGACGTGCGACATACAAACTGGCAGAGAGGTCTGGGACAAGTGAGTGGAGCGGCTGCCAGTCCATTATAAACAGGGCCTGACATGACAGTGGATGAGCAACTGGTTCCATTCAGAGGTAGTATATGGATGCCTCGTAAGCGCAACAAGAGGAGGGTGTTCCTGGATCAGATGGGAAAGGCACTTGTAACTCCATTCATCAAAAGAAGGGAGCGTCTCCCCCGCACAGACGCATCTGCAGCAGTTGTAAAAGCTGTTCAGAGGGCCAGATCTAATGATCAACCTGAGGAGCCACTAGCCATTGCCCCGGCCACTGCCCCAGCTGGGGAAAGTAAGAGGAAGAGGTGTCAGATCTGCCCACCAAAGAAGGACTCTAAACACATACTGTGTGCTGCAGGTGTAAGAAATATATCTGCAAAGGCTGTGCAAATGCATACTGTCACACATGTGCTTATTGGGGGTCAAGCCGGGTCAGTTTGACCCGGAGCACACGGGGTGAATAAAGAATATGAGGACAATGGGAGGGTTAAGCTGTTTTCTAGTGATTTTGGGGTGGGATACAACCAAAACAATTTGCTAATGATGCACGATTTCGCCTGGCATGGCATAGAACATTTGCTCTCTCGCCAGGACACTGTTCAGAGGAACTAGGCAAGTCTGTTGTGAGGAGCAAGTTTGCTGGAAAACTAGCTGCATTTTGTGTTTTTCTATTGGTATTTATTTGTATATATCCATGAAAAGAATGCTGACTCATGATTACGACTGGCTGAGAAAAGTTGCCAGACTCTCTGTCTCTTCTCGACACGTGTATTTCTATGGAATAGCTGGAGATCGAATTTCAATATAGAAAGTATATCGAAACAGACAGCAAGGTTAATACAAATCTCCGCTGTTGAAAACCAAATGCTAGACTAAAATAAATGGTAATGTCTAGATCTCTTTTACAGATGAATTGCATACAGTAAATTACAGAAAATACACACGTCAAAATATAAATATAAAAGTAGAAAGAAAAACATGGTCATATGTTCATCGTAAGGTCCTCAATCAGCTTTCTGAATTGCCGTAGAGGCACCAGAACATAGATTTCTTTTAACATGAATAAATATGGTGCAAGAAAACTACAAGCTGGTTTCCCTAACTCAGTAGAGATCAAAGGAATTTCCAAAGTTAGCCATCCCTGAGACCAGATGTGATAACTTGTATGTCTGAAGTTTATTAAGGATGTTAAGTACAGTGGGACCTTTTTTGTAAAAAGGACTTTGTAAATGAAAACATAGCAATGTATCAACCTACCTGACATAAAAGAGGGCCAACCAACTTTCTGGTGGAGAATGTAGTGATGTGTACTAAAACGATCTCCTGTAACAAAGCCCAGTGTGCTATGATAAACTGCTTCTCACAGATTTGAAAAAGTTGGGTGCTGCGTTCATAAAGATGATGTCGCCGATAGGAACGTTGACTGAATAATCTGCTTTCTACTATTTAACGAGAGGCAGGAGCTATTTCTATTGAAGAAGCCCATTTTTATTCTCAGCTTCTTAATAACTAACTCATCAATATGCTTTTTAAAAAAGACAGTGGAGATAAAGTTTGTAAATTGCTTGGCTGTGCTGATGAGACAGTGGATTGCGCAGTTAGATGGAATAGTGAATAGGCATTTCAATGTCATAGCCTTAGCCGGTGGTAACTTGTGTAATAGACACGGGTTGGAACAAGGTTTAACAGCATCTAAGATTAGACCGACCCATTGTATATACTCAAATAGGCTACACGGTTGTCTTTTCACTGTTGATCAACAATGCAATTTCGGGAAAACATTGGACATTATAAAATAATGTAATGTCTTTCTCCTACAGTACCCAACAAACGATTTTTATAAATGACTTATTTTATGCATTTATATTATTTGGGCACGGAGAGTAGGCCTAACTCCGTGATAAGAACCGCCTGAGATCAAGTCAATGAAACATGTTGCTTGTTTTGTCTTAGCCCAGTTTAAACCGAGTGGAACTAGTTTTATAACACATAGGCCTACCCACCTGGCAAGTTATTTGCCGACCCGTGCCTCTGCCTGTTTTGCACCACTTTTCCCATGTCCGAATGTATACCAGTACACGGTTCTGATTATGGGGTTGTCATTTGCATCGTTGAGCAGTGCCCAAGAAACAATTGAGCCCAATTACGAGACGCTACCTGTCACGACTCCGACCGAAGGTGGCTCCCCTTCCCGTTCGGGTGGCGCTCGGCAGTCGTCGTCGCCGGCCTACTAGCTGCCACTGATTCTTTCCTCCCCCTCCTAATGCGTTTATTGACTACACCTGTTTTGAGTTGGGTATAATTAGTGAGGCGTTATTAGTCAGCTGGCCCGCCTGGTTCTTTGTGCGGGATTAATTATTTTGACCTTCTGTTTTGTGTAACTTGTGTGCACTGTCTGTGGGTTACGTGTTTTCCCATTTCGTGGGGTTTGCTGGACAGTTTAAGTCCCCGTGTTTGGGGCGTTTGCTTTGTTATACGCCCTGTGCTTTCGTGGGGTTGGCTTATGTTCGTAGTTTTGTGCATTAAAGTAGCACTACCCTGAACTCTCTGCTTCCTGCGCTTGACTTCTCACCCACTACACTCAGAACGTTACACTACCAACCCCCTCCAGAACCAAACCAAACATGGATTCCATGTTGTCTTCTCATCTTGCCCGCACACCTGTCTGTGTTTTACACCTGTTTGTCCAAGCTACTCAGCCTTGCAATAGACCGCCACAGTGGAAGTGCCATAATACCCATAAAAACACGGAAATGATTCCAATGGATTTTCCGCCATTCATTTTTCACATTGTGAATTTTACAAAACAATTCTAATGAATTGCGTTTGGTCTAGGCTTACCTCGGCGTGACATTTTGATAGCCGTGTAACTCTCCAGGACAAGATGAGTTTTATCAATATAATTGCCTCAATTTACAAAAAAAAAAAATTGCAATGCTAATTATTGATAAAAGTTACCTTGTACAAGACAGATTTGCACGGTTTTCAAAACATCACACCAGGGTAAGCCTGTATGAAACACAGACCTTATATGAAGTTGATCTAAAATCCCTGGGGGGAAAAATGATTGGAACCATTTCCAGGTTTTATGACTCATGCTGTGGTATTCAATATGAGCATTATGCTGCCGCAGCCAGGAAGCAGACAAAAATGTGCACACAAATATCGACATCCATGTTTGGTTTTGATTTGGAGGGTGGTGATACTGTAGCATCTAACTATTGGATAAAAGTATTTATAGAGCACTGCTCGGTGATGCAAACTCTCACGTTCTGACCTTAGTTCCTTTTTTATGTCTTTATTTTAGTTGGTCAGGGCGAGTTGTGGTGGGCATTCTATGTTGTTTTTTTCTATGTTTTGTTCTGTTATATTTCTATGTGTTTGGCCTAGTATGGTTCTCAATCAGAGGCAGGTGTCAGTCATTGTCTCTGATTGGGAGCCATATTTAGGTAGCCTGTTTTCTATTGTGTTTTGTGGGTGGTTGTATCCTGTGTTAGTGTTTTCACCATACAGGACTTGTTTGTTTAGTTGATTTATTAAATATATCATTATGGACACTTCACACGCTGCACATTGGTCTGATCCTTGCTACTCCTCCTCTGAAGAAGAGGAATTCCGTTACACAAACCAGGACATTTTAATCAGAACCGTCAGTACCGATTGTAAACATATATTCCAACGTCAAACACATGCTGCTACAAAAGGTAGTCATTTGCCACATCCTTAACTCAAACACTTATCCAATGTTATGCACTAAGATGGAACGTTACTTTTAAAATGGCGGTACTTAATGTTATTAATTATATATGTGAGGGCAAACTCTATTTTGTCTACATGTTTTACAGCCTACTAACAGGTATTGGGTTAGCCCTTGTTGGTAAGTGTTACCACACAGGTTAAGATTAACAGACAGACTCAATTACCTTTTTGTTGTACCTTCTACAAAGAACATTTGTACCTAGTTACTGTGAAAGCCAGTCTTACTTCAGGGAGTCAGGTCAGGTGAAGCCTACATGGCCTTACTACTAAACACAATGTGAGGACAGGTGAGGTGAATCTAGTCCCTCTAGTAGGCTTCTTCTTACAGATGGACGGGGGGCTGTTATTTGATGAGCTCCCCAACCAGCTGAGTAGCACATTAACATGAAAGAGCGCCTCACCCATGACCCGGGGGCTGAACCATGGTTCTGAGAGGGAGGAGAGGTTAGAATAAAAGGAGAGGGACAGGAGAGGAAGCGTCTCTGTGTCCCAAATGGCACCCCATCCCCTTTAAAAGTAAGGCACTGTAAAGGGAATAGAGCACCATCTGGGATCCATGTAGTAACTTTGACCTCTCCCGCTAGCTGTATCGACCGTAGATGTGAGGCAGATGAGCAGTCAATATGCCCACGTCCAATTAAAGCCTTCTCCAGCAGCACCGTCAATGGTTGTAATTGCAATGCCTTTCACGAGTCATTTGATATAGTTAACGTAACACACGTGTAGCAACGGGTACATGGTAGCTCTGTCCGCTCCAGATGGTAAAACACGCCAGGCCAGTCCAGCCAGGGATGATATACTGTATACACTTAACCTAACACACTTGTACAGCAAGCAGTGGGTACATGCTATCGCTTGTTCTCTGTCCAATCTAAACATGCGCTATTACACTCCACGGCAGGCCAAGCAAGGCAAGGGAATATACACTGAGTGTACAAAACATTAGGAACACCATCCAAATATTAAGTTGCAACCCCCTTGCCCTCAGAAAAGCCTCAATTAGTTGGGGCATGGACTTTATGAGGTGTCAAAAGCATTCCACATGGATACTGTCCCATGTTGACTCCAATGCTTTCCACAGAACCATTCCTGGACAATCCTAGCCTTGTGGAATCGGGCAATATCCAGCTGAAAAAAAAATATTCGCTGATGGATATATGTTGCCATGAAGGGATGCACCTTATTGACAATAATGTTCAGTTATCCCGTGACATTCAAATGTTGCTCCATTTGTATCAAGTGGCCCAATGTGTGACATGAAAACACACCCCACACCTTCACACCACCAGCCTGCAATGTTGACACACGTCATGATGGATGCTTGTACTCATGTGATTTTCTCCATACCCTGGTCCTACCATCAGCGTGAAAAACAGGAACCGGGATTCATCAGACCAGGCAATGTTTTTCCAATTGTCCAGTGTTTTCGTTCCTTAGGCCACTGCAACCACAGTTTCTTGTTTTTTTGTTGAAAGAAGTGGAACTCTGTAAGGTCATCGGCTGCCATTCCACATTTGTATCAAAGTATGACGAGTTGTGCATTATTTTATTGGTCTTAGGGCACCAATGTTGTACTGGACTGTCAGTTGACTAACAGTAGCCCATAGCCCATTATTTGCTCTGCACAATTTATGTCACTCTCCTTTGTCCTCTTTCATCAATGACTCGTTTTCGAACGCTGGCCTGCCATTGGCTAGATGTCCTTTGGGTGGTGGATCATTCTTGATACACACGGGAAACTGTTGAGCATGAAAAACCCAGTGGCGTAGCAGTTCTTGACACACTAAAAACTGTGTGCCTAATTTAATACCCTGTTCAAAGGCACTTAAATCCTTTGTCTTGCCCATTCACCCCCTGAATGGCACACATACACAATCCATGTCTAAATTGTTCCAACGCTTAAAAAGCTTTCTTTAACCTGTCTCCTCCCCTTCATCCACACTGATTAAAGGAGATTTAGTTGACTAAAATGGCCCACTCTTTTCCTCAATTTGAACACAACTAGACTAAATCTTTATGTAAATGTCACAAATGTGACTAAGACTAAACTAAATCTAAAAAAAGAGTGCCAAAAACACTGCTGCAGCTGATAAATAAAAATGTTTACTTACAAATGAATGATGTGTACCCATTCTTTCTTAAAGAATATAACTTAGAAATTCCTCATGAGCTTAGTTAAACTGTTGTACCCCACCAGAACCCAAAATATATGCTTGTTTTACTCCAATGTTTGCAAACAAACTAAATGTAAACAAACAATACACTCTTAGAAAAAAGGTGTTATCGAGAACCTAAAAGGGTTCTTCGGCTGTCCCCATAGGAAAACCCTTGGAACCCTTTCGGTTCCAAGTTTTGGGTTCCATGTAGAACCCTTACCACACATGGAACCCAAAATAGTTCTACCTGGAACCAAAAAGGGTACTCCTGTGGAGACAGATGAAGAACCCTTTTAGAACCCTTTTTTAAAAAGTGTATATACTGTAGCTTCAAACATGGTTAAAACGATCATTTTGATATCATTATTGGTCAGTCTTTGCATCTATAGCTCTGTCTATGAATGTGCGTGTTTAGTTTTTCTCCAGCTCCTTCCCTCAGCTTTAAACAAACAAAAACAGGGATGGGAAGGAAGCTTTGTTGTTATTTCAAATGCAGATCGCCCCTTTATGGGGGGAATGCATATTCAGAGGCATCTGGTAACAGATTGACACTTATGTTGATCTATGTGGAAAATGTAGATTTGTTTTTAGTTGTTGTTGTTTAACATGACCAGAGGTCTGGGTGGCACTACTGGTATTCACTGGTCCCTGCTGCTCTGTGTCTTCTGGTGGTGGAGCGTGGGCCAGCTTCCAGGTAGGGCGAGGTGATTTCTCATTAACCTCTCTGCGCACCGAACCCGTGAGCGGGATGAAATCCGACAACATACGCTGATCGCTACATAAATAGTCATATTAAAGATTCATGGAAATACAAGTGCCTCACGTGTTTCGAAAGCCTAGAATCTTGCTAATCCAACTGCGTTGTCTGATTTAAAAAAGGATTTACTGCGAAAGAATATGATGCGATTATCTGAGGATAGAGCCCCATAAAAAACAACTATTTCAACCAGCACAGGCGTAACAAAATCACAAACTGCAATAAAATAAATTGTTTACCTTTGACGATCTTCCTCTGTTTGTAATCCCAATGCTCATTGTTACACAATGAATGGTCTTTTGTTTGATAAAATCCATTTTTATAGCTTAACACGAAACATTTTGTGAACCGCTTGTGTCGTGAATTCCTTCTCATTCCATTTTCGACGACGCATTCGATGTAAATACACACACTAAATGTGACTCTTCCAGTCATGTTTGGATTCATTGCAATCAACTGGTTTGTTTGTAACACAACCAAACCTGATGGGTCATTACGCGAGACGTATTGACTGAAAGAAACCGATTTGAAGACAACAAGTAATGACATCATTGTGCACCAATGATATGACCGCTGGTCGTCTTGAAATCTAGCTGGGTAGATAGCCAATGAGCTGAGGTAAACGGCAATATGTAATGTTTATGTGTTGGAAGACCAAAAAACGAGTCCTACATCGACATAACCTGAAAGGCCACTCAGCAAGGAAGAAGCCACTGTTCCAAAACCTCCATAAAAAAGCGAGACTACGGTTTGCAACTGCACATGTGGACAAAGTTCATACTTTTTGGGGAAATGTTTGGCCATAATGACCATTGTATGTTTGGAGGACAAAGGAGACGCTTGCAAGCCGAAGAACACCATCCTAACTGTGAAGCACAGGGCTGGCAGCATCATGTTGTGGGGGTGCTTTGCTGCAGGAGGGACTGGTTCACTTCACAAAATTGATTGGATTATTAGGAAGGAAAATCAACGTATTTTGGGAAGCTTGTGGAAGGCTACCCAAAATTGTTTGACACAAGTTAAACAATTGAACCTCTTGAACCTCTGGGGGCAATATTTCATTTTTGGATGAAAAACGTTCCCGTTTTAAACAAGATATTTTGTCACGAAAAGATGCTCGACTAAGCATGTAATTGACAGCTTTGGAAAGACAACACTCTGACGTTTCCAAAACTGCAAAGATATTGTCTGTGAGTGCCACAGAACTAAGGCTACAGGCGAAACCAAGATGAAACTTCAAACAGGAAGTGAGCCAGATTTTTGAGGTGCTGTGTTCCAATGTCTCCTTATATGGCTGTGAATGCGCCAGGAACGAGCCTATACATTCTGTCATTTCCCCAAGGTGTCTGCAGCATTGTGATGTATTTGTAGGCATATCATTGGAAGATTGACCATAAGAGACTACATTTACCAGGTGTCCGCCTGGTGTCCTCCGTCGAAATTGGTGCGTAATCTCCAGCTGCATGTATTTTTCCATGTGATTCAGAGGAGAAACCAAACTGCCACGAATGACTTATCATCGAATATATATGTGAAAAACACCTTGGGGATTGATTCTAAACAACGTTTGCCATGTTTCTGTCGATATTATGGAGTTAATTTGGAAAAAGGTTTGGCGTTTTGATGACTGAATTTTCGTTTTTTTTCTTAGCCAAACGTGATGAACAAAACGGAGCGATTTCTCTTACACAAATAATATTTTTGGAAAAACGGAACATTTGCTATCTAACTGAGAGTCTGCTCATTGAAAACATCCGAAGTTCTTCAAAGGTAAATTATTTTATTTGAATGCTTTTCTTGTTTTTGTGAAAATGTTGCCTGCTGAATGCTAGGCTTAATGCTATGCTAGCTATCAATCCTCTTACACAAATGCTTGTTTTGCTATGGTTGAAAAGCATATTTTGAAAATCTGAGATGACAGTGTTGTTAACAAAAGGCTAAGCTTGAGAGCCAATATATTTATTTAATTTCATTTGCGATTTTCATGAATAGTTAACATTGCGTTATGGTAATGAGCTTGAGGCTATAATTACACTCCCGGATACGGGATTGCTCGTCGCAACAGGTTAAAGGCAGTGCTTCCAAATACTAATTGAGCGTATGTGTCACGCCCTGACCTTCGAGAGCCTTTTTGTCTATTTGGTTTGGTCAGGGTGTGATTTGGGGTGGGCAGTCTATGTTTTGTTATCTATGATTTTGTATTTCTATGTTTTGGCCGGGTATGGTTCTCAATCAGGGACAGCTGTCTATCGTTGTCTCTGATTGGGAACCATACTTAGGTCGTCCGTTTTCCCTCCTTTCTTTGTGGGAAGTTGACTTTGTTTAGGGCACATAGCCTTTGAGCTTCACGGATTGTTCTTGTAGTGTTATTTGTTTTGTCCAGCGTCATTTTGATTAATAAACAATAATGGAACGTTCGCTATGCTGCACCTTCGTCCTCTCCTTTCAACAGCCGTGACAGTATGTAAACTTCTGACCCACTGGGAATGTGATGAAAGAAATAAAAGCTGAAATAAATAGTTCTCTCTACTATTATTCTGACATTTCACATTCTTAAAAGAAAGTGATGATCCTAACTGACCTAAGACAGGGAATGTGTACTAGCGTTAAATGTCAGGAATTGTGAGAAACTGAGTTTAAATGTATTTGGCTAAGGTGTATGCAAACTTCCGACATCAACTCTATATACTCAACATAGAGTAGTCATATTAGTGTGTAGCCCAAACTGTTTAGAAGCTACAGACAGAAGTTGGGACATTGGCGGTATCGACTTTAGTCGAGTCACATGATGCTTGTGGAGGTCAGAGCAAAACGGAGAACACCGTCTTGTGTTAGTTTGTAGCCCAAACCGTCTGGACAGAACAGACTTTTTGATCAGAAAACTTATTTTCAGGATGTCTCCTTGGTCTGACAAACACAGCTGTAGCTCTGTTACCTTCCACCGCAGATGCGGAAGGCCGACATTCGTGGATGTGGTGGATTGAGACGTCCAAACAGAGATCCCTACCTTAATCAGAAAGATTGATGTGAATTTTTTTTGTTGGGTGACCACAAGCCGCCAACACAGCTTCAGTGCGCTTTGACATTGATTCTGCAAGTGTCCGGAAGTCTATTGGAGGGATGTGACATCATTCTTTTTCACTTTTTTGTAACTCATTTGGTAAATAATGTTGCTGCTATCATCTCTTAGGCCTGAAAAGAGCTTCTGAACATCAAAACAGCGATTGATCACATTGAACTGGAAAAATATTTTTATTTAATGAGTCCGACTTGAAGGATATACTGCTTTGTTGAGACAAGGCCAAAATCCCTGTCATCCTTGTGAAGAAAAGATGGAGAAAATGGGGAGGAGGGCGGGGTGCTTTGTAAGAATTCACTGACGTGTAGGTAAACCACCACAACCCTCCATATTATTGTCCAAAGTGCAATCATTGGAAAACAAACTGAATGATCTATGACTAAGACAATCCTACCAACGGGACAATAAAAACTGTGTCTAGTTTGAGAAACAGAAGCCTCAAGTCCTCAACTGGCAGCTTCATTAAATAGGACTCACAAACACCAGTCTCAACGTCAAAAAGTGAAGCGTACACAGCGTCAAAAGTGAAGCGTACACAGCGTATTATGAGATCTTAAGTTTCTTGGCAATTTCTCGCATGGAATAGCATTCATTTCTCAGAACAAGAATAGACTGACGAGTTTCAGAAGAAAGTTCTTTGTTCTGGCAATTTCATGTCAGCTGTGCTAACATAATAGCAAAAGGGTTTTCTGATGATCAATAAGCCTTTTAAAATGATAAACTTGGTTGGATTAGCTAACACAACGTGCCAATGGAACATAGGAGTGATGGTTGCTGATAATGGGCCTCTGTACGCCTATGTAGATATTCCATAAAAATTTCCAGCTACAATAGTCATTTACAACATTAACAATGTCTACACTGTATTTCTGATCAATTTGTTATTTTAATGGACAATTTTTTTTTATTTTCTTTCAAAAACAAGGACATTTCAAAGTGACCCTAAACTTTTGAACGATAGTGTATTGGTCTACAGCTTATTATGGGGTATTCTATCTCCAAGAGAGCTCATCTATATTATTCATTGCCGTCTATTTACCACCACAAACTGATGCTGGCACTAAGACCGCACTCAACAAGCTGTATAAGGCCATAAGCGAACAACAAAACAGGTTACTCCACACACAGAGACACGTACAAAGCTCTCCCTCGCCCTCCATTTGGCAAATCTGACCATAATTCTATCCTCCTGATTCCTGCTTACAAGCTAAAACTAAAGCAGGAAATACGAGTGATTCGCTCATTACGGAAGTGATCAGATGCTACGCTACAGGACTATTTTGCTAGCACAGACTGGAATATGTTCCGGGATTCATCCAATGGCATTGAGGAGTATACCATCTCAGTCACTGCCTTCATCAATAAGTACATAGACAACGTCATCCCCACAGTTACCGCACGTACATATCCAATCAGAAACCATGAACTACAGGCAACATCCACCCCGAGCTAAAAGCTAGAGCTACCACTTTCAAGGAGCAGAAAACTAATCTGGAAGCTTAGAAGAAGTCCCGCTATGCCCTCAGATGAACCATCAAACAGGCAATGCGTCAATACAGGACTGCAATTGAATCCTACTGCTCTGACGCTCGTCTGATGTGGCAGGCCTTAAAAACTATTATGGATTACAAAGGGAAACCCAGCTGCTAGCTGCCCAGTGACGCAAGCCTACCAGATGAGCTAAATGCCTTTTATGCTCACGTCGAGGCAAGCAATACTGAAGAATACATGAGAGCACCAGCTGTTCCGAGCAACTCTGTGATCACGCTCTCCATAGCCATTGTGAGCTTGACGTTTAAACAGGTCAACATTCACAAATCCGTGAGGCCAGACAGATTACCAGGATGTGTACTCAAGGTATGCGCAAACCAACTGGCAAGTGTCTTCACTAACATTTTCAACCTCTCCTGCCTGAGTCTGTAATACCTACATGAACAGACCACAATAGGTCATGTGCCCAGGAAAGCCATGGTAACCTGCCTAAATGATTACCACCCCGTAGCACTTTAGTCGGTATCCATGAAGTGCTTTGAAAGGCTGGTCATGGCTCACATCAACACCATCATGCCGGAAACCCTAGATCCACACCAATTTGCATATCGCCCCAACAGATCCACAGATGACGCAATCTCAATCTCACTCCACACTTCCCTTTCCCACCTGGACAAAATAAACAGCTATGTGAGGATGTTCATTGACTACAGCTCAGCGTTCAACACCATAGTACCCACAAAGCTCATCATTAAGCTAAGGACCCTGGGACTAAACACCTCCCTCTGCAACTGGATCCTGGACTTCCTGACGGGCCACCCCCCAGGTGGTAAGGTTCGGTAACAACACATCTGCCACGCTGATACTCAAAAATGAGGCCCCTCCGAGGTGCGTGCTTAGTCCCCTCCTGTACTCCCTGTTCACCCATGACTGCGTGGCCAAGCATGACTCCAACACCCTCATTAAGTTTGCTGACGACATAACAGTGGCCTGATCACCGACAATGATGAGCCAGCCTATAGGGAGGAGGTCCGAGACCTGGCAGTGTGGTGCCAAGACAACATCTCCTTCAATGTGTGAAAGACAAAGGAGCTATAGGAAAAGTAGAGCCGAACAGGCCCCCGTTAACATCAACAGGGCTGAAGTGGAGCAGGTCGAGAGTTTCAAGTTCCTTGGTGTTCACATCACCAACGAACTATCATAGTCCAAACACACCAAGACAGTTGTGAAGAGGGCACAACAACACCTTTTCCCCCTCAAGAGAATGAAAAGATTTGGCATGGGTTCCCAAATCCTCAAAAAGTTCTACAGTTGCACCATCGAGAGTATCTTGACCGGTTGCATCACCGCCTGGTAAAGCAACTGCTCGGCATCTGACCATAAGGTGCTTCAGAGGGGAGAGCGTACAGCCCATTACATCACTGGGGCCAAGCTTTCTGACATTCAGAACCTATATACTAGGCGGTGTCAGAGGAAGGCCCAAAAAATTGTCAAAGACTCCAGTCACCCAAGTCATAGACTTATCTATGCTACCGCATGGCAAGTCTGCCACTAGTTGTTTATCTATGCTTAGTAACTTAGCATATTACCTCGACTATCCTGTACCCCCGCACATTGAATCTGTTCTGGTACACCCTGTATATAGCCTCGTTATTGTTATGTACATTTTTTTTTTTTTTTTTTACTTTAGTTTATTTAGTAAATATTTTCCTAGCTCTATTTCTTGAACTGCATTGTTGGTTAAGGGCTTGTAAGTAAGAATTTCACTGTGTTTCAAGGTGTTGTTTTTGGCGCATGTGACAAATAAAATTGATTTTGTTGCTGGTGATGGGAAACACTCCAGAATCTCCCATAAGTGTTCAATTGTGTTGTGATCTGATGACTGATAGACCCCCTATGCTACTTTGAGACCCCTCTTTCAAAGACACTGATCTCTTCTGGCTGTAGTAGCCAAAATAATGGAGAACTGGCTTTTTTTTTTACATACCCTAAGCATGATGGGATGGCCATTTTTTTATGAACTCGGTAACCACGCCTGTGTGGAACCATCGGCATTCAATATACTTTGAATCCTTCATTTACTCAAGTGTTTTTTCTTTTGTCAGTCATCTACCTGTATCTTCCTTTCGCTGTCAGACTGCCTTTTGGGTAGTTGATGCTAAAATGTTGTTCATTGCTTACAGAATTGGTCAAAACAGTCACTCAAGTTTGGAGAGTTTATGCTGAGGGCAAATTCACCTTATGACAAGCATGGATTTGCCCCATTATGGTCATTTGAGCATACAATGATTTAACAGGAAATGTGAAGGTGATATTTGATTCATGTATTACAAGAAATACATTATTACCTAAAATGAGGAAGAAAAAATGTATTCCACTATGGTGTAGGACAAAAAGATAACCTGCGTACCATGACATTGCCCTGATGAGATTTATCCTTTTTCTGTTTTGTTGAAAGTCAAATGTTTGCCCACTGTGTCTTGCATTTTAATGTATTCGTTCAAGCAGAAGTCCCCCCCCCACTTCATCATAGTGTTGTGGTGATTCATTACTTGCATGCTAAATATGGCCTTGACTTTCCAGTTGTTACATTAGACCTCAGCACTGGCCTCTGTAAATCAACCAGTACTGCTAATGGAGGTTTTACACCATTTGTAATTCCTTCTTAGCTGCTGCATAGTGGGGTATTGTCTAGGAACTAGGTGTTACAAGGAGCAGGTGAACCCAAGAGCAGACTCGGATGAGGAGATAGGGATAAGGTATCCAAGGTTCTTTTTAAGTAGGGGAAAGGTGGTGTGCAGGTCAGGGGAAGCTTGGGCGATTTGCAGGAAGCCAGGTTCTGAGGCTGAGGCTGGAGCGAGGGGAGTAGGGGCTGGGTAAGTAGGTCCAGAGCGGAATCCAAGGAAGCAGTGGAGTGGGTGTTGTGGGTAGGGTGGCAGGACTGAGGAGACGTGGGGCTGGAGACAGGGACCAGAGTCAGAGCGGATGGAACTATAGGGGGGAGAAAACAGTGTCAGGCAAGGGAAAACAGGCACAACATGAAAACAGGATCTATGCATGAGCCAATGGATAAACCGCAGACTGACTGAGCAGAGGCTACGATCTGGCGGTGTGGAAGTGGTATGGCTGAGTATTTGTAGACGTCTTGATTATGGAACAGGTTGCAGCTGGTGGGGATCTGCTCTGACTCCAGCACACCTGTCTCTGCCCACACAATCACACACACACACACACACACACACACACACACACACACACACACACACAGAGAGAGAGACCGAGAGACAAAGGAAGAGAGCACTGGGGGAGTAGCGGCAGGTCAAGAAGATGCAGGATGAGCAGTAGAGGGCATGGCAGGAGCAGATTTAACAGGAGGACCATGAAAAAGCATCTAGCTGGAGATCCTCTGAGCGGTTGGCTGGAAATGCCGTCACCCGCTATATACCTAATGCTGATTGGTTTTGGTTCTGCCCACTATAGTGCTGTCTGATTAGAACATGATGTTGAGGCCCATAATTATTTACTTGTCTGTCACTACCACACACACACAGACACAGCTGTTTCCAATAGAGAGTTCTTTATGTGGTCATAAAGAAAGACAGAACATTACATGATTAGGATCTATGTATAAGAGACTAAATAAATATACATGCAATAAAACAGGGAAATGAATGTAATAATATAGCAGGCTAACCCAGGGATATTTACACACATTAGCATTATAAACAAATTGCCAGAGAAGGTGAGGCCTGGCTACATATCGTATCTGAGGCAATTAGTTACAGTGCAAGGGCAAGCGCACGATGGAGGCTATATATTGCAGAGGTAGCATGTGAACGATACAACATTTGCTAATACACATACTGTATAATTAGTAGGCTAGTTGCACTCAGACACACGTAGCAGTGAATACAAATATGAATTGGGTAGCATGCATGGGGTGTACATACTTAAACAAACAATTCTAGCATTAGCTGGGAGCTAGAAATAACATTTCAAACGTATCTTACAACTATACCCAGCACCAGGCATTTATACAATGCCTTCAGAAAGTATTCACACCCCTAAACCTTTTCCACAATTTGTTGAGTTACAACCTGATTCTTAAATTGAGATTTTGTGTCACTGGCCTACACACAATATCCAATGATAAAATAGTTTTTCAAATATTTCCAAATTAATAAAAAATGAAAAGCAGAAATGTCTTGAGTCAATAAGTATTCAACCCCTTTATTATGGCAAGTCTAAATAAGAGTAAATATTTGCTGAACAAGTCACAATAAGTTGCATGGACTCTGTATGCAATAATAGTGTTTAACATGAGTTTTAAATTACCTCATCTGTATCCCACACAGATATAACCACAACGACCAGGTAGCATTTCCAATGCCGCACAAAGGGCACCTATTGGGAGATGGGTAAAAACATAAAAAAGCAGACATGGAATATCCTTTTGAGCATGGGGGAGTTATTAATTACACGTTGGATGGTGTATCAATACACCGAGTTACAGTGCCTTCAAAAAAGTATTCATGCCCCTTGGCAGTTTTCCTATTGTAATGGATATACACAAAATAGCTCAAATTGGTGAAGTGAAATTACTAGTTTAAAAATACTATATAAAAAAACTATGGAAAACTGGTGTTTGCATATGTATTCACCCCCTTAGCTATGAAGCCCCTAAATAAGATCTGGTGCAACCAATTACCTTCAGAAGTCATATAATTTGTTAAATAAAGTCCACCTGTGTGCAATCTAAGTGTCACATGATCTGTCACATGACCTCACCTGAACACCTGTTCTGAAAGGCCCCAGAGTCTGCAACACCACTAAACAAGACACCACCAAGCAAGCGGCACCATGAAGACCAAATAGCTCTCCAAACAGGTCAGGGACAAAGTTGTGGAGAAGTACAGATCAGGGTTGGTTTATAAAAATATATTTGAAACTTTGAACATCCCACGGAGCACCATTTAATCCCTTGTTAAAAAAATGGAAAGAAAATCGCACCACAACAAACCTGCCAAGAGAGGGCCACCCATCAAAATTCATGGACCAGGTAAGGAGGGCGGGCATTAATCAGAGAGGCAACAAAGAGACCAAAGATAACCCTGAAGGAGCTGCAAAGCTCCACAGAGGAGATTGGAGTATCTGTCCATAGGACCACTTTAACTTCTTGCGTCGAGCCATCCCGGATCCGGGATCGTGAATACAGCCTCAAGCTCATTACCATAACACAACGTTAACTATTCATGAAAATCGCAAATTAAATGAAATAAATATGCTAGCTCTCAAGCTTAGCCTTTTGTTAACAACACTGTCATCTCAGATTTTCAAAAATATGCTTCTCAACCATAGCAAAACAAGCATTTGTGTAACAGCATTTAGCGTTAACATAGCATTTAGCAGGCAACATTTTCACAAAAACCAGAAAACCATTCAAATAAAATCATTTACCTTTGAATAACTTTGGATGTTTTCAATGAGGAGACTCAGTTAGATAGCAAATGTTCAGTTTTTCCTGAAAGATTATTTGTGCAGGAGAAATCGGTCCGTTTTCTGCGTCATGTTTGGCTACCGAAAAAAAACGAAAATTCATTCATCCAAACGCCAAACTTTCTTCCACATTAACTCCATAATATTGACTGAAACATGGTAAACATTGTTAAGAATCAATCCTCAAGGTGTTTTTCACATATCTCTTCATGATATATCATTTCTGGAAGTCTCCTCTCTGTCTCAATCACATGGATGAATGCGAGCAGCTTGGAGATTACGCAACAATTTCAACAAAGGACACCGGGCGGACCCCTGGTAAATGTAGTCTCTTATGGCCAATCTTCCAATGATATGCCTACAAATACGTCACAATGCTGCAGACAACTTGGAGAAACGATAGAAAGGGCAGGCTAATTTGTGGCGCTTTCACAGCCATATAAGGAGACAATGAAAAACAGAGCGTCAAAAATCCTGCTCATTTCCTGTTTGAAGTTTCATCTTGGTGTCGCCTGTAGCATCAGTTCTGGGGCACTCACAGATAATAGCTTTGCAGTTTTGGAAACTGTAGAGTGTTTTCTTTCCAAAGCTGCCAATTATATGCATAGTCGAGCATCTTTTCGTGACAAAATATTGCGCTTAAAACGGGCACGTTTTTTTATCCAATAATGACATAGCGCCCCCATAGGTTGAAGAGGTTAAGCCGTACACTCCACAGAGCTGGGATTTACTGAAGGGCAGAAAAAATAAAATCATAAGCAAACACGTTTGGTGTTTGCCAAAAGACATGTGGGAGACTCCCCAAACATATGGAATGTACTCTGGTCAGATGAGACTGAAATTGAGCTTTTTAGCCATCAAGGAAAACGCTATGTCTGGTGCAAACCCAACACCTCTCATCACCCCGAGAACACCATCCCAACACAGTGAAGCGTGGTGGTGGCAGCATCATGCTGTGGGGATGTTTTTCATCGGCAGGGACTGGGAAACTGGTCAGAATTGAAGGAATGATGGATGGTGCTAAATTCAGGGATATTCTTGAGGGAAACCTGTTTCAGTCTTCCAGAGATTTGAGACTGGTACGGAGGTTCACCATCCAGCAGGACAATGACCCTAGGCATACTGCTAAAGCAACACTCGAGTGGTTTAAGGGGAAACATTTAAATGTCTTGGAGTCACCTAGTCAAAGCCCAGAACTCAATCTAATTGAGAATCTGTGGTATGACTTAAAGATTGATGTACACCAGCGGATCCCATCCAACTTAAAGGAGTTGGAGCAGTTTTGCCTTGAAGAATGGGCAAAAATCCCTGACAATTGATGTGCCAAGCTTGTAGAGACATACCCCAATAGACTTTCAGCTGTAATTGCTGCAAAAGGTGCCTCTGGGGGGGGGGGTGAAAGTTATGCTTGCTCAAGTTTTCAGTTTTTTTTTATCTTATCTTATTTTATCTTGTTTCACAATAACAAATATTTTGCATGTTGTATGTTGTGTAAATCAATTTTAATTTGAGGTTGTAAGGCAACAAAATAGGAAAAATGCCAAGAGGGGTGAATACTTTCGCAAGCCACTGTACTACAAAGGTACAGGGGTCATTTTTAACTCGGTTGCCGGAGAGTTAAGGAACCACTCAGGGATTTCACCATGAGGCCAATGGTGACCTTAAAACAGTTAGAGTTTAATGGATGTGACTGTAATAACCTACATGACCTAGTGAAAAGAAGGAAGCATGTACAATAACAAGCATGTACAGTAAAATGTAACTTTTTGTCCTGAATACAAAGGGTTATGTTTGGGGCAAATCCAACAGTACCATTCTTCATATTTTGAAGCATGGTGGTGGCTGCATCAGTTTTTGTTGTTGATAAAAATAAATGGAATCGAGCTGCACACAGGAAAAATCCTAGAGGACAACCTTGTTGAATCTGCTTTCCAACAGACACTGGGAGACAAATTCACCTTTCAGCAGGACAATAACCTAAAACACAAGGCCAAATATACACTGGAGTTGCATTCAATATGACATTGAATGTTCCTGAGTGGCCTAGTTAGTTTTGACTTAAATCGTCTTGAAAATCTATGACAAGATGTGACAACTGTTGTCTAGCAGTGATCAAAAACCAACTTGTCAGACCTTGAGGAATTTAAAGAATAATGTGCAAATATTGTACAATCCAGTTGAGCAAAGCTCTTAGAAACTTACCCAGAAGGACTCAGCTGTATTCACTTCCGAAGGTGATTCTTACATGTTTTGACTCAGGTGAGTGAATACTTATGTAAATTAGATTTTCATTTCAGTAAATTCAACTCCATTTAATTTTTAAAATCTCATTGAGTGTAAATGGGTGAGAGGAGAAACATATATTTAATATATTTTAAATTCCAGCTTTAACACAACAAAATGTGGATTAAGTCAAATTGTATGAATACTTTCTGAAGGCATTGTAAACATCATCAATCATCCCAGAGAATATCCCCAAACTTACATTCCAATGGATGCACAACACTTTGGTTAGGTAACAGCATGTGAATATCCAGCATATTCCAGAACGAATGGAAGTAAAATAAACTCTGTATCAGGTTAGAAGGTAAGACCCAGATACAGACTGTGTCCAAGTAACAATGTTTATTATAGCAACAGAGGCAAGCAGACAACAGGTCAAGGCAGGTAGGGGTAGATAATCCAGAGTAGTTGGGCAAAGGTACAGGACGGCAGGCAGGCTCAGGTCAGGCAGAGATCGGTAATCCAGAGGTGGTGCAAAGGTACAGGATGGTAGGCAGGGTCAGGCAGGTGGGCTCAGTCAGGACAGGCCAGGGTCAAAACCAGGAGTGCGAGAAAAGAGAGAGACTGGGTAAAAGCAGGAACTGAGACAAAACGCTAGTTCACTCGACAAACAAGAAGAACTGTCAACATACAAACAGAAAACACAGGTATAAATACACAGGGGATAATTGGGAAGATGGAGGAGGGTGGAGACAATCACAAAGACAGGTTATGACAGTACCCCCCTCTAGGGGAGCCACCTGGCATCCTACCAGGGCGCATACCTGGTTGTCCAGGGTGTCGGCCTGGGTCCAGGATGTCTCTGGCAGGGACCCAACACCTCTCCTCCGGACCATAACCCTCCCAGTCAACCAGGTAATAGAACCCCCTGCCCCAAGGTCGAACCTTCAGGAGACGTCTCACCATGTAAGCCTGTCGGCCGGCGATGAGACATGGGTTTAACTCTGGACACATAAAAACTAGGATGTATACGAAGGGTCCGGGGCAACAGAAGACGAAGAGCGAAGGGGCTAATGATTTTGGAGATGGGAAATGGGCCGATAAACCGGGGGGAGAGTCATACCTCTCAAAGGTTATACCAGGGAGCCGGGGTTCGGTGGCGATCCACTTGTCGTCGATACCTGGAGGTGGTCTTGAGAGCCGACTGGGCTCTCCTGAAGGTACGACAACAGCAGTGGACAAACATCTGGGCAGAAGGCATGCCGACTTCCTCTTACTGCTCAGGGACGAGCGGGGGGCTGATACCCCAGGGAACACTCAAAAGGAGATAGGCCGAGCAAGGAAGGGTTTTGAGGGCATATTAGACCTAGACCAGCTGCTGACTACATGTGGTGGGGTTGGCGGAGAACAGGGAGCACAGAGTAGTCTCCAGATCCTGGTTGGCTCGCTCCGACTGGCCGTTGTACTGGGGGTGGAATCCAGAGGGGTGGAATCCATTCTTCACCGTTATGTCCTTGAGTCCCCGGTGGTCGATGCATGGGCGCATGTTCTTTGTCCTTCTCCACAAAGAAGAACCCTGCACTGGTGGGAGAGGACGAAGGATGTATCAACCTGGAGCTAGGGAGTCCCCAATGTGGGTGTCCATAGCCTTGGTCTCTGGTCCAGACAGCGAGTACAGTCATCCCTGGGGCAGAGTGGTGCTAGGGAGAAGGTCAAATCCGCAGTCAAATGGTTGGTGCGGCAGATGTGAAGTGGCCCAGGCCTTGTTGAACACCTACTGAAGGTCCTGGTACTCCGTGGGAATGGCGGAGAGGTCTGGGGTACCTTCCAAGCCCTCAGGAAGACATTTCGGGGAAGGTTGCGCTGACTTCAGACACTGGGCGTGGCAGAATGGACTCCAGCCCATGATGGCACCAGTAGACCAGTTGATGAAGGGTTTGTGTCGCTGGAGCCAGGAGAATCCGAAAACCACGGGAATCTGAGGAATTGAATAGTCTCGCTGGAATTCCCTGACACCCGTATGGTTGATGGGAGTGGCAATATGAGTGACCGGCCTATAGAGCGCCAGTGTAGTGCTCTAACATCCATGGGAGTGGAAAGGGGCTGAGTGGGGATGATCAGCTCAGAAGCCAGGGTAGCGTCCAAAAAGCTCTCATCGAGCCCCAGAGTTAACGAGGACACGGAGAGATTTAGACTTGTTTCCCCACAGCAGAATGACATGAAAAGGGGCGCGAGCAAGGGAAGCAGGAATGTTCTCTATATGTCCCACCAGAGTACTCGCTCCTACCAGTGAGCCTGGTCTTTTTTAAAGGGCAAGAGGACACAAAATGACCAAGAGACCCGCAATACAGACAACTCTTCGTGTTGATCCTGTATTGCTGTTCCGCTGGCGACAGCCCAGCTCTACCTAGTTGCATAGGCTCGGGAAATGGTGACTCAGCCGTCTTTGTCGACTCTCGGAAGGGCGGGCAGCCTCGGGTTCTCTCGGCAACAGGTTCATCAGGGACTTCCGGGATGACTCGGAGGCAAGGCGGAACCCCTGGACGTGCGAGCAAAGTCGAATTTCCTCTCCCTCTGTCGTTCCCGCAGTCGCCCATCGGTTCGGATGGTCAAAGCGATGAGGGAACCGAGGTCCATAGGTAACTCCTGAGCTGCAAGCTCATCCTTGACCTCCTTCAGGAACATATTGAACAGTGCTTCCTGGTTCCAAGCACTCTCCCCTGCCCAACATGCGGATATCCACCACATAGTCTGCCACACTGCGGCAGTCCTGCCGAAGCTGGATTAGCTTCCGGGCAGCTTCTCTCCCAGACACCCGGGCAGAAAAAAACATTCTTCACCTATCCCACGAACCACTCCAGACGAACGCATATTGCCGGCTGTTGTTCCCATACAGCAGTAGCCCAGGTGAGAGCCCTCGCGGACATCAGCGTATTGAGATCGCCTATCTTGGAGCGATCCGGGGGGAAGAACGAGGGCTGAAGCTCGAAAATAAGGGTACACTGAGCGAGAAACGCCCGACAGGTACTCGGCTCTCCATTATGGACCCCCTCCATAACGTCACGAAGCAGTTCCTCGTGCCTCCCAATGGTTGTTCCTTGGGAGGAGATAGTGTCGCGCAGCTGGCCCGGGTCTGCTGGGTCAGTCATGGCCAGTTCGTACATTCAGGTTAGAAGGTAAGACCCAGATGCAGACTCTGTCGAAGTAACAATGTTTATTACAGCAACGGGGGCAGGCAAACGACAGGTCAAGGCAGGCAGGGGTCGATAATCCAGAGTAGTGGGGCAAAGGTACAGAACGGCAGGCAGGGTCAGGGACAGGCAGAGGGGTCAGGCAGGTGAGCTCAGAGACAGGACAGGTAAGGGTCAAAACCAGGAAGGTGAGAAAAAGTGAGACTGGGTAAAAGCAGGAGCTGAGACAAAACGCTGGTTGACTTGACAGACAAGATGAACTGGCAACAGACAAACAGAGAACACAGGTATAAAAGAGGGCATAATGGGGAAGATGGGCGACACCTGGATGGGGGTGGAGACAATCACAAAGACAGGTGAAACAGATCAGGGTGTGACATTGTAGTTCTGTTCAGGACTACACAATAAGGTCTACTGCAGAGGAAACAAAAGTAGAAGACTTGTTGGAACCCCTTTAAGACAATCAGAGCCTTACAAATTTGCCTGCAAAAAAAGGCCCAACCCCCTTTCCAAGATGGCCAGGTTCCGAGAGAGACACAGCGAACCAAGGCATTTCACGTAAATACATGTATGATTTCTTACTCCAAGCGGGCGGTGGTTTGTTTGTGTGCAAGTTGTAGGAGTACTATGTGAGAGTAGTTTCTGAACATACCAACATTAAGTGTCAGTGTCCCTCTCTCTCTCGCCCTCTCCATGTCTTTTGCAACAAGCATATTATTGTCAGTCCTCTAGGGACATGTTTTTAACGTTTTAAGAGCGTATGTTCATCCTGTGTTACCATTTAATGTAGGCCTAGTGTGTAGGGTATTGTAGTAGCAAGTTGTAGTGCTGCACAAAACACAACCACCTTGTCTTGTAAGTACTAGTAACAATGCCATTGCCCTTAAGTGCTTTTTCACCAGTCCTTTACAGTATAATTGCTTTTTTAGGTCTACAAACATGTCTTTGCTCATCTGAACAGCCAGGCAGCATGTGTTTATCGTCCTACCACACTATGCATTGTGTCGTTACTTGACTTTAACAATCTGAAGACTGTTATTCATCTAATTACCTAAAGATGTTTAATTGTTACCCGATTAAATGAATCATGTAACAATTAACTTATTAGGATCTGGGGCACCACGAGAGCGGTTCTTTAACCTCTTGCTCCTACCTGGCACGCAGGCGTCCCATCTAGAGCTCTGGAAATGCAAATGCGCTACGCTAAATGCTAAATGCTAAATGCTAGTATTAGTTAAAACTCAAACGTTCATTAAAATACACATGCAGGGTATTGAATTAAAGCTGCACTCGTTGTGAATCCAGGCAACAAGTCAGATTTTTAAAATGCTTTTCGGCGAAAGCATGAGAAGCTATTATCTGATAGCATGTAACACCCCAAAAGACCCGCAGGGGACGTAAACAAAATAATTAGCATAGTCGTCGCTACACAAACCGCACAAATAAAATATAAAACATTCATTACCTTTGACCATCTTCTTTGTTGGCACTCCTAGATGTCCCATAATCACTATTGGGTCTTTTTTTCGATTAAATCGGTCCATATATAGCCTAGATATCGATCTATGAAGACTGTGTGATAAACTGAAAAAAATAGCGTTTCATAATGTAACGTCATTTTTTTAAAATTCAAAAAGTCGACGATAAACTTTCACAAAACACTTCGAAATACTTTTGTAATGCAACTTTAGGTATTAGTACACGTTAATAAGCGATAAAATTCATCAGGAGGCGATGTCAATTCTATAGGTGTCCGTCTCGAAAAAATGTCTGGAGAGAGCTCGACCAAAACATCCAGTCGGAGACCGGAGGGAATCGGTACCCTTGATTCGGTTTGACCAAGAATCAAAGCTGAATCAAATGACAAGACTCTAGACAACGTGTGGAAGCTGTAGGCACTGCGACCTCGGCCTCATTTAATTCGGTTCACTTTGAACAATTCCTGGAAGTAGCGCAAGGATATTTATTTCCATTTTCAGTGATCAGATTTTCCTGCACTTTTCGATGAAACGCACGTTCTGTTATAGTCACAGCCGTGATTTAACCAGTTTTATAAACGTCTGAGTGTTTTCTATCCACACATACTAATCATATGCATATACTATATTTCTGGCCTGAGTAGCAGGGCGCTGCAATGTTGCGCGATTTTTAACAGAATGTTCGAAAAAGTAGAGGGTCGACTTAACAGGTTAAAGAATTACCATCTCCCAAATTAAACTCTAAAAGTCTTTACCTATCACATCTATAAACAGTCATCTTGATAATCATAACCTCGTAGCATATCAATATTCTGAACCTTACATCTGCAAAAACCTGAGCCTTACTTATGATTCAGTACTACACAAATTGGTTTAATTATTCATTTATTTACTAGCTAATTAAATGAACTTGCTGAACCCATGCCGACCCAAGTTTCCCAGTTCAAGTTTCAGTATTGTGTGATACAGCATTTTTTATGTGGGTAAACCACCATGCTATTATATTATGTCATATTTCTCACAGTGAAATTTATTGGAATCGTAATAGGAAAGGGACCAAGCAGGCTTCCACCAAATGACTGTTGATGGGATCAATACTTTTGATGTGTGTAAGTCTGAAGTGAAACTAGCATTAGCTGTCTCCCAAATGGCATCCTGTTCCTTATATTGCTCTAGGGCCCAGGTCAAAAGTTGTGCACTATATAGGGAGCCATTTCAGACGTAACTATCAGACTTACAGACATGTGTGATATGTGTGTGTGTGATTACGTGTGTACATAGCATATACAGTGTATTTGGAAACTATTCAGACCCTTGACTTTTTCCACATTTTGTTACGTTACAGCCCTAATCATAAAACGGATGCATTTTTTTTCTTCACAATACCCTATAATGACGAAGTAAAAGTAGGTTTTTGTACATTTCAGCACATTTATTAAAAATAAAAAAAACAGAAATACCATACTCAGACCCTTTGCTATGAGACACGAAATTGAGCATGGTGCATCCTGTTTCTATTGATCATCCTTGAGATGTTTTTACAACTTGTTTGGAGTCCATCTGTTCTAAAGGTACACAGCTGTCTATATAAGGTCCCACAGCTGACAGTGCATGTCAAAGCAAAAACCAAGCCATGAGGTTGAAGGATTTGTCTGTAGAGCTCCGAGACAGGATTGTGTAGAGGCACAGATCTGGGGAAGGGTACAAAAGAATATCTGCAGCTTTGGAGGTCCCCAAGAACACAGTGGCCTCCATCATTCTCGGGGGAGAAGGGCCAAGAATCCGATGCTCACACTGACAGAGCTCCAGAGTTCCTCTGTGGAGATGGGAGAAACTTCCGGAAGGACAACCATCTCTGTAGCACTCCACCAATCAGGCCTTTATGGTAGAGTGGCCAGATGGAAGCCACTCCTCACCAAAAGGCACCTAAAGGACTCTCAGTCTATGAGAAATAAGATTATCTGGTCTGATTCAATCAAGATTGAACTCTTTGACAATGCCAAATACCATGTCTGGAGGAAACCTGGCACCATCCCTATGGTGAAGCATGGTGCTGGCAGCATCATGCTGTTGGGATGTTTTTCAGCAAAAAGGACTGGGAGACTAGTCAGGACTGAGGGAAAGATGAACGCAGCAAAGTACAAAGAGATCCTTGATAAAAAAAACAGCTCCAGAGTGCTCAGGACCTCTGACTGGGGCGAAGGTTCACCTTCCAACAGGATAACAACCTTAGGCACACAGCCAAGACAATATAGGAGTGGCTTCGGGACAAGTATCTGAATGTCCTTCAGTGGCCCAGAGAGAGCCCGGACTTGAACCCGATCGAACATCTCAGGAGAGACCTGAAAATAGCTGTGCAGGGACGCTCAGCATCCAACATGACAGAGCTTGTGAGGATCTAAGAGCTTGTAGCTTCATACCCAAGAAGACTCATGTCTGTAATCGCTGCCATAAACACTTTAACAAAGTACAGAGTGAAGGGTCTGAATAATTATGTAAATGTGATATTTAAGTTATTTCTTTAAAAAGATTGCTAAAATTTCTAAACCAGTTTTTGCTTTGTCATTATGGGGTATTGTGTGTAGATTGATGAGGGGAAAAAATGATTTAATTCATTTTAGAAGAAGACTGATGTAAAATAAAATGTGAAAAAAGTCAAAGGGTCTGAATATGCACTGGATAGTATCATTGTAAGATCAATGCAGATAGTTCAGGTAACCTTTGAAATAACAATTTTGCAGTTTTATGGCGGGGGTAGACTCTGTCTGGGGGCCTGTTACCATTTGCCGGACAGTAAGAGTGTGAACAGTCTATGGCGTGGGAGTCTTGATGTCTTTGGCAATTTTAGGTCCTTCCTCTGCCTGAGAAGTTCTGGATAACAGTTAGCTCGGCCCCAGTGATGTACTGGGCTTTCCGCACCACACTCTGTAGTGCTTTGCGGTCGAGGGCGGAGCATATGCCATACCAAGCAGTGATTCAGCCAGTCAAGATTCTCTCGATGGTGTAGTTGTATAACTTTTTTTGAGGATCCGAGGGCCCATGCAAAATCTTTTCAGCTTCCTGAGGGGGAAGTGGCTCTCATGCCCTCTTCACGACTGTGCAGGTGTGTGTGGACCAGGTTAAGTTCTTAGGGATCTGGACACCAAGGAATTTGAAGCTCTCAACCCGCTTTACTGCAGCCCTGTCGATGTGAATGGGGGCATTCTCTCGTCTTTCCCCTGTCGTCCACAATCAGCTCTTACTGAACTTGTGGGAGAGGCTGTTGTCCTGATCAGACCTACCACAGTCGCGTTATCAGCAGCAAACTTGATGTTGTTGGAGTTGTGCGTGGCCACACAGTCGTGGATGAACAGGGAGTACAGGAGGGGACTAAGCACACACCCCCGAGGAGCCCCCGTCTTGAGAGTCAGTGTGGGGGAGGATTTGTTGCCTACCCTGACCACCTCGGGCCGTCCCGTCAGGAAGTCCGGGATCCAGTTGCAGAGGGAGGTGTTCAGTCCCAGGGTTCCGAGCTTGGTGATAAGTTTGGAGGGGACTATGGTGTTGAAAGCTGAGCTGTAGTCTATGAAGAGCATTCTCACCTAGTTATAGAGGGAAGTGTGAAGTACAATTGAGATTGCGTCATCTGTGGATCTGTTGGGACGGTATGTGAGTTGGGTGTCTGGGATGATGGTGTTATCATCAGCCTTTCAAAACACTTCATAATTACAGATTTGAGTGCTACATGGCAATAGTAATTTAGGCAGGTTAGCTTGGAGTTCTTTGGAACTGGGACAATGTTGGTCATCAAGGATATTAGTAAGGCTTTCCACTGATTTTGGGAGATTAGTCCAGTGTCTCACTTCATCCAAAAGGTGTTCGATGGCATTGAGGTGAGGGCTCTGTGCAGGCCAGTCAAGTTTTTCCACACTGATCTCCACAAACCATTTCTGTATGGTTGCTTTGTGCACGGGGGGCATTGTCATGCTGAAACAGGAAAAGGCCTTCCCCAAACTGTTGCCACAAAGTTGGAAGCACAGAATAGTCTAGAATGTCATTGTATGAAGTAGCATTAATATTTCCCTTCACTGGAACTAAGCCCCAGACCATTATTCCTCCTCCACCAAACTTTACTGTTGGTACTATGCATTTGGGCAGGTAGAGTTCTCCTGGCATTTGCCAAACACAGATTTGTCCATCGGACTGTCAGATGGTGAAGCGTGATTCGTCACTCCAGAGAACGAGTTTCAACTGCTTTACACCACTCCGCAGACGCTTGGCATTGCACATGGTGATCTTAGGCTTGTGTGCGGCTGCTCAACCCATTTCATGAAGCTGCCGATGAACAGTTGTGCTGATGTTGCTTCCAGTGGCAGTTTGGATTTTACTCGCAAAGCGCTTCAGCACTCGGCAGTCATGTTCTGTGAGCTTGTGTGAACAATCACTTCGCGGCTGAGCCGTAGTTTCTCCTAGACGTTTCCACTTCACAATAACAGCTCTTACAGTTGACCATGGCAGCTCTAGCAGAGCAGAAATGTTACAAATTGACTTGGTGGAAAAGTGGCATCCTATGACATTGAAACGTTGAAAGTCACTGAGTTCTTCAGTAAGGCCATTCTACTGCCAAT
This sequence comes from Oncorhynchus keta, assembly GCF_023373465.1. NCBI lineage: Eukaryota > Metazoa > Chordata > Actinopteri > Salmoniformes > Salmonidae > Oncorhynchus > Oncorhynchus keta. Next base: position 46,484,599 of record NC_068434.1, read on the forward strand.
GTTTGTCTATAGAGATTGCATGACTGTGTGCTCGATTTTATACACCTGTCAGCAACGGGTGTGGCTGAAATAGCCGAATCCGCTCATTTTTAGAGCTGTCCACATACTTCTGTAAACACTACTTGTCAAACGTCATAGAACACCTCAAGGGTTAGAGGGTTTTCCTTTATTTCTACTCTTTTTTACATTGTAGAATAATAGTGAAGACATCAAAACTATTAAACAATACATATGGAATCATGTAGTAACCAAACAATTGTTAAACAAATCAAAATATATTTATATATATTTATATATTTAGATTTTATATTTGAAATTCTTTCAATAGCCACCCTTTGCCATTATGACAGCTTTGCACACTCTTGGCATTGTCTCAACCAGCTTCCTCCAGTCTTTTTATTTTACTTTTGATTCTTATTTTCAATGATGGCCTAGGAACAGTGGGTTAACTGCCTGTTCAGGGGCAGAAGGAGTTCTCACATATGCTGAACACTTGTTGGCTGCTTTTCCTTCACTCTGTGGTCCGACCCATCCCACACCATCTCATTTAGGTTGAGGTCGGGGGATGTTGGAAGCCAGGTCATCTGATGCAGCACTCCATCACTCTCCTTCTTGGTAGAAAAGCCCTTACACAGCCTGGATGTGTGTTGGGTCATTGTCCTATTGAAAAACAAATGATAGTCCCAAACTAGACGGGATGGCGTTTTGCTGCAGAATGCTGTGATAATCATGCTGGTTAAGTGTGCCTTGAACTCTAAATAAATCAGACATTGTCACCAGCAAAGCACCCACGCACCATAACACCTCCTCCTCCATGCTTTATGATCGGAAATAGACATGCGGAGATCCTACACCTACTCTGCGTCTCACAAAGACATGGTGGTTGTAGCCAAAAATCTCAAATTTGGACTCCAGACCAAATGCTGTTGAGATGTGTCTGTTACTTGAACTCTGAAGCATTTATTTGGGCTGCAATTTCTGAGGCTGGTAACTCGAATTAACTTATCCTTTGCAGTAGGGGTAAGTCTGGGTCTTCCATTCCTGTGGCGGTCCTCATTAGAGCCAGTTTCATCATAGTGCTTGATGGTTCTTGCAACTGCACTTGACATTTTTCCGGATTGAGATGTCTTAAAGTATTGATGGTCTGTCGTTTCTCTTTGCATATTTTAGCTGTTCTTGCCATAATATGGACTTATTTGGTAATAGACCATCTTCTGTATACCACCCCTACCTTGTCACAACACAACTGATTGGCTCAAACACATTACAAAAAAGAAATTCCACAAATGAACTTTTAATTAACAAGCTACACCTGTTAATTTGAAATGCATTCCAGGTGACTACCTCATGAAGCTGGTTGAGAGAATGCCAAGAGTTTGCAAAGCTGTCATCATTGCAAAATGTGGCTACTTGAAGAATCTCAAATATAAAATATAATTTGATTTATTTAACACTTTTCTGGTTACTACATGATTCCATATGTGTTATTTCATATTTTTGATGTCTTCACTATTACTCCACAATGTAGAAAAAAGTTTTAAAAAATAATTAAAAACCCTTGAATGAGTAGATGTTCTAAAGCTTTTGACTGATTTTATATCTCTGAGATCCACGGACTTCATGATATAGTTTCTTCTCTGACATGCACTGTCAACTGTGGGACCTTATATAGTGTGTTTCTAAATCATGTACATACAGTGGGGCAAAAAAGTTGTGCAAGTTCTCCCACTTAAAAAGATGAGAGAGGCCTGTAATTTTCATCATAGGTACACTTCAACTATGACAGAGAAAATTAGAAAAAAAATCCAGAAAATCACATTGTAGGATTTTTAATGAATTTATTTGCAAATTATGGTGGAAAATAAGTATATATTTGAATTGCCCACAGGTGGACTCCAATAATGTTGCAGTTACATCTCAAGGATGATCAAAGGAAATTGGATGCACCTAAGCTCAATTTGATGTGTCATAGCAAAGGGGTGTGAATACTTATGTAGATGAGATATTTCTGTATTTCATTTTCAATAAATTTGCAAAAATGTCTAAAAACATGTTTTCACTTTTTCATTATGGGATATTGCTCGTAGATTGGGTGACAAAAATAATCAAAGTAATCCGGTTTGAATTCAGGCTGTAATACAATGGAATGTGTTACACGTCAATGGGTATCAATACTTTCTGAAGGCACGTGCCCTGCTCTAAGCCTTACACATTTACTGCTTTAACAGTTACTCATCGTGCTGACTTCATATGTGGTAACTGAATATTGCTGTAGTACAGTACGTAAGGGAGGCCAACATGCAGTACAGTATGTTGAGGTATTGTTCCTAGGTCACTGAGCATACATAATCAATACCAATAGGACCTGTGATGTGTTGTGCTACTTCTCTGGTTGTTATTGACTGTGTAATTGAAGTGGAATCCAAACTAAGATAACTATAAGTACTGATCTTTACTCTGAGCACACTGACATCCTATAGTAAGTATGCTATCAGTGTAGAATGCAAGGCTAGTGCAGTTGTTAAAATGATTCACTATGTCTTGTAAAGGCAGACATATGGGGTACCCTTGTCCCCTCCCATGTGACTGCTACCCCTGCCTTCATTACTTCACCTAACAGAGTGAGAATGGATGTGTGAACGGGGAACTCAATTTTTTAAGGGCCTGCATGGTCTGTCTATTGGGGTGAAATTAGTAATCGCTCCACCATCCATCATACACTGACCTGCTATTGATCGCCACTGCACCCCTTCTCTTCAAACAAAATTGAATTCCAGAAAAATAATACCAAATGTAGGGTGGCTCAGCCCCCGAAGTAACTCTTATCAACTGTATGCAAGGATTCCTTTGTGTTGTCTTAGGAATGCTGCATTATTACTCCAACACCTATTCTCCCACCCCCACACCTCTGAGAAGCAGAGGTTATGTTGTCTCTACATCCTGAAGGTTTGGTATCTGATTGGAAGTTAACTGAACAGTAATGCTATTGATCAACATCTCAGAGTTTGAATCCCAAACAACTCATATGCTTATAAAAGGGTCTTAGATTCATTGTCTCGCTCTCTGTTCTTTGTATCTGACCTGCGCTGTTGAGATACACTCTCTAGTCCCTGGGGCTGAGAAACAAGGACATTATGTCTCTCTCCCTCTCACCTAGAGTAATGCCTTGTAATGCTTGTTAAACTAGGGTAGGAGGCACTATTTTCACCTCCGGATGAAAAGCGTGCCCAAAGTAAACTGCCTGCTACTCAGGCCCAGAAGCTAGGATATGCATATATATTGGTAGATTCCATCCAGGAAGTGGGATTTTACACACATGACTGAGAGGTTATTGTCCGGTTGAAATATTATTGATTATTATGACTAAAAACAACCTTAGGATTGATTATAAACATCATTTGACATGTTTCTACTAACTTCACGGATACTATTTGGATGTTTCGTCTGCCTGTTGTGATTACGTTTGAGCCTGTGGATAACTGAACAAAGCGTGCAAACAAAACAGAGGTTTTTGGATATAAACATGGACTTTATCGAACTTTTATTGAGTAAATAGGAGTCTTGTGAGTGCAACCATATGAAGATCATCAAAGATAAGAGATTCATTTTAGCACTATTTCTGACTTATGTGTAACTCCTCTACTTGGCTGGTAACTGTTTGTAATGATTTGTCTGCTGGACGCTGTTCTCAGATAATCATGGTATGCTTTCGCTGTAAAGCCTTTTTGAAATCTGACACCGTGGTTGGATTAACAAGAAGTTAATCTTTAAACCGATGTATAACACTTGTATGTTTTATGAATTTTTATAATGAGTATTTCTGTTTTTGATTTGGCGCTCTGCAATTTCACTGGATGTTGGCCAGGTGGGATGCTACGCTAGCGTCCCACGTACCCTAGTGAGGTTTTAATGCTTGTAACTTAAGTTAATGCCTTTATAATGTTATCATTCATTTTACAAGGTAATACAATACACTTGGATTTAGAATTCCGTTCTCAGACCTTCGTTGACGTTCCAATTCCTGTAACTCAACTATAGTTTATTGCATATTGCTAAATCATCTTTATGGAATCAGATAACCATTTTAAAAGGCTTTGTTAAAAACTTATTTTTGCTGGGAGCGGTATTGAGTAGCTTGGATGAATATAAGGTGCCCGGAGTAAACTGTCTGCTACTCAGTCCCAGTTGCTAATATATGCATATTATTAGTATATGGATTGAAAACACTCTGACGTTTCTAAAACTGATTGAATGATGTCTGTGAGCATAACAGAACTCATATGGCAGGCAAAAACCTAAGAAAAAATCCAACCAGGAAGTGGGAAATCTGAGGTTGGTCGTTTGTCAAATCATTCCCTATTGAAGATACAGTGGGATATTGGTCATGTTGCACTTCCCAAGGCTTCCACTAGATGTCAACAGTCTTTAGAAACGTGTTTGAGGCTTCTACTGTAAAGGAGGGGCTCATAAGGCCTCTGAGTCAGTGGTCTGGCAGATTGCCACAAATTCGTGATGCTCGTTCACATGAGAGGTAGCTCGCATTCCATTGCTTTTCTACAGACAAAGGAATTCTCCGGTTGGAACATTATTGAAGATGTATGTTAAAAACATCCTAAAGATTGATTCTATACATCGTTTGACATGTTGCTACGGACTGTAACGGAACTTTTTGACATTTCGTCTGGTCCTAGTGAACGCGCTTCGTGAGGTTGGATTTGTTTCCAAAACGAGCTAACAAAAGTAGCCATTTGGACATAAATGATGGACAATTACAAACAAAACAAACATTTATTGTGGAACTGGGATTCCTGGGAGTGCATTCTGATGAAGATCATCAAAGTTAACTGAATATTTCATGTTATTTCTGTCTTCTGTTTACTGCACAACATGGCAGATATTTCTTTGGCTGGTTTGGTCTCTGAGCGCCGTACTCAGATTATTGCATGGTTTGATTTTTCCGTAAAGCTTTTTTTTTTAAATCTGACACAGCTGTTGCATTAAGGAGAAGTCTATCTAAAGTTCCATGCATAACACTTGTATTTTCATCAACATTTATTATGAGAATTTCTGTAAATTGATGTGGCTCTCTGCAAAATCACTGGATGTTTTTGGAACTACTGAACGTAACGTGCCAATGTATACTAAGATTTTTTAAAATATAAATATGAACTTTATTGAAGAAAGCATACATGTATTGTGTAACATGAAGTCATATGAGTGTCATCTGATTAATTCTATCTCTATTTCTGATTTTTGTGACTGTGTTGTGGCTGTGGCTGTGTTTTTCTGTGACTTGGCTCTGACCTAACATAATCGTTTGTGGGGATTTCGCCGTAAAGCCTATTTGAAATCGGACACTGTGGTGGAATTAACAAGAAGTGTATTTTTAAAATGATGTGAAATACTACTATGTTTGAGGAATTTTAATTATGGAATTTCTGTTGTTTTGATTTTGGCGCCCTGCACTTTCACTGGCTGTTGTCATATCGATTCCGTTAGTGGGATCTCAGCCCTAAGAAGTTTTAACATACACAGCATAGTCTTATCACAGGTTGCATGTGAGGTGTATATATAATAGATGCTTAGGCTACTGTATATGATAAATATTACACTACATACAATTATATATCATTAGGAATTTGTGGATTATATTGATAACTTTAGGTGTCCGGCGCAGGTGAGTAATATAGAGGATTGACATATTTTTCAGTGTTCTATACCCGCTGGTCTGCACAATATTTTTACAGACAATCATCTCACAGACAACGAGAGTTGACTGAAGGCTTCATACTTACTCTCTCATAACATTTCAAAGTGCCAGGTTCCTTTCACTATAGTTAAAACGCTTGTCATGCCCTCAATCATGGATGCTTGCCAAGAGGTTTTAATCTCAACTGCTGCCACAAAGATTAGTGAAATCTCACTTTCCAATGACACTGTCACAAGTAGAATCCAGGATATGGCCAATGATACTGAATGACTTGTAGTTGTAGACAGAGCCTGCACATGAAATTGGTTTGTAATCCAATTAGATGAGATGACTGACATTAAAAATGGCACCCCTTGCCCTGCTTCTTGTGTATATATTCCCTACATACAGTATATTAATAATTTATTTGTTGCAAAGAGTTGCCGCAGAATACAACTAACTGCAGGTGAAAGAGTATGTGTTCTGAACGAGTACAGACTGTAATTGACATGGATTATGATGGGACTGTTGTATCAGGATTTGTAGGTCTACAGACTAGACTGCTGCCTAATTTATCCATGTGGGGATGCGGAAGTGACATTTTCCATGCAAATTATACAATTGCAGAAAAGGATGGTCATCTGGAGTGAGAGTGGATAGAGGCATTTTCGATATGCTCCGCCAATTCTCAATTCTGTCTGACGTGGCTGATGTAGACCTAGATAAAATGACGGGGTCACATCTGAGCAAAATTTGAGGAATACTTCCTCTCAATCTGATCCACGCCCGGAAAAGCAGTGGATGTGTAATCTGTTTACCAGAACTGAAGAGACTCACAGCTTGTCACCGGTTTCTGATGATAAAATATTGGAGCTGACCAGTGACTAAGGCCTGCATGCTCGTTTTAATGAGGTGCGCCTGTCCACCAGGGGCGCAACTAAGGTTTTAGAAGTGGGGTGGACATAACCTGGCAAGGATCTGGGTGTCATACCCCAGAGTTTTGGGGGGCATCTGAAGATCATTTCATGCATTTCTACACAATCCAATATGCCCATGGCCCTTCAAGATGTCTCTATTTAGAATAACAAAAAATAAGCAAAAATGCCCACAGTCATCAAGCTAGGTAGGAGATCCTTATTAAATATGTTTGTGATTGATAAGACTGAACTAGGTCAAAGGTATTTCAATAACCAATATAGTGTTGCACCTTCAACCAATAGCCTAACAAATTAACAACTCTTTAAAAAATGAAGTACAAAGAGACATACTCCATATCAAATTTCAGCCAGACCACCCGAGCTGCCTACACACCCAACACCCACCAGTCTAGTCAATGGAGCAGCAGGTAGCTTAGTTGTTAGCACATTGGGCCAGTAACGGAAAGGTTGCTGGGATCAAATCCCTGAGCTGACAAGGTAAAAATCTGTTGTTTTGCCTCTGAAAAAGGCAGTTAACAGTTACACTGTTCCTAGGCTGTCATTGTAAATAAGAATTTGTTCTTAACTGACCAGTTAAATAAAGGTACTTTTTTAAAGAACTACACTTTTTCTCAAACAATTTCCTTCACAACTCTTTTTTTTATTCCCAAGGGAAAGGTTTAAAAAATAAAATAAATAAATAACACATACACCTACACATATACATTAACATACAGAAACAGAAACAGCACATCCTCCATATAAAGTGCATTCAGAAAGTATTCGAACCCCTTGACTTTTTCCACATTTTGTTATGTTTTTTCACCCTCATCAATCTACACACAATACCCTATAATGACAAGAAAAAACAGGTTTTTAGAAAGAAAATTGCAAAAAATAATGATGAAATATTACAAAATATTTTTGCAAAAACAATGTAATGAAATATTAAATTTACATAAGTATTACGACCCTTTACTCAGTACATTGTTGAAGCACTTTTTACACAGCCTAAAGTCTTCTTGAGTATGATGCTACAAGCTTGGCACACCTGTATTTGGGGAGTTTATCCCATTCTTCTCTGCAGATCCTCTCAAACTCAGTCAGGTTGGATGCGGAGCGTTAAAGGTCACAGCTATTTTCAGGTCTCAAGAGATTTTAGATTGGGTTCAAGTCCGGGCTCTGGCTGGGCCACTGAAGGATATTCAGAGACTTGACCCAAAGCCACTCCTGTGTTGTCTTGGCTGTGTGCTTAGGGTTGTTGTCCTGTTGGAAGGTGAACCTTTGACCCAGTCTAAGGTCCTGGGCACTCCGGAGCAGGTTTTCATCAAGGATCTCTCTGAACTTTGCTCCGTTCATCTTTCCCTCAATTCTGACTAGTCTCCCAGTCCCTGCCGCTGAAAAATCTCCACAGCCAGGGTTGGGGAGTAAGGGATTTAAAAAAACTCTAACTGTAATCTGTTACGTTACCAGCAAAAATGTTTAATCAGATTACAGATACTTTTGAAAAACTAGATGATTACTTTGAGGATGACTTTTAAATTCAGAAAGGATGTTTGCGAAAAAACTCTTTGACACTTATCTTATCAATGACATTCAAAATCAGAAAGGAAAAGGAGTGAGTCTGACCTCATGCGAGTCTGACCTCATGTCAGAGTTTGCTATGATGACACACCAAATGTGTTTGATGGATCGCCGGAAAAGAGCAGGAATTGCTGTTTGTAGGCTATAGTCCAAGCTATGTCTTCCAAGGATGACAGCAGTGGTGTAGTCTATGGCGATAGAGATATAACTTGTTAATGATATCTACGTAGTGCTTTGATGTGAATCACACTGCGGCTTTCTCATTTAACTATTTGTGCCTTACGAATTGTGGTTGTTGTGAATGGCTGTTCACGAATCTAAATGTGTATTTGAACCCAATAATGGTTGAATTACAGAAGTTTAAGCTACCTATCAGTAATTAATGCTGATATAGCACAGCTGAAAACTGTTGTTCTGATTAAAGAAGAAATAAAACTGGCCTTCTTTAAACTAGTTGAATATCTAGAGCGTCATCATTTGTTGGTTGGATTACAAGCTCAAAATGGCCAGAAACAAAGACCTTTCTTAGAAAAAGAAGTCCTCCACTGGCAGCTTCATTAAATAGTACCCACAAAACACCAGTGAAGGGGTGACTGCTGGTCTTCTAGGCAGAGTTGAAATGAAAAAGCCATATCTCAGACTGGCCAATAAAAGATTAAGATGGGCAAAAGGACACAGACACTGTACAGAGGAACTTTGCTTAGAAGGCCAGCAGTGGTGAAGACGTTAAGTCCTTTTCATTCTAACTACTTATGTGAGCAGCTTCTCCTCTCTTAGTGCAGTAAAATTTTAATATTGCAACAGACTGGCTGTTGAAAACACCTTGCCAACCTCTGGGGTGTCCCTGGTACAATTAGGCTAAAGGCCTAGGCTATACAGAAAGCATGCTTGAGAGAAATACGCTTTTTGTGGTTATGGAACATTTCTGGTATCTTTTATTTCAGCTCATGAAACATGTGACCAACACTTTACATGTTGCATTTATATTTTTGTTCAGTATTAAATAAAATCTCATTATCTCTGTTCCATCATTTTATAAGGATTTCCGATTTGGAACGTAAAGGTATTACATTTACCGTATGTGTTTCAGAGAGGAGGAAATTGCTTTTGAAATCTGACCTCTCTTCGTTCCAAGTCCGTCCAGAGATTTGTCATCTCTTCTCAGACTGAAAATAGTCTGTGGTTTAGGTTAAACCCTATCGTAGAGAACTCAATGAGGGCCGAATAATACCATTTGCAGACAAATTCAGGACCGTCAGAACATGCACACACACATGCACAAGCACTCGCACACACACTTTACGGAGCATGAAGTTATTTAACAGTCAGATTAACACTGGAGTGTAATCTTTTGTCTGGGGAGACACGGCAAAGGTGAGGGTCATCATTCACACTGTAGATAAATAAATACAACACTTCCCAACGACCTTTTTACAAGGTTAATTAGGCTTTGTAGTTTTGCAAAGACAGACAATTTCCAGGTCTGACCAGGCTGTGTTAGTGGAATGGATGTCTGAGAGAGTATTGTGCTCGTGCTTCTTAGGAGAGTGGGTGGGTGGAGGAGGCTGGAAATAGAACGGGTCTGTGTAGCATCCTAATTACAGCAGCTCCATACTGCTGACTACTGTTGTTTCTCTGTCTGTGGCAGCCTACGAAAGGGAACGCCGAACACCTTACCACTTTTTGGATTGAGGCGAAACTACACAATTAAAGAAACAGTCTGAGATTTGGGAAGCTGAGGGCCAAAACTAGTGGTTTGAATCAGCAGCTATCAGTGTTAAACAGAACTGCAATGGACCGTCATTACCACAGATGGAGTTATGTTATCAGAGTTAGCATGGTATTATTCTGGACACATACTGTAGTAGTTTCATAGTGCATTCAGTGCATCATCTATTTTCTAACTTAATGGGTATTTTAACACATATACTCAGAGAATGGGAGGTCAAATCAAATGGGATGCCCTGAGCTGTCCAAACGCCACACAGCTGGATCAATCATTTAGATTCAAGTCTTACTCCGTGGCATAGCAGATCTCCTTTAACACGTTTTACAAGGTGAAGGATTTCACATAGGTTGGTGAAACTGTACTGTACATGCTGATGATCTCTGGGAAAGTTAATCTCGTTAAATCCCTCCCTTCACACACGATGAGGTGAGAGATAATGAATGGGAGTCAGTCACATGGGCAGGTTTTGATATTTTGACAAACTGGAGATGTAAGAGGGAGTGGACATCCCAATTACTGTAATGAAGTTCTTTACGAAGACTCACTAAAGTCCACTTTAATGCTCAAAGCAAAACCGTGTTACAGAGGAATAGCAAGGGGGAACATGAATGGGGTGACATTTTGTTCCACTTGTGTAATAAATTACTGTGTCAAATCCTATAGATCCTCTTGTCTGTCATCTCGCGGCTGGAATCCACAGCATTTACTCTACAATATAACAACTTGTCATTGACTTACCACACATCCAATGCTCAGATTGAAATTAATAAAGGGTGAGATTCCAACACTGTTAACATTTTTGTATGACATTTGCGACCCGTTTCAAAAAACTAGGCGTTCGACGCGGGTCACTCCTTCACAGGAGAGCCGTTTGAACATAACCTTTTTATTAAAATCAAAATGCCTTCTTGAACTAATGAACTTTCACGTGCCTTAATAACAAATTTGTATGCCATCGGAAAATACAAATACAATTGTTGAATTATGAGACTGGTTGGTTTACCCACAGAAAAAGGAAGCAACCATCCCGCTAGCCATGATTAGCTAAGATAATGAGATGGCTGGACATGCCGAGAGATGAGTTAGGATTGGTCTGCCATATAGCACACTTCTGTCTGTTTGAGTTGGTCAGTACGTCTAGGTATTCCGGGTTTAGGCGGCTTTTATTTATTTTTATTGAATTGTAAAACTTCATAAACCTAATGTCAAGTTAAAGTGTATTGCTAGCTAGCTAATTTTAGCCGGATGGCAACCAACCAGGTTCAGGTAGCTAACGTTACGTGTAAGCTCCCCACTTTCTGAAGGACAGAGTTTTGAAATCATTGGAATTTGAGGAAAAAAGTAGACAATGATGATAATCTAGCTCGCTGCATTTTCAGATATTACACATTTTGACAGAAAGTGGTTTCATTTCAAGTTAAAGTGTACTGTTAGCGGGCTGGCTCACTAGCTAACATTGTGTATGATCTTATTTTTTATATCTCAGACACATTTGCTTGACTAGTTGTAGCCTAATGTTAGCTAGCTAACATTGAACCTGGTTGGCTAGCTACCTGCAGATTCATGCAGGGTAGTAACATCATGAGTTGGGATTATGGTTCATTGTTTAGCTAGCTCCATGTTTTAGCAAAAGACTCCACTATGCAAGTATCCATTTCAATAGAATGCCATTGCAACAACTGTTGATAGAAGTACTAGCTGGTAAATTCGCTATGGCTATCTACTCCGATTTCAAACCACGGGTAAGATAGTCTAGCTAGCTACATTTTCAGATATTGCACGTTTCGAATTTTGACACTGTCTGTTCAGTTCAAGTTAAATTGTACAGTTAGTTAGCTAACGTTAGCTGGCTGGCTCACTAAGTAACGTTATGTGTATGATCTTATCATTTGAATCTCAGAGCCACTAGTTATAGCCTAATGTTAGCTGGCTAACATTGAACCTGGTTGGTTAGCTACCCACAGATTCATGCAAGGTATTAATGTCATGAGTTGGGATTATGGTTAATTGTTTTCCTAGCTAGCTAGCTACATGTCTTAACAAAATATTGTCTTGGTGTGCAAAAGCGCGGAATAACTGATGCATTTACGAATGCTCAAAACCTGTTGAATATCGCCGGTGTATGTATACCTCGTCAACAAAACATAATTCAATTGTTGCCAGCAGCGCAGTTACAGTCACCAATGCTCTGGATAACATGAAAAGAGCCCAAACAGCACTGCTAGGGCAAGTAATTTTCAGTGTGCTGCTCTCTCTCTCTCTCTCTCTCTCTCTCTCTCTCTCTCTCTCTCTCTCTCTCTCTCTCACATAGATGTCTGGAAGTAGCTAGCAAGTTAGCCAATATACTAAGCTTGAATGCTGTTGTTAGTACATATTGCTCGGATCAACCCTAAAAAGGGTTTCGTGGGCTAAAGCTTAAGAGGGTTTGAACAATGCTGAATGGGTGTAGACAAAGAAGGACTCTCCAATAGTAGTACCAAACAATTCAAAGGCCATTTTCTCAAAAGTGAGTTTACAAATGTATCATCTTTCAAAAGCAAAATTTATTTCCCATTTCTCAAATGTAGTGTATGATATACAGACCAATTTTGTAGCTCTGAGTCTCTACTTTTCCCCATGTAAAAAAAAAAAAAAATCAAATTTTTCTACATAAGACCGATTTGAGCCGGTCGGTCACAATTCATTATTTTCTTGTAACACTAAATTGGAACATTCTTTATGGATACATGTTAGAATTGTCCAGGAAAATACAGTGGCAGGTAATACTGTACAACCCATAGGCCCTTTGTCTTTCAAATGTTTTATGTCACCCTTTGACACCAACAGTGTCAGATCAGCAACTTGATCTTGTCCCTTTAGATGTGCTACTGGTAGCTAGGGATGGTGGACATTTTTTGTTGTTGCAGACAACACTGAAGAGGCGACTCTGGGATGCTGGCCTTCTAGGCAGAGTTGCAAAGAGACTGGTGTTTTGCAGGTACTATTTAATGCCAGCATCATTACCACCCTGCATACTGCTGCTGGCTTGCTTCTAGAAGCTAAGCAGGGTTGGTCCTGGTCAGTTCCAGGATGGGAGACCAGATGCTGCTGGAAGTGGTGTTGGAGGGCCAGTAGGAGGCACTCTTTCCTCTGCTCAAAAAAAAGATGCCAATTCCCCAGGGCAGTGTAGGGTGCAGTCTTTCGGATGGGACGTTTAACGGATGTCCAGACTCTCTGAGGTCATTAAAGATCCCATGGCACTTATTGTAAGAGTAGGGGTGTTAACCCTGGTGTCCTGGCTAAATTCCCAATCTGGCCCTCAAACCATCACGGTCACCTAATAATCCCCAGTTTACAATTGGCTCATTCATCCCCCTCCTCTCCCCTGTAACTATTCCCCAGGTCGTTGCTGCAAATGAGAATGTGTTCTCAGTCAACTTACCTGGTAAAATAACAGATAAATAAATAAAATCATAATGAAGCTGCCAGTTGAGGAGTGGCGAGGTGTCTGTTTCTCAAACTAGACACTCCAATGTACTTGTCCTCTTGCTCAGATGTGCACCAGGGTCTCCCAATCCTTTTTCTATTCTGGTTAGAGGCAGTTTGCGCTGGTCTGATGAGTTTCAGGAGAAAGGTCTTTGTTTCTGGCCATTTTGAGCCTGTAATCAAACCCCAAATGCTGATGCTCCAGATATTCAACTAGTCTAAAGAAGGCCAGTTTTATTGCTTCTTTAATCAGGACAACAGTTTAACTGTGCTAACATAATTGCAAAAGGATTTTATAATGATCAATTAGCCTGCTAAAATGATAAACTTGGATTAGCTAACACAATGTGTAATTGGAACACAGGAGTGATGGTTGCTGATCAATTTGATGTTATTTTAATGGACAAAAAATAGCTTTTCTTTCAAAAACAAGGACATTTCATGGTAGTCGGTATATATATATGAGTGTACAAAACTTTAGGAACACCTGCTCTTTCCATGGCATCCACAACAAGGTGAATCCTGGTGAAAGCTATGATCCCTTATTGATATCACTTGTTAAATCCACTTCAATCAGTGTAGATGAATGGGCAGAGTCGGGATATTTCAGGATTTTCAAGCCTTCAGACATGGATTGTGTATGTGGGCCTTTCAGATGGTGAATGGGGAAGACAAGATTCAAGCGCCTTTGAACAGGGTATGATAGTAGGTGCCAAGCGCACACTTTTGAGTGTGTCAAGAACTGCAGCGCTGCTGGGTTTTTCACGCTCAACAGTTTCCAGTGCGTTTTAAGAATGGTCTGCCACCCAAAGGACATCCAGCCAACATGACACAACTGTGGGAAGCATTAGAGTCAACATGGGCCAGCATCTCTGTGGAACACTTTCAACACCTTGTAGAGTATATGACCTGATGAATTGAGCCTGTTCTAAGGGAAAATGGAGGTGCAACTCAATATTTGGAAGATGTTCCTAATCCTTTGTACACTCTAGCTAGCGCTAGTTGGCTGTATCTGCACCAAAACTCCAGTATTTCTCATCATATAGCTTATTCTCCATCTTCCTTTTGAATGTTTTAAATGGTGTGCCAACATGTTTTGAGCACTTATCTCCAAAACGAATTTTCTCATGTCTCTCTTGTTCCTCTGCCGTATCAAATCACAATACATATAATACATTTAATCGGGATAATATTGTATCATGAGGTTTATCAGCAACTATTGTCCCAAACACAAGTGCTTTGATAGCAGGGGGATCCGATTTAAAACCTCTCTCTGGATGAGTGTGAACAACTGAACCAGTTTGTGCTCACAGATATTAATAATAGTTCATAAGATAAGGTGCTCTTTGGCTTCCCAGGTTTGTGAAATTGATGAAAAATTGGAGGCTGAACTTGTAGTAACTTCTATACCCTCTCAAAAAAAACACTCCACTCCAAACAGATGCAGTTGCAGTTAAAAGGCCTTTATTAAGTTGGTGTATCCATGTACAGTAGGAAACAAGGCAAACAGTTTCTCTACGACCAAAGTGTGGCAGGGTTTTCCCAGCAGGGCTGGGTGACTGGACCACTCTGGCAGTGTAAATCTACTTTTCACTAGATACCACATCAACAGCTTCCATTGACCTAGATTCAGAGACACACAGGGTACAATAACATGAGAGGATATTGTGGAATTAAGGGCAAGCTGGGCAATTTTAGCTGAGCAGAACCCTCCAGGGGGTGGGGGCTGGCGGTGGTTACATTTCCTCCCCAAATCTCTCAGAACAATCACTTGCATTTGTCATGACAACAACCTCTCCCTCAACGTCAGCAAAACCAAAGGAGTTGACTGTTGACTTCAGCAAGCTCGGAGTGAACATGCCCCGATCCACATCAACAGGACAGCAGTAGAGAGAGTCACAAGTTGCTCTGCTTCCACACCACTGAGAACCATACCATCAGTGAATGCTCCTCAGAGGAGGAAGGTGAGGACCATCCTCCTCAGACAAATTTCATAAAAAAGTAAATTATGTCTGAGGAAGGCAAGCAGCATCATCAAGGACCCCAAACACCCCAGCCACGAGCTGTTCTGTCCCTTACCGTCGGGCAGAAGATATCGGCGTGTGAGGTCTCATACCAACAGGCTCAGAGACAGTTTCTATCTACAAGCCATCAGACTGCTGAACACTTGAACTGGACTGACCACCTGTTCTGATTCTCGGCACCTTAGCACATATGCACACACACACCCACCCAGGTGTATACACACACAGACACAGACACACATATACATTCATGCTACACACACGACACCTGCTGCTACCATACTCTTATTATACTGCTCAGTGTATACACTACCTCCCCTACATTTAAAAGCATATAATACCAGAGCAAAAACATCGGATGTAATTATAGCATTGAATGGACTAGAATCTAACAGTTTCTTGATATTTGTCACAATTTAATCAAATCAAAGTTTCGTGAAAGTCAGCACACTATTTTGGCCACGCGTGAGATTAATTTTCATTCTGGTTAATCTGTTCTGTTGTACTGTTATCACATGTTAAATTTGAATACAGACACTTTTGAAGTTTTAATGAGGCTTACACAAGTGTATGAGTTCCTCAAGACCCTATGCATATCCCAGTGTTGGGATAGTTACCACAACCTCCTCTGTAAAAGACAAAGGTGGCATTTACCTGACAGCAGCAAGAGACAGCAGAGAGAGAATAGAGCCTTCGTCTCTCCATTAATTTCCGTCTCTCCTTTCCCTATCCTGCTTTTCTTTGTCCTTTTGCCTTTCCAGCTTTCTCTCCCCTATATCTCTTCCTCTCTTGTTTCTTCTCTCCCAGTTCACCTGCCCCTCCGGTAAGGGCGCTGTCTTGCACAAGGCATTGGTCTGATGAATGAAGGGGCTGACTGTACTACGTAGGGGCTTGACCAGCAGGCACCCATTGGGCTAAATTACCGCCATTGATTGTGCTGCTTCGAAGCTCTGACAAAGATTATGATCACTCATCTTGTTAAAAGAGGATTATCGGCCTCTTTCTAGCTTTTTATCGGACTTTGTAGGCCCTTTTTATCCCCAATTTCATGGTATACAATCGGTAGTTAACCGATTAACCCGGAAGCCAGCTGCACCTGTGTGCACTGCGCCCGGGCCTGCCTCAGGAGTCGCTAGTGCGCGAGGGGACAAGAACATCCCTGCCGGCAAACCCCTCCCCTAACCCGGACGACGCTGGGTCAATTGTTCGCCTCCCGATGGGTCTCTCCGTCGCAGCCGGATGCGACAGGGCCTGGACTCGAACCAGGATCTCTAATGGCACAGCTAGCACTGCGATGCAATGCCTTAGACCACTGCACCACTCGAACAGGGAATACCGTGCGTAGAGCTGGCGCAGGATATCCTGGGCCGAAGAGACACAACGGAGACCAGAAGCGCTGAGCCGGCACAATCCGTCCTGGCTGAATGCCCACTCTAGCACGGCAACTGCGGGGAGCTGGAACAGAGACACCGTGTGTATCCCCGCATAACACAGTGCCTGACCGGTCACACGCTCCCCACGGTAAGCATGGGGAGTTGGCTCAGGTCTAAACCCTGACTCTGCCAATCTCCCCGTGTGCCTCCCCCAATATTTGGGGGAGCTGCCTCTCGGGCTTGCCGTGACTCCTGATTTCGTCGCCGTTCCTCCCTCGCTGCTTCCGCCTGTTTCTACGGCAAGCTCTCATGCTCTGCCATTACTTCCTCCCATGTCCATGATGTCTTTCACTCCGGGGCACGCTGCTTGGTCAGTTGGTGGTGGGATCTTCTGTTGCGGCTCTCGTTGGTAGAAGAAAGAGTGGACCAAAGCGTAGCGTGGTAAGTGTTCATGATTCCTTTTATTCAAAAAACACAAAGCGAAAACGAACAGTTCCTTCAGGAGTAGACACTAAACATAAAACAAGATCCCACAAAACCCAAAAGGAAAATGACAACTATTATATGATTCCAATCAGAGGCAACGATAGACAGCTGCCTCTGATTGGGAACCATACTCGGTCACAAACAAAGAGTCACACCCTGACTAACCAGACATAGAGAATACTAAGGATCTCTAAGGTCAGGGCGTGACAGTATTAGTCACATGCGCCGAATACAACAGTGAAATGCTTACTTACGAGCCCCTAACCAACAACGCAGTTTAAAAAAATACAGATAAGAATTAGAGATAAAAGTAACAAGTAATTAAAGAGCGTGTGTGTGTAGAGTGAGTATAAATGAATCTAAATATTATGTGTGAGTGTATAGGGCCCTGTGAGTGTGCATAGAGTGCAAAAATAAAAGATTAACTTGGATAGTCCATGTTGCTATTTATCAGTCTTATTGCTTGGGGATAGAAGCTGTTCAAGAGCCTATTGGTGCCAGACTTGATGCACCGGTACCACTTGCCATGTGGAAGCAGAGAGAATAGTCTATTGCTTGGGGGGTTGGAGTCTTTAACGATTTTCCGGTTCTTCCTACCAGACCACACGATGAAGATGTCCTGGATGGCAGGGAGCTCAGCCCCAATGACGTACAAAACAATCCTACAGGAATCCAGCAGGAATTCAAACCTTTTGTGAAGGACTCCTGTAGGATTGACAAATTCCTGCAGGAAAAACCGCTGATGCTCCTGCAGGACTCCTTTGAAACGTACTTCAAAGTCACCGCTAACCTGAATAGGAAACAGCATCATCACGCAGCTGGCGTTAACAAAGCAAGCTTTTATGCTAGCTAGCTACATCTGTTTACATTGTTGCCAATGTAGCAGTGTGAGCAACTAGTGCTAGCAATTCAGTGAACAACTTTCCCAGAATGGAAATATTTAACATAATATAACATAATATTTAATATTTAACACAAATAATAATAATACAAGTAAAATATTTGATTTACTCAGTACATTACCCGATGTCACAGGAAGGCCAAAAAGGTCATCAAGGACAGCAACCACCCGAAGAACTGCCTGTTTACCCTGCTATCATCCAGAAGGCGAGGTCAGTATAGGTGCATTAACGCTGGAGACTTAAAAACAGCTTCTATCTCAAGGTAATCCGACCTTAGACATCACTAGCACTAGCTGCTGCCTACATACACAGACGTAATCATTTGTGACTTTAATACATGGAAAACTAGTCACTTCAATAATGTCACTTCCTAATGTTTACATACAGTATCTTGCATTACTCATCTCATATGTATATACTGTATTCTATACTATCTACTGTATCTTAGTCTATGCCGCTCTGACATTGCTCATCCATATATTTATATGTTCTAAGTTTTAATTCCATTCCTTTACTTAGATGTGTGTGTATTCGGTATTTGTGGTGAAATTGTTAGATATTACCTGTTAGATATTGATGCACTGTTGGAACTAGAAGCACAAGCATTTCGCTACACCCACAATAACATCTGCTAAACATATGTATGTGAACAATAAAATTTGATGTTCGTGAATTAAGGTGACACCGACCAGAAATGTTTTACGTGGGGTCCTCCTCTTGCAAATCGCTTGGTCTGCTTCTACATCATTGTGGATACATGACATGTAAGCTTTCATGCGTTGTACAGAGGCTGAAGCAAAAAAAAGTGCAATTGCGAAATAAGCTTACAGGTTAAGAAAGACAAATAGCCATAATAGTTGTATTTCAGTGTGAAGCTAATATTACATTGCATTAGGACTGCTGGTGTTTTATTTCCAAGGAGCAGGTTTGCATTGTGATAAATTCATACAACTCTAACACCTATGCATATTACTAAATGATGCTTAAGATATGTTGGTTTCATTTTCACCTTTTGCATTGATAACTAAATGATAGGCGATATGATGCAATACAACTAGATTAGAAGGCCACTTCATCCTAGTGTAAGCTAAACGCATTGAATACAAAGCAAACACTGGCATATTAAAGGACAATGTCCACTTTAATTATATGCATGCTTATCAAAAAGGAATATACTGCATTCGAAAAGTATTCAGACCCCTTGACCTTTTTCTACATTTTGTTACGTTACAGCCTTATTCTAAAATATATTTTTTTGTAAAGCAATACACCATAATGTCAAAGTGAAAACATTATTTTTTTGCAAATGTATTAAAAATAAAACCAGAAATACCTTATTTCCATAACTTTTCAGACCCTTTGCTCTGGGACTCGAAATTGAGCTCAGGTGCATCCTGTTTCCATGGATCATCCTTGAGATGTTTCTTCAACTTGATTGGAGTCCATCTGTGGTAAATTGGATATGATTTGGAAAGGCACACACTGGTCTGGAGAGACAACATCTCCAGAGAGACCTGAAAATAGCTGTGAGGCGATGCTCCCCATCCAACCTGAGAGCTTGAGAGGATCTACAGAGAAGAATGGGAGAAACTCCCCAAATACAGGGGTGCCAAGCTTGTAGCGTCATATCCAAGAAGACTCTAGGCTGTAATTGCTGACAAAGGTGCTTGAGTAAAGGGTGAGTAAAGGGTCTGAATACTTATGTAAATGTGATATTTCAGTAAAAAAAATATATAAATGTGCAAAACTTTCAAAAAAACAGTTTTTGCTTTGTCATTATGTGGTATTGTGTGTAAAAATTCCATTTTAGAATAAAGCTGTAACATAAGAAAATGTAGAAAAAGTTAATTGGTCTGAATACTTTCCGATGGCACTGTACATCTCTCTCTCTCTCTCTCGATATATATATATATATATATATATATATATATATATATATATATATATAAAATCTGTCGGTCTCTTTTTCTAATTTATCAGATGATTAGAAGCAAAAAATCACCCATTATATAAACACCTCTTATTCTTGTGGGGATTAATTTTTTTCCCCCAATCTGAAATACCATGGACTGCCCTACATAGTGATCAAACTACGTGTGTGATGATTTGTTGTGGCTATAGATGCTTTGATATTTATCCAACTATTTGGATGTTGCTTTCCACCATCTCCTTTAGCTCTGCTGAATTATGATGGATTAATCTCAATTGGGCTCATGAACTACTGAGCCGTGTACGTTGCTTCAACTTTAGCATATTCCCATTTAAATGATTTGCCTGACATGATAGCTGCCTAATATGGGCCTCTGCAGTGCATTTAATATTAAGTACATGAATAAATGCCAGCTAGGAGGCTACATGTCACAGTTGCTTGTTAAAGACATTAGAAAGACACTCATACAGCAGCAGGCACTTTGTGTTGCTTCCCAAATGACACCCTATTCCCTACATAGTACACTACTTTTGAACAGGGCTCAAAGGGCTCTATAGCGTATAGGGTGCCGTCTGTGACTTAACCTCTGTTTTCTTATCTATTGTCCCTACAATGACACATTTTAAGTGGAAAGTATTCAAACTAGCACTTCAGTGTGTTCCACCTCCACACAGTCATAACAAGTCCTGAATTGAATTAATCTCCCTGATGATGAATGGTTGGTGTGTGGAGCCTGCTGTGTCTGTCCATCTTTAGACTGAATGCTAATGCACCATTATTGCGAGAATCATGCTCCTACATGCTATGTGTCAAGTAAGCCCAGCAACACACAAATACACACACACACACACACACACACACACACACACACACACACACACACACACACACACACACACACACACAAGCCCCCAAAAAGGCCAGCAACACTCTCTCTCTGGATGGTTTCTGTCTTGTCTTCACACCCACAAGTTGGCAGTTGCTGGATCATACATGTGATGATTTCTGATCTGTTCTGGCTCTCTGATATTTTGTTATTGGTGAACTATACCGAATTATCCTGACCGCATTAAAGAGCAGGCACCATATTTATTTACAATAACGTAAAAACGCTCATACACACTCACAAACTCCTCAAACTATAGGCAAAAATTATACTGTAACTGTCCCCAGTCATGTTGCTGACTCCAGTGCCATGTAATGCTCTGCAGAGCCTCCCCTTTATCCAGGAGACCATATGCACTGTAGATTAAAACAGCAAACCCCAGATTAAAAGACTGCCATCCCAGATCCTAGCCTGCTGAGTCCTAATGAAGGAAACGCTAGGGCTTAGAGCGTTTTAACGGAGAGACAGAATTATTTCCTGTACCAAGCCCCACAAGTCTTGCACTTACCATCAGATATGCACGACACAAAGCTAAATGGTTTTGGGAAGATTTCTTTGTGTAATAAAGGGAGAAAGGGTGTGTGAGGAAGCGTGTGTGTGTATGTTTGGCACAAGCTTGTTTGTATGCGTGTGAGGAAATATGTTTGTGTGTGTACAGTTATGTGTGTTTGTGTTGGTGGAATTTAACCAGTGATTTATTGATTTAAATACATTTTAGAGCCCCCTAAAGGCAGCTCCGAATGAATGAGAGAAATTGCCACCTTGAGAGCGTGGACGTGTGGGACGTTGATATGTTTAATTTGTTTTGTGCTTGAGCTACAGCTAAGCCTATATAGGCTGCATACCAAATGGCACTTTATTTCCTATTTTTTGATCAGGGCCCATATGGAAAAGAGTTCCTGTCACTCTCAACTTCCTATTGGGTTTGTTGTTTGTCGAGTCGTTACAAAATGCATCCTGTCGAGCTAAAATGTGATAAAACACATTCCACCCTGCTCGCTACTCAATGTGATTAAGCCAATCCTTGTAGCTCTGGCTCCACTGTGTGTGTGTGTGTGTGTGTGTTTGTGTGTGTGTGTGTGTTTTTGTGCGTGCGAGCGAGAGAGAGAGAGTGGATGAGAATTGGTTCAATGCCACCTGGTTAAAATTACGGCAGAATGTGTTGAAGAATGCCAGATTAGTGCCAAGAACACTCCAATGAAATCTGTCACGATAATGAGGTGATGAGAATGTTTTCTGACTAGTAATTAAACGGTTGGCAACAATAAATGTGCCAAAATAATGAGAAAATTCCTTGTAAGACTATGGCCATCGCTTCAGTGGTTTATTCACTGGAACATGGTGTCCATACCACTAATGACATAATCCAATTACGTCACTAATATAGGCCTACTCTACCTACACATTCATACACTAATCTGAACATAGAGGCAGGTAACCTAGCAGTAGAGCGTTGGGCCAGTAACCGAAAGGTTGTTTTTTGAATCCTGAGATGACAAGGTGAAATTTCTGTAGAAGTGCCCTTGAGAAACGGCATTTAACTCTAATTGCTCCAGACAGAGTCACCTCCGTTGATGAAGGAAGATAACATATGGAATTGTTTTAAGATGGTCATACCATGGATCATTAAGCTATTTGATTTAGAATTTTAGGACCCCTGTATGTTTCCGCAAAAAAATATATAATTAATCAAATGTTGAATTCAGCCTTTAATATTATAGCCCAATGAAAGTCATTGAAAAATACATGAATTTATGGCAAAAACAATATTAAGGAATAAGGTTTTGTCGTGTCTGTCCTATATTTCACAATTGGCTCATTAATCCCCTCCTCTCCCCTGTAACTATTCCCCAGGTTGTTGCTGCAAATGAGAAAGTTCTCAGTCAACTTACCTGGTAAAATAATATAAATAAAAATATTTAGGAGATACAAGAAAGCTAAGAAAATATATTTACTTTTTTTTTTACAAATATTTAACCCCTTTTTTTGTTGACACAAAACTACCTCCATACTTTTGTATGGTTCACCTTCAGACGAGTCACGTGACACTTGTGCAGGTTGTAGAGCAAAATGGAGAACAGCGTTCTGATGCTAGAGACGTTTCCGCGAGTAGACAAATTTTGGGAATTTCTCCTGGTCTGAAAACAGCGCTGTAGCTCTGCCACTTTGGATGGAGAAACAGCCCATACAAAACATTTTATTTTGATGTGGATGTTTGTAAATTATCATTAGATTGACGCATGGGTGCATCAATATACTCTTAATATACTATATTCAGATGATGATATTCAGCTGAGCTCTCAATGTATTACTGTAAAAGAGTAATTCCACGTGTGTGTATGTGCATGCTTGCTTGTGTGAGTGCTTGCGTCTGTGCATGGATGCGCATATGAAGGGATGGTTGAGGGGGTAAGAGAAGAGAGGATGAGGGTGTGCAATTGGCTCAGATCAGCCACCCTGACAGAACCCTAGTTGTGTAACGCCGATGCAATCCCAACGTACGGAAGAAGGATTAGAAAGCACACTCCAGGGATGTGGGTTAATGAAAACTTTTTTGTTGTAGGAGCACCGCCCCATCTGTTTGGGACATGATAAAGCCAGTCCCAGTTGTCAGCACAGAGAGCAGATTGAGGGTAGACAGCGCTAGTTCACACAGGGGCATGCCCCCCTCTCTCGGTACCTTGCTGTACAGAGGAATAGGTAGGCAGGTGTTCACCACGTAGAGACACAGAACAGGAGGGTGATGTGTGTTTGGTAATTATGTTATAAGACAGGATGTCAAAACCACAGAACTGTCACGTCCTGACCTTAGTTCCTTTTTTATGTCTCTATTTTAGTTTGGTCAAGGTGTGAGTTGGGGTGGGCATTCTATGTTTTGTTCTGTGTGTTAGATTTCTATGTGTTTGGCCTGGTACGGTTCCCAAACAGAGGCAGCTGTCAATCTCAATCGTGATTGAGAGCCGTACTTAGGCAGCCTGTTTTCCCACTATGGGTGTTGGGTAGTTGTTTTCTATTTTGTGTGTATTGCACCTTGCAGAACTGTTCGTTTGTCATGTTTTGTTCAAGTATTTGTATTTATTAAAAGTATTATGAATACTTACCATGCTGCACCTTGGTCCTCTTCTCCTTCTCCCGACGACAACCGTTACAAGAACCCAATTATTGCCCAAACCAATTGGGCTAATTAGTTAGGACATTTATTGTACACTATGTAGATGGAGTCAAAACTAGATAATACAGCAATGGTACAAAAATATGGGCTTCATCCAATTGTTCATCATCAGTATGATGAGTCATGTCAGTTAAATTTGTCATCGGACACCTCCCAAAAATCTGAGGAGGTGAAGCTTTTCTCTATCTGCTCCTCTCTCTCTCTCTTTTGCACCTCTCCCTCAACGTCAGCAAAACAAATGAGTTGGTTGTGGACTACTGGAAACAGAGGGCCGAGCACGCCCCTATTCACATCGACGGCGCTGTAGTGTCAAAATCCCTAAGGACATGGTCCAAACACCATGGTCCAAACACACCAACACAGTCATGAAGAGGGCACAACAATGCTTCTTCCCACTCAGGAGGCTAAAGAGATATGGCATGAGCCCTTGGATCCTCTAACATTTCTACAGCTGCACCATTGAGAGTATCTTGACTGGCTGCATCATTTACATTGGAGTAATTTTGTAGACGCTCGTATCCAGAGCAAATTACAGTAGTGAGTGCATACCTTTTCTTTACAGTTATTACTAGTCCCCCATAATAATCAAACCCACAACCCTGGTGTTGCAAGAGCCATGCTCTACCAACTGAGCCACACAGGACCACTCCGCTTGATATTGCAACTGCTTTGCATCCGTAAGGGGCTACCGAGGATATTACGTACAGCCCAGTACATCATTGGGGCCGAACTCAATGCCATCTAGGACCTCTATACCAGGCAGTATCAGAGGAAGTACCTTAAAAATGGTCAAAGACTAAAGCCACCCAAGTCATAGACTGTTCTCTCTGCTACCGCACGGCAAGCAGTACAAGAGCGCCAAGTCTGGGACCAAAAGGCTCCTGAACAGCTTCTACCCCCAACCCAGAAGACTGCTGAACAGTTAATCAAATGGCTACCTGGACTATTTGCATTGACCTCCTCCTAATTTGCACTGTGTATCTTGCACCGGCACTATGCACACTCACTGGACTCTACCCACACACTCACACATACAACCCTGACACTCCAACACACACACACTACATACGCTCACACACACGCATGCATATTGACGACACTCACACATGCTTTTCCAAGAGTCTTGAAGGAGTTCCCACATATGCTAAACACTTGTTGGCTGCTTTTCCTTCACACTGCGGTCCAAATCATCCCAAACCATCTCAATTGGGTTGAGGCCGGGTGATTGTGGAGGCCAGGTCATCTGATGCAGCACTCCATCACTCTCCTTCTTGGTCAAATAGCTCTTACACAGCCTGGAGGTGTGTTGTCCTGTTGAAAAACAAATGATAGTCCTACTAAGCGCAAACCAGATGGGATGGTGTATCGCTGCAGAATGCTGTGGTAGCCAATCTGGTTAAGTGTGACTTGAATTCTAAATAAATCACTGAAAGTGTCACCAGCACAGAACCCACACACCATCACACCTCCTCCTCCATGCTTCACAGTGGGAACCACACATGCAGAGATAATCCGTTCACTTACACTGCGTCTCACAAAGACATGGCGGTTGGAACCAAAAATCGCAAATGTCTGATGTCCATTGCTTGTGTTTCTTGGCCCAATCAAATCTCTTCTTCTTATTGGTGTCCATTAGTAAGTGGTTTCTTTGCAGCAATTCGACTATGAAGGCCTGATTCACACAGTCTCCTCTGAACAGTTGATGTTGAGATGTGTCTTGAACTTTGGGAAAGCATTTACTTGGGCTGCAATCTTAACCACTGCAGCAGAGGTAACTCTTGGTCTTCCTTTCCTGTGGTGGTCCTCATGAGAGCCAGTTTCACCATAGTGCTTGATGGTTTTTGCGACTGCACTTTAAAAGTTATTGATATTGTTCGCATTGACTGACCATTATGCCCTAAAGTAAATATTGACTCTGTTTATTTGCGATGTCTTGCCATAATATGGACTTGGTTTTTTACCAAATAGGGATATCTTATGAATACCACCCCTACCTTGTCACAACACAACTGATTGGTTCAAATGCATTAAGAAGGAAAATTTGTATCAAAGGCACACCTGTTAATTGAAATGTATTCCAGGTGACTACCTCATGAAGCTGATTGAGAGAATGCCAATAGTGTGCAAAGCACACTCATCAAAGCAAAGTGCGGCTCCTTAGAAAAATATTTTGATTTGTTTAACACTTTTTTTGGTTACTACATGACTCCACATGTGTTATTTCATAGTGTTGATGTCTTCACTATTATTCTACAATGTAGAAAATAATAAAAAATAAAGAAAAACCTTTGAATGAGTTGATCTGTCCAAACTTTTAACTGGTACTGTACATATTACCACAACTATCTTGTACCTCCTCTGCACATTGACTCAGTACCGGTATTCCTTGTATATTGTGTTATTTTATTGATACTATTTCCTGTTGTATTTTTTTGCATATTTCTCTTCATTTTTAACTCTGCCTTTATCATGACACTAGGCCAAACCCAAATGCAGACACAGGAGGCAGATGGTTGGAGTTTAAGATGTTTAAAAAATCCAAAGGGAATAGACAAGAGAATGGTCGTGGACAGGCAAAAGGTCATAACCAGAACAGAGTCCAGGAGGTACAGAGCGGCAGGCAAGCTCGAGGTCAGGGCAGGCAGATTGGTCAGGCAGGCAATTACAGAGTCCAGAACAGGCAAGGGTCAAAAATAGGGAAGGACTAGAAAAAGGAGAAAAGGCAAAGCAGGAAAACGGGAAATACTGCAGGTAGGCTTGGACATACAAGTACAGAGAGGCAGGAAACACGGAGATAAATACACTGGGAAAACAAGTGACACCTGGAGGGGATAGAGACAATATTGAAGAAAGGTGAAACAGATCAGGGTGTGACAGCCTTCTTGGGAAAGTGCTCGTAAGTAGCAATTTCAGGGTAAAGTCTACACCTGTTGTAGTCGGCGCATGTGAAAAATAACATTGGATTTTAGACAGATATATGTTTTGCCTCTGTTCTCTTCACTCTTCCACAGTATAGAACTTGCACACTATATAAGGTGCCATTTGGGATGCACCCCTTGTCTGTCTGAGATGTGGACATAGAACGGCCAAGACGTCCTAAAGAAGCAGCAGCACACCATGAGAAAAGCTAATAAACTGTTACTCACCTGAGGCACGCCGATCCAACCACTGACTCTGTATGATGTTCCTGTGCATCCAGAGTATGCAGTAACACCAGCACACCTGAAGAAATAGTACATGATGATTTAAGCCACATGTGTGATGGCATTCTCAGCATCCCCAGTAGCTTTCACACAAGTGAGTTTATGTTTTGGTCTCATGATAAAAACCTGGCTGTGATTCAATATATTTTCGGTCACGCTGTTGTATACACTGTATCTTCCTCCCCATTTTTGGAATCCAATTTCATTTCAAGTGCCTTTAGTTATGGTGTGGTATGAAAATTGGTTTCTCCTCCTGGCTAAATCATGCACATTTATGCATAACAGCGCATGAAGTAAATATGATTTATGTAAACAGTATGTGCTGAGAAAAATGTCCAAGTGCTTACACGAAACAAGCTAAATAGAAAAAAAATGATCAAATATACAATCATCTGCTTCATTTGCCTTGACAAGTTTACTTTATTTGCTTGAAAATTGCTCCATTTCCCAGCTGAACTTTGACTGCTCTTATGAACGTCTTAGGGCTTGGGTTCTTTTTTCAGAATTTCCACCGGACTGAAGTGCCCAAAGTAAACTGCCTGTTACTCAGGCCCAGAAGCCAGGATATGCATATAATTGGTACCATCGGATAGAAAACACTTTGAAGTTTGTAGAAATGTTAAAATAATGTATTAGACTATAACACAATTGATATGGTAGGAGTAAAAAAATAAAAACCAACTGGAAATGTTTTTGTTTTTTAGATCCCATGCTCTTTCAATGGAAAGCTATGGGTCCTATGCAATTCCAGCTCCCAGATTGCAATTCCTATGGCTTCCATTAGATGTCAAATCAAATCAAATGTATTTATATAGCCCTTCGTACATCAGCTGATATCTCAAAGTGCTGTACAGAAACCCAGCCTAAAACCCTAAACAGCAAGCAATGCAGGTGTAGAAGCACGGTGGCTAGGAAAAACTCCCTAGAAAGGCCAAAACCTAGGAAGAAACCTAGAGAGGAACCAGGCTATGTGGGGTGGCCAGTCCTCTTCTGGCTGTGCCGGGTGGAGATTATAACAGAACATGGCCAAGATGTTCAAATGTTCATAAATGACCAGCATGGTCAAATAATAGTAAGGCAGAACAGTTGAAACTGGAGCAGCAGCATGGCCAGGTGGACTGGGGACAGCAAGGAGTCATCATGTCAGGTAGTCCTGGGGCATGGTCCTAGGGCTCAGGTCCTCCGAGAGAGAGAAAGAAAGAAAGAAGGAGAGAATTAGAGAACGCACACTTAGATTCACACAGGACACCAAATAGGACAGGAGAAGTACTCCAGATATAACAAACTGACCCGAGCCCCCCGACACAAACTACTGCAGCATAAATACTGCAACAGTCTTTGTTCAAGGTTTCAGGCTTGTTTCTTCCAAAACGAGGAATAATTTTGAGTTTTGGTACAAGGATTCACAGTCTGTGGGTGTGTGACGAAAAGGACGAGCACTTGCTAATTTTACTTTTACTTTTCTATTTAACATACTGCTTTCCGTATGAAATATTATTGTTTAACTTCTTGCGTCGAGCCATCCCGGATCCGGGATCGTGAATACAGCCTCAAGCTCATTACCATAACGCAACGTTAACTGTTCATGAAAATCGCAAATGAAATGAAATTAAACTATTTGCTCTCAAGCTTAGCCTTTTGTTAACAACACTGTCATCTCAGATTTTCAAAATATGCTTCTCAACCATAGAAAACTAGCATTTAGCATTTAGCGTTAGCATTTAGCATTAGCATTTAGCATCAGCGTTTAGCGTTAGCATTAGCAGGCAACATTTACACAAAAACCAGCAAAAACATTCAATGAATCATTTACCTTTGAAGAACTTCGGATGTTTTCAATGAGGAGACTCTCAGTTAGATAGCAAATGTTCAGTTTTCCTGAAAGATTAGTTGTGCAGGAGAAATCGGTCCGTTTTCTGCGTCATGTTTGGCTACCAAAAAAAAAAATTAATTCATCCAAACGCCAAACTTTCTTCCACATTAACTCCATAATATTGACTGAAACATGGTAAACGTTGTTTAGAATCAATCCTCAAGGTGTTTTTCACATATCTCTTCATGATATATCATTCCTGGAAGTCTCCTCTCTGTCTCAATCACATGGATGAATGAGAGCAGCTTGTAGATTACGCAACAATTTCAACAAAGGGCACTGGGCGGACCCCTGGTAAATGTAGTCTCTTATTGCCAATCTTCCAATGATATGCCTACAAATACGTCACAATGCTGCAGACAACTTGGAGAAACGATAGAAAGGGCAGGCTAATTTGTGGCCCTTTCACAGCCATATAAGGAGACAATGGAAAACAGAGCCTCAAAAATCCTGCTCATTTCCTGTTTGAGGTTGCATCTTGGTTTCGCCTGTAAGATCAGTTCTGGGGCACCCACAGATAATATCTTTGCAGTTTTGAAAACGTCAGAGTGTTTTCTTTCCAAAGCTGGCAATTATATGCATAGTCGAGCATCTTTTTGTGACAAAATATTGCGCTTAAAACGGGCACGTTTTTTTATCCAATAATGGATTAGCGCCCCCCTAGCTTCAACTGGTTAATTACATTTTAGGTTACCTGAGGATTACATGGAAACATAGTTTGACTTCATTTAACAAAATTTAGCGGTAGCTTTTTGTATTTCTTTGTCTGCATGTTGAATGAGTGGATTACTGAAATCGATGGCGCCAACTAAACAAACTTTTTGGGATATAAAGAAGGATTTTATTTAACAAAACGACCATGCATGTTGTAGATCGGACCCTTGGGATTGCAAACAGAGGAAGATTTTCAAAAAGTAAGTGATTATTTAATCGCTATTTGTCATTTTATGAAGCCTGTGGTGGTTGAAAATTATGTTGATATGGGGCGCCGTCCTCAAACAATCACATGGTATGCTTTCGCTGTAAAGCCTATTGTAAATTGGACAATGCAGTTAGATCAACACAAATGTAAGCTTTTAACCGATAAAAGATACTTGTATGTTCGGAAATGTTTAATATTCAGATTATTTACTTGAATTGCGCGCCCTCCAATTTCATCCTATGTTGTCGGCAGGTGTCCCGCTGACGGGACGCCTAATTATGAAGTAGAGCAGCGTTTGGTTTTCCCAATGTATGGAGAAAAACATAATAAAGGGAGTATAACCTTCAAAAAAGTATTTCATACACATCATATGTGTCCATTATAATATATGCAGGAAGCAGAATGCATGATTTGTCACCAAAACTTGAAAATGTTAACAAAACAGTAAATACATTATGCTCCATACATAAGGTATTTTACAGCAAAATTGACAACACAATATACAGAAAATAAGGCACTTACTTTGAAAGGAATGCACACATGTCCAAAGTTATTATTAGTAAGGAAAAGCACAATGAAGGCAATGTCGGCTCCAGCCGGAAAACGTGCCAGGGGGAAAAAGTTTGTGCAAGCTCTGAAGTTCTGTTGTGACTGGAGATGTGCAAATGTCTGAGTAATTGATCTGGGGAAACACTGGGGAAGTGCTTGGGCTATCATTGAAGAGAGAAGTTTGTCTGGCTCAGTAATGCCTCAAATGTAAATTGTAGTCAAAAGTGAAATGAGCTACTTATATGTGAATCAATGAGGTGGAACACACCTCAATTCAAAGCTGTTTTTAGAAAATAAAATGAGTTTGAAAATAATTTGAAAAGTTGAAACACAGCCTATAGTTAATTAGCAGCGTTCCTTTGTTTGAGGGCAGCATGGGTTAACGGTCCTGATGCGTAACAATCCCATTTTGGAACAGTGAGTGCATTCTGACACCGCACACGTAAAAAACTCACGTTGGGGTGACCATTAGATATATTTGGAAATCAAGCGTGAAAAGGTTAAATAACCAAATAGTTACCCTGACTAACTATTTAGCAGTCTTGGCCTTGGGGTAGAAGCTCAGGGTCTTGTGCCTGATATAGAGGTCTTGGATGGCAGGGAGCTCGGCCCTGGTGATGTAATGGACCGTATGCACTACCCTCTGTAGCGCCTTGCCATACCAAGCGGTGATGCAGCCAGTCAAGATGCTCTCAGTGGTGCAGCTGTATAACTTTTGAAGGATCTCTGAGGATCCTCCAAAATCTTTTCAGCCTCCTGAGAGGCATGAGGTGTTGTCGTACCCACTTCACGACTTAGTTGGTGAGTGTGGACCATGATACATCCTTAGTGATGTGGACACAGGAACTTGAAGCTCTTAACCCACACCACTACTGCCCCAATCAGCTCCTTTGTCTTGCTGACGTCGAGAGAGAGGTTGTTGTCCTGGCACCACACTGCCAGGTCTCTGACCTCCTCCCTATAGGGTGTCTCATCATTATCGATGATCAGGCCTACTACCATCAGCAAAGTTAATGATGGCACTGGAGTCGTGATAAACCATGCAGTCGTGGGTGAACAGGGAGTACAGGAGGGGAATAAGCACCCACCCCTTGATGAGGGTTAGAATGGCACATATGTTGTTGCCTACCCTCACTACCTCTGGCTAGTCCAGGATCCAGTTGCAGAGGTATGTTTTCAGTCCCTGGGTCCTTAGCTTAGTGATGAGCTTGGAGGGCACTATGGTGTTGAATGCTGAGTTGTAGTCAATGAACAGCATTCTCACATAGATGTTCCTCTTGTGTAGGTGGGAAGTGGTGGGGAGTGCATCTATGGATCTGTTGGGGCGCTATGTTGGGGCGCTATGAGCATCGGAGTGGGTGGGTCCAGGGTGTCTGGGATGATGGTGTTGATGTGAGCCAGGACCAGCATTTCATGGCTACAGATGTGAGTGCTAGTCATTTAGACAGGTTACCATTGCGTTCTTGGGCACATGGACTATGGTGGTCTGCTTGAAACATGTAGGTACTACCAGTGCATAATTTGTAAATTGGGAGGTGCCAGAACAAACAATTACCTGAGAGGGGGTGACCTGGGGGGCTCTGAGGTACCAGAATGCAAAAAAAAACATTTATAATATAGCATTGCATGCATTATCGTCACTTTGGCATACATGGTTCAGAGGTGCTTGCAGATGTTGAAAAATGTGTTTTTTTATAAACACATTTCATGTGATTCCACATTATTTTAGATGATTGGAGATTATTTTGTAATACCTCACAAATTATCAAAATGACAGGCTACTTTGATACTAACAAACTACGTTCAATAAAAACAACCTTGTCTTGAATCCATAAATAGCCTAAGCCTAGCTGTGTGGAGACACATTGTTAATTATCAGCCGGAAATGATTGTCCTAAAAAAGCTTTTCAGTTTCACTGACTCACCAGCGATGAATGATGTGCTCGTGCCAAAAGGTTATCTCTCTCTTGTTTTACTTTGTAAAACAATGCTGTTTGCTCTATAAGCCTGTTTGGAAGTTGATTATTTGGTAGCCTACAGACATATTTATCTTCTCTTTTCAGCAGGATCCATTTGCTTTCCTGTGTTTTGAAATATTGTGAAGGGCCTGTTTTGGCTGCATGCTGTTAACTGACAGACAGGCATGCCACAGCTAGACAATTTTTAAAAATAAGCTATTGATCCTCTTCGGCTAAATTATAGGCTTACTCCTGATGTAGTATTCAAAATTATTTCATTTCTTTCTGAACAGACAGCAGTAATTCTATAACTTTGGCAAATGTATTTCAATTTATCAGGGGTACTGTGGCACCTCCAGCACACCTCCTGCGGCTATGATTCTATAAGGAAATAAATTATGAAGTGCAATGTTGGAGAGATGGACTAGCACTGTGAGAGATACAGTCGCGCTTCTCTCTCTCACCACAGCAATGGGCACAAGTTGGTCTATATAGGCTACAATGTTGCACAAACCATAAACCCGGGCTCACCCAACACTAATCAATTCTTACAAAATCAGGCATGTTTTCACATTACGTTCTTTAGGGGGGCAGGACAATTACAGAGGAGCCAATGTAAATTAACTCTAATTGCTTTTATTAAATTTTTTACATCGCAAACAGTGACAATTATTTTTCATGCCAGGAAAAGTACCGGATCCTGGTAAATGGGTTCCGGAATGAAACAGTCCAAAACTGAGAGGTGCTGTATCCTGTTCCGGCAGGATCCGGCTCAAATAATGCAAAGGTTATTACTGACTGTCTCAGGGAGAGTTTGAAAATGTGAGTGAAGACACTTGCCAGCTGGTCAATGCATGCTCTGAGTACGTATCCTGGTAATCGGTCTGGCCCTGCAGCCTTATGAATGTTAACCTGTATACAACGGCTGAGGAGAGTGTGATCACACAGCTGACCGGAACAGCTTGCGCTCTCATGCATGGTTCAGTGTTGCTTGCCTCGAAGCCAGCATAGAAGGCATTTAGCTTGTCTGGTAGCCTCGCATCACTGGGCATCTCGCGGTTGGTTTTCTCTTTGTAACCTGTGCTAGTTTGCAAGCCCTGCCACATCTGACGAGCGTCAGAGCACATATAGTAGGATTCCATTTTAGTCCTGTATTGCCTGTTTGGTTTCTTATAAGCCTCCGGATTGGTGTCCCGCTCCTTGAAAGTGTGTGGTGTAAAGGTGATCTGGAGTTGTTTTGATTCTAGTTACACTGTTGATATGCTGTTAGAAATGAGGTCAAATGGATTTCAATTTCCCTGAATTAAAATCACCGGACACTAGGAGCAGATGAGCATTTTATTGTTTATGGCCCTATACAGCTTGTTCAATGTGGTCTTCATTTCAGCATTGGTTTAGGGTGGTAAATAGATATCTATGAAAGATTTGGATGAAAACACTCTTGGTGTCACGCCCTGGTCGAAGTATGTATGTTTGTCTTCATTTATTTGGTCAGGCCAGGGTGTGACATGGGTTATTGTGGTGCGTTTTTGTCATGGGGTTTTTGTGGGGTGTCTAGCATAGTCTATGGCTGCCTGAGGCGGTTCTCAATCAGATCAGGTGATTATCGTTGTCTCTGATTGGGAACCATTGGGAACCATATTTAGGCAGCCATATTCTTTGAGTATGTCGTGGGTGATTGTTCCTGTCTTTGTGTTAGTTGTCACCAGATAGGTTTTCACGGTCCGTTTGTTGTTTTGTATTGTTCGTGTTTTTTTTGTCTATTAAAGATGTATCGAACTAACCCCGCTGCATTTTGGTCCAACTCTCCTTCGACGGAGGAAAACCGTTACAGAATCACCCACCACACCAGGACCAAGCAGCGTGGTGACAGGCAGCGACAGCAGAAGCAGCGAAAAGAGGAATGGACATGGGAGGATGAATTGTTCGGAGAAGGACCCTGGGATCAGCCTGGAGAATATCGCCGCCCCAAAGAAGAACTGGAGGCGGCGAGAGCTGAGAGGCGCTGGTATGAGGAGAAGCAACAGCGGCAGCTGGAGCAACAATATCGGGACTACACTACTTGGGAGGAAATAGACAGGTGGGCGGTCGACCCAGAGAGAGTGCCGGAGCCCACTGGAGCAGTGCGATGCAGATTATCCGAGATTGGAGTTGGCGAAGCAAGCATGGCGGCGCGGACGGAAGACCGAGAGTCAGCCCCAAAAATTTCTTGGGGGGAGGCTCAGGGAGAGTGTGGCAGAGTCAGGGTTCAGACCTGAGCCAACTCCCCCTGTTTATCGTGAGGAGCCAAGGAGGAGACCAGAACCAGAGCCGGTGTTGGAGGTGAGTGAAGCAGAGACTGTGAAGGAGTTAATGGGGAAAGTGAAGGAGAGAGTTATGAGGGAGTTGCTAGTTTGGTGCTTTAAATACGATATTCGCCCGACGGAGCGTGTCGGGGATTTAATGGCACCTGGGTCAGCGCTCCATACTCGTCCTGAGGTGCGTGTTAGTCGGCTGGTGAAAATTGTGCCAGCCTCACGCACTAGGCCTCCTGTGTACCTACCTAGCCTTGCACGTCCTGTGCCAGTCATGCTCTCAGGCTCTCCAGTACGCCTTCACGGTCCGGTCCATCCTGTGCCACCTTCACACACCAGTCCTCCGGTGGCAGCTCCCCGCACCAGGCTTCTTGTGCATGTCCTCGGTCCAGTACCACCAGTGCCAGCACCATGCACCAGGCCTTCAGTGCGCCTCGCCTGTTTAGCGCAGCCAGAGCCTTCCTCCTCTACAGCGCTGCCGGAGCCTCCCGCCTGTTTAGCGCAGCCAAAGCCTTCCTCCTCTACAGCGCTGCCGGAGCCTCCCGCCTGTTCAGCGCAGCCAGAGCCTTCCTCCTCTACAGCACTACTGGAGTCTCCCGCCTGTTTAGCGCAGCCAGAGCCTTCCTCCTCTCCTGTGCTGCCGGAGTCTCCCGCCTGTTCAGCGCTGCCAGAGCCTTCCTCCTCTACAGCGCTGCTGGAGTCTCCTGCCTGTTCAGCACAGCCAGAGCTGCCAGCCTGCATGAAGCAGCCTGAGCTGTCAGTCTGCATGGAGCAGCCTGAGCTGTCAGTCTGCATGGAGCAGCCTGAGATGTCAGTCTGCATGGAGCAGCCTGAGCTGTCAGTCTGCATGGAGCAGCCAGAGCTGTCAGTTTGCATGGAGCAGCCAGAGCTGCCAGTTTGCATGGAGCAGCCAGAGCTGCCAGTCTGCATGGAGCTGCCAGAGCTGCCAGTCTGCATAGAGCTGCCAGTCTGCATAGAGCAGCCAGAGCTGCCAGTCTGCATGGAGCTGCCAGTCTGCATGGAGCAGCCAGAGCTGCCAGTCTGCATAGAGCAGCCAGAGCAGCTAGATCCGCCAGTCAGCCAGGATCTGCCAGTCAGCCATGATCTTCCAGATCTGCCAGTCAGCCATGATCTTCCAGATCTGCCAGTCAGCCATGATCTTCCAGATCTGCCAGTCAGCCAGACTCTTCCAGATCTGCCAGTCAGCCAGACTCTTCCAGATCTGCCAGTCAGCCAGACTCTTCCAGATCTGCCAGTCAACCAGACTCTTCCAGATCCGCCAGTCAACCAGACTCTTCCAGATCCGCCAGCCAGCCAGGATCTGCCAGAACCACCAGCTAGCCAGGATCTGCCAGAGCCTACTACCTGCCTGAGCTTCCTCTCAGTACTGGGCTTCCTCTCAGTACTGGGCTTCCCCTCAGTGCTGAGCTTCCCCTCAATGCTGAGCTTCCCCTCAGTGCTGAGCTACCCCTCAGTGCTGAGCTTCTCCTCAGTCCCGAGCTTCCCCTCAGTCCCGAGCTACCCCTCAGTCCCGAGCTGTCTCAGTCCCGAGCTGCCCCTCAGTCCCGAGCTGCCCCTCAGTCCCGAGCTGCCCCTCAGTCCCGAGCTGCCCCTCAGTCCAGTGGGGTTCTGGGTGAGGACTTACTAGGCCTTGGTCGGCGGCGAGGGTGGGCTATCCAGTATTAGCGACGGAAAAAGCCTCCAAGAAGAAGCTAGCTATAGAAAAAAACTAGCGCCATTAGCCAGGAGCAAGAGAACCCGCTCCCCCACGAGGCACAACGAATGCCAACCTCGCACTCTGTTTGAAGACACCCTTTCTGAGTTGAGATCCCAACGTACAGAACTAAACACCAAATGAGATGCCATTAACTCTCAGCTCAGTGCGATAGGGGGCAAGGTGACAATCCTGGAAAACGCTTTGCCTGACATCAACAACAAGATAACCATAAACACGGGGCGCCTGGACAAGGCAGAGGGGCGAATCATATCCATGGAAAACTTATTGACAGATGCCATGGAAACAATAGCATATGCTAAAAAGAAAATTGAGCATCTGGAAGAGAAAACAGAGGACCTGGAAAACAGGGGGCGAAGGAATAATTGTGTTCTATTCAATCTGGGCGAAAAAGAAGAGGGAAACATGCCACTGATCCGCTACCTACAAGACAAACTTCCCGAGTGGCTCCACATATCCACCGACAGGCCCATAGAACTCGAGAGAGCTCACCGAGCACTGAGGCCCCCACCAGCAGCCAGACAACCACCGCGCCCAATCACCATACGTTTCCTGAGATTCACCGACAAGGAGTCCTACAGGCGGCGAAAGACAACACCATCACAGTGGGAAACGCCAAACTCGCTTTACACCAGGACCTGTCAGCTGGAATACGCCGAAAGCGCCGAGAATTTGACGAAGTGAAGAAATACTCAATTGACCGAGGCATCTTCAGGGGATTCAAATACCCAAACGAGCTCAGGATTCTTCACCAAGGAGCCTTGCAACACTTCAAAACTCCCGAAGAGGCAAAACGTTTTTTGAAAGACAATCCTGGCCAATGAGAAACAGACCAATGACTAAATGCGATTAATGCCATTACTAAAGGAGGTAAGATGACATATAGCCGATATCCAGAGACCCACCCCCTAAATGTTATTTAAGCCGTCCGATTTATATTTATTTTCCTTTATCTGAGACGGATGGGCTGTATAGCCTAACCTAGGCCTACTAATGTTTCAGCCTACTTTTATTTCCCTGTTTTTTTGTTGTAGCTATTATTACCTGGGGTTCCCTATGTCACTTGGGGGAGGTATATGTAGGCTGGGCTATTGATTTTATTTTTCTCCCCTCTTTTACTGTGGTCTGGACGAGGGCAACTGTGTTATTTACTCAATGCGGGGTGGAGAGGATGAGGTATTTCTTTGGTGGGGAGAGGGAGACGTTGTGCGTTGCTAACTGTTCCCGGTTTTTGTTTTATTCGGAACACAGAATTGAGACTGAGCAGGGGGGTAATAGATCCAACGGGATGTGTCGAGTTGTTTGGGAACTCGGCTGGGGTGTTCAGAGATTATTATTTTATGTACACCATTTATTTTCCTTTTATGTGAACGCAGCTTTAAAGCGCAGCACTAAAGTTTGATTACTGCTCGATGACGATGACTAGTACCTTAAATCTATTGACATGGAACTGCCATGGTCTAGGGCATGCAATAAAACGAAAAAAGATACTATGTGCTCTAAAGAAGGAAAAAGCAGACATCGCGCTATTACAAGAGACACACCTCTGTGATGCTGAACATGCCAAACTCCACAGAGCTTGGGTGGGACAGGTGTATTTCTCATCTTTCAAATCAAACAGTAGAGGCACAGCCATACTTATCCATAAAAATGTCCCATTCATAATTGACAAAAACATATCTGATCCGGAGGGGCGATTTATTTTGATAACTGGGTCACTATATGGTCAACCAATTACTATATTAAACATATATGCCCCTAACACAGATACTCCTGCCTTCATGTCAAAAATTATAACCCTGTTCAATGAGCATTGTGTCTCCTTTGGCTTGGTGGCCGGAGATTTTAATTGTACCCTTAACCCAACCCTAGACAAATCATCTCAAGTCCCCACCACAAATCCTAGATCTGCAAAGATGTTGAACTCTCTTACAAAAGAGATGGGACTGATACATATCTGGAGAGAGAATAATAGCTAATCTATGGACTATACATACTACTCTAATGTCCATAACACCTACTCCCGTATAGATTACATTTTTATCCCAAAGAGTTTCATAAATTCAGCCACTTGTACAATCGGACCCATAGCACTTTCAGATCACGCCTTTGTCTACCTCCGCTTTGACCTCTGCAAAAACATCCAGAGGTCAAAGAGCTGGAAATTCAACACCTCCATGCTATCAAATGACGTGTTCCATACATTGGTAACTACATGGATAGACAACTACACACAAGACAATAAAGATTCTCATGTTTCTCCGGCCACAATGTGGGATGCTGCTAAAGCCACACTAAGAGGTCATCTAATTGCATATGCTTCCTCTAAGAAAAAAGCAATGGAAGCACACAGGCTAGATCTTGAGAGGGAGCTGGAATGCTGTGAAAAAATACATAAACAATCCCGAGACAGCACCTCCTGGAGTCATCTTAAAGCAGCCAAAGCCAAACTGAATTTGGACTACACTCGGGAGATTAAAAAAAATGTTTTCTTTACTAAACAGAAATACCATGAGTATAGCAATAGGCCCAGTAGATTGCTTGCTTACCAATTAAAAAAGGAGCAGTCAGAGCGTACAATCATGGCTATCCGAACAGCAGAGGACGAGGTCACATATGACCCCAAAAAGATCTATTTAACTTTTCATAATTTTTACTGCAAACTATATACCTCTGAGAGAAAACACACGGAGGCAGAAATCTACTCTTTCCTAGAGGGAATCTCGCTACCTAAACTATCAGAGACCGACCAGGAAGATCTCAACTCCCCCTTCACTCCTGAGGAGATCCTGGAGGCAATTACCTCCATGCCACCTAATAAGTCCCCAGGCCCAGATGGATTCCCCAGAGAGTTCTACAAAGCTTTTTGGCCCCAGCTCAGCCCTATCTTCAGAGTTCTCCCAGACTCAATGCACACAGCTCACATTACAGTGTTGCTAAAAAAGGACAAGGACCCCCTATCCTGCTCGTCCTTCCGGCCCATAAGCTTGTTGGATTTCGACTATAAAATAATTACCAAATTGCTCGCCAAAAAACTAAACACTCTTCTTCCCAAAATAATAAAAGCGGACCAAACTGGATTTATTAGAGACAGATACTCTTCTAATAACATTCGCCGTCTTTTTGATATTATTGATCAAGTAAACGCACAAAAGACCCCTGTCCTGCTGGCTTCACTGGATGCCGAGAAGGCGTTTGACAGGATGGAGTGGAGCTTTCTGTTTTCAGTCTTAGAAAAGTTCAATATGGGCCCAAATTTTATTAAATGGATCAAATCACTATACTCTCATCCAAATGCCATGGTGACTACTAATGGACTGAACTCTGACAGATTCCCTCTGGAACGGGGCACAAGACAAGGGTGCTCGCTGTCCCCGCTGCTCTACTTGTTGGGGGCGGAGCCTCTGGCAGAGCTGATAAGGAGCAATCCAAGTATTATGGGTGGTTCTGCAGGTGGCCTGCAGCACAAGATTCCGCTTTACGCGGATGATGTCTTGCTCTACATATCCAACCCTGAGAAATCCCTCCCTCTCATTTTAGACACAATTGCTCAGTATGGCAAGTTTTCAGGTTATAAGATCAATTTGAATAAATCCACTGTCTGCCCTCTCAATATTACACTCACCAGCTCTATGAAGACACTTTGTCCTTTCCAATGGAAAACACAGGGGTTTCAATACCTCGGGATCTTCATAACACCAGATCTGAATAGCCTTTTTAAGGAAAATTATCTTCCACTCCTGGATCGAATCAAGAATGATCTCCAAACCTGGATCTCCCTCCCAATTAGCTTAGTAGGAAGAATTAATGTAATCCGTATGAACGTCCTCCCTAGACTGAACTACTTATTTCAGATGCTCCCTTGCTATCTCCCAGTTTCCTTCTTCAAAACAACTAACCAAAGCATCACCAAATTTATATGGGGCAATAAAAAAGGATCAAGTTTTCCACTTTATCAAAACCTGAATCTAAAGGTGGTCTTGCCCTTCCCTCCCTTCAATTGTACTACTGGTCTGCCCAAATCCGCAACATGCTAACAGACAAGAGTCAACGTGGATTCAGATAGAAGCCCAATCCTGTGGTTCATTGCCCTTAAGCTCAATTATATTCATTAATAACTTTAGTGAAGTGGGCAACATAGCCAAAACCTTTGCGATTTTACAGCACCCTACTAGCGTGGAGTGACTGTAAGAAATACATGGGCATTTCCTCCCAAATATGTTCTCACTCGCCTATAGTAGGCAACCCAGACTTGCCAAAAGCCCTGAGGGATGCCAACTTTAATCTTTGGCATACTCTAGGAATCAGGACCTTTTCAGACCTATTTCATCAGAAAACCACTACACTGAAATCCTTTCAAGAGCTCTGCAGTGAATGCGATGTGCCAAGATCCCATTTTAAAATATCTTCAAATTAGACATGTAATTTCCTCATTTACCTCCAAGAGGAGGTTTAGAACTCTCAGTTGAATGAAGTTGAAACCCTTCTTGTCACAGCACAATCCATTAAAGGCAAAATATTTTACATCTATAGACTCCTTTCTGAGAAAGGAAGCTCCTCCTTTACTCCTTTGAAAATAATCTGGGAAAAGGACCTTGGTCTGACTATCAGTGATGAGTTATGGGCGGAGGTTTGCGACAGGGTATACTGCTCCTCTACCAGTGTAAAAATGAAAGAATCTAATTACAAATTTTTGTACAAATTTTATTATACTCCTTTGAGACTCCATAGAATGAAAACAGATATGTCTCCTAACTGTAAAAGATGTACCTCTGAAAGTGGAACCTATATGCATGTATTTTGGAGCTGGTGGGAGATTGCCAGATTCTGGCAATCTGTACATACTGCTGCACAGAAAATACTAGAGGTACAGTTTGATATGACCCCGTGTATCTATCTTCTTAATGCCCAGCAGGACTTTGTTCATGATCCTGACGGAGAAAATTTGCTTATGACTATTACATACTTTGCTAAGAAATGTATTCTTCTATTGTGGGCCTCTAATACCCCCACTACATTTAAAATGTGGATTGACCAGATTGTTGACTTTCTTCCTCTTGAAAATCTCACTTATGACCTCCACAAGAGACAGCCCAAGTTTGATAGACTCTGGTCTCAACTATTCAACTATATTTCAAACTGAACAGAGTGAACGGGGTGACTAGGGAAATACGCAGATACATGATGTGTAAGGTACTGTAAAACCTAAAAACTAATTATTGGCCCGTCGACTCAGCGAATGCTTGAAATAGCTGATAAGAACCTTGATAGTGCTGCTGCAAGTGTTATATGTTTTTTTTGTGTTTTTATTTTAATTTAGTTTTTGAGTACGTGTGTGTGTGTATGTATATGTGTGTATGTATGTACGTATGTATGTATGTATGTATATATGTACCAAGGAAAATATATAGATTAAGAAAAATAAATGCTTTTTTTTTTTTTTTCAAATGTATTATTATTTTTTGACTTTCTTTTCTTAAAGCCTGTCACATCTGTGAATGTGGAATGTGTTTTGTTGGTTGATTGAAAAACAAGAAAACTTAATAAAACTTTAAATTGAAAAAAAATAAGTGCTCTAATCACACCGATTTGAGCATACGCTGCAGGGAACCCTATAGAATGATCACACCCGTGTATTCGTATGGTTCAAAGGGTTAACTATCTGCATTGACCCTTTTAGCACTAACTTTTTGACTCATCACATGCGCTAATGCTACTTTATTCCTAGCTATATGTACATACGGTATCTAGCCAAGTTATTGTTACTCATTGTGTATTTATTGTGTATTTGTGTATTTATTATTATTTTTATTATTACGTGTTTTACTTTTCAATGATTTCTCTTCTTTCTCTCTCACTGTTAGTCTACACCTATTGTTTACGAAGCATGTGACCAATACAATTTGATTTGAGGAATATTACAGGGTCGATGGGTGGGGAAGGAGGCTTCGCTCCCTTGTTTAGTCACCTTGACAATCAAAGCCTTTACCGCCTCTACCCTCAGAACTGTGTGTGTGTGTGCCTGCCTGCATGTGTGTACATGCTTGTGCACCTCTACCCTGGCATGTCAAATGCTGCTCTCACTCTCATACTAAGAGGCATGTATTCATGGCAGGCTTAACCAAAGGCAAAGCATTAAGCCACAGGGGTGGGTTGCTGCCAGGTCCCCTCTGGGAGAATGTAAGAACTTTTTGAGGCTAGCAGAGGGGAGAATTTGCTATACAAAGGAGTAAAGAAAACCAACAGCTACTGCCCTACATCCAATGGTGTACATGAGGAGTACCTCTGATCATTGTTTGTATTGTTTTATTGTCACATACTCCAGATAGGTGCAATGAAATGTGTTTGTTTTACAGGGTCAGCCATAGTAGTAGGGCACTCCTGGAGCAAATGAGGGTTAAGTGCCTGATTCAAGGAAACATAAACAGATTGTTCACGTTGACAGACGTTGACGGTTCGGGTAGTCAACCAGCAATCTTTCGGTTACTGGCCCAACGCTCTAATATACCTCACATGACAGACATCTCCAGCATGAGGGATAATTAGAATTTTGAATAAGACCTCAGAATGTTGTGGTATTGTGCTAACCGTGGCTTAGGGGAATTGGTCTGAGACATGGATTGTATTAACATAGCATGGCATGGTTGGCACCAAAAATGTGTTTTAGTTAGTTGGCTGAACTGAAATCCCTGGCTGGACCGACTGAGCTAGCTGAGCTGCTACATTGGCTGAACTTTCGTCTCCTGAACATCATGGAACTTGACAAACACTAATTAGGACGCTTATTGGTATAAAACAGCAATCTATATCCATATACTTGAGTTGGGGGAGAGTGAGACGGGGTGTTTGGCACCATCTAATCATTATTGATGGTTATTCAGTCTCACTTAGCAACTGGATGGTGGCTGACTGATGATGCTCAGCGAAGGGCACAAATGGATTGCTATTGGCTGGGTCTCACAGTCCATACAGACAATTAAGGTGAGTTACACTAAGGTAGCCATTTTTGGGCGATCCACAGACCTCAAAGCATGTTGGGACAGCTTCTCATAGAACGATATAGCCAACCTGTACTGTAACATTACAATGGAACAGAATAAAATAGTTGATTTTATTCACTCACATTTCATCCCAAAAACATATATAGCAGCAATAATAGTTAGGTGGACTAAACTATAAGCAAATATAGCGGGAGGAATGAATCAGTATAAAATTGTGACAGCAGGACCCATACTGCAAAGTGTTTTGACAAAATAGGCTCTCAGTGCTTCACAAGGAAGGATCATTGTTAAATTAAATGGATTATTATTCATCTTTGTCTGTGCGTGCTGCGAGGCAATCCCAGATTCTCACTGATAAACTTTGTATATACAGTAAATCATATAGCTAGATGCATTTTTGTAGGAGTAAAATTATGTTATATACTGTGCACATTCATACATTTTCATGATTCTAAGTCAATAATTGATCTGTATTAACACTGTGAGGTTCATAGAGCACAAGAGCCACTCTTCTGCTTCCCCATATATTATTTTTTCGATATTTACATGAAACAATCGGACCAGGTTCGAGTGTTTTTCATCTACGTGTGTATTTGTTTTGGCATGTCAGCAGTATACCATATGGGCATCCATATGTCAGTGTGTATATGCATTATGAAGTGTGTGTGTGTGTGTGTGTGTGTGTGTGTGTGTGTGTGTGTGTGTGTGTGTGTGTGTGTGTGTGTGTGTGTGTGTGTGTGTGTGTGTGTGTGTGTGTTTGCAAGTGCTATGATGTATGTATGGATGCTTTCATGTCTGCAGGATGGTCTTTGTTCATCTGTGCGTGACACAGGAAGTACCCGTGCTAAGGACTATTCAACGATGGTCTGACCAATTGGAATCCATGCTTCAAGATTGTTTT
Source organism: Oncorhynchus keta (assembly GCF_023373465.1). Classification (NCBI taxonomy): domain Eukaryota; kingdom Metazoa; phylum Chordata; class Actinopteri; order Salmoniformes; family Salmonidae; genus Oncorhynchus; species Oncorhynchus keta. The sequence continues at coordinate 46,529,192 of NC_068434.1, forward strand.
AATCACATGGACTGAGATAAGTTTCGGGTTGCTTCTGAGACGTATACACTGACATGGTGTCTGAGTTCCTCAGGAAGTGTATAGGGGATGTTGTTCTCACTGTGACAATTAAAACCTAGCCAAACAAAAAAACATGGATAGATGGCAGCATTATCGCAAACTGAAAGCGCGAACCACCACATTTAACCACGGCAAGGTGACTGGGAATATGGTTGAATACAAACAGTGCAGTTGTGCCCTCCGTAAGGCAATCAAACAGGCAAAACGTCCATACAGAGACAAAGTGTAGTCGCAATTCAACGGCTCAGATGTCTATGTGGCAGAGACTCCAGACAATCACAGATAACAAAGTGCAAACCAGTCACATCGCGCACACCGATGTCTTGCTCACAATCGAGAGCATCCTGGCGGGCTGTATCACCGCCTGGTACGGCAACTGCTCCGCCCACAACCGTAAGGCTCTCCAGAGGGTAGTGAGGTCTGCACAACGCATCACCGGGGGCAAACTACCTGCCCTCCAGGACACCTACACCACCCGATGTTACAGGAAGGCCATAAAGATCATCAAGGACATCAACCACCCGAGCCACTGCCTGTTCACCCCGCTATCATCCAGAAGGCGAGGTCAGTACAGGTGCATCAAAGCTGGGACCGAGAGACTGAAAAACAGCTTCTATCTCAAGGCCATCAGACTGTTAAACAGCCACCACTAACATTGAGTGGCTGCTGCCAACACACTGACACTGGCACTGACTCAACTCCAGCCACTTTAATAATGGGAATTGATGGGAAATTATGTAAATATATCACTAACCACTTTAAACAATGCTACCTTATATAATGTTACTTACCCTACATTATTAATCTCATATGCATACGTATATACTGTACTCTATATCATCGACTGCATCCTTATGTAATACATGTATCACTAGCCACTTTAACTATGCCACTTTGTTTACATACTCATCTCATATGTATATACTGTACTCGATACCATCTACTGTATCTTGCCTATGCTGCTCTGTACCATCACTCATTCATATATCCTTATGTACATATTCTTTATCCCCTTACACTGTGTATAAGACAGTAGTTTTGGAATTGTTAGTTAGATTACTTGTTGGTTATTACTGCATTGTCGGAACTAGAAGCACAAGCATTTCGCTACACTCGCATTAACATCTGCTAACCATGTGTATGTGACAAAGAAAATTTGATTTGATTTGCTCCCAAACAAGCTAAACACCTTCTTCACCTGCTTTGACGATAACACAATGCCACCGATGCGGGCCGCTCCCGAGGACTGTGAGCTCTCGTTCTCCGTGGCTGACGTGAGTAAGACATTTAAGCGTGTTAACCCTCGCAAAGCTGCCATCCGAGGCATGATCCCTAGCCACATCCTCAGAGCATTAGCAGACCAGCTGGCTGGAGTGTTTACGGACATATTCTACGTTTTCCTGTCCCAGTCTGCTGTACCCATTTTCTTCAAGTTGTCCACCACTGTGTCTGTAACCAAGAAAGAAAAGGAAATTACTTTTGACCCGTAGCACTCACTTCTGTCATCATGAAGTGCTTTGAAAGACTAGCTAAGGATCATATCACATCCACCTTATCCGACACCCTAGACCCACTGCAATTTGCATACCGCCCAAATCATCCACAGATTATGCAATTGCCATCACACTGTACACTGCCCAATCCCATCTGAACAAGAGGAATACCTATGTAAGAATGTTGTTCATTGTCTACAACATCAGAGTACCCTCCAAGCTCATCATTAAACTCGGGGAGCTGGGTCTAGGGCAACAACACTTGTGTAGGCAGCAACACTTCCACTACGCTGATCCTCAACACAGGGGCCCCACAAGGGTGCGTGTTCACCCCCCTCCTGTACTCCCTGTTCACCCATGACTGCGTGCCACGCACACCTCCATCTCAATCACCAAGTTTGCAGATGACAACACTGGTAGGCCTGATAACCAACAATGATGAGACAGCATACAGGGAGGAGGTGAGGGCCCTCAACGTCAACAAAACAAAAGAGCTGATCATGGACATAAGGAGACAGCAGAGGGAGCATGCCTCCATCCAAATTGACAGGGCTGCAGTGGAGAAGGTAAAAAGCTTCAAGTTCCTTGGCGTACACATCACTGACAATCTGAAATCCACCCACACAGGCAGTGTGGTGAAGGCACAAAAGCATCTTTTCAACCTCAGGAGGCTGAAGAAATTTGGCTTGGCCCCTAAGACCCTCACAAACTTTTACAGATGCATCGGGCTGTATCATAGCCTGGTACGGCAACTGTACCGTTCGCAACCCCAGGGCTTTCCAAAGTGCTGTGTGGTCTACCCAACTCATCACTGGGGGCACACTGCCTGCCCTCCAGGACATCTACAGCACCCGGTGTCACAGGAGGGCCATGAAGATCATCAAGGACCTCAGCCACCCGAGCCCGGGCCTGTTCACCCTGATATAATCCAGAAGGCGAGGTCAGAGATTAAAAAACAACTTCTATCTCAAGGTCATAAGACTGTTAAATAGCCATGACTAGCCGGCCATCACCCAGTAAACTGCCCTGACCTTAGTCACTGTCACTAGCCCGGCCACCACCCGGTTACTCAACCATGCACCTTGGAGGCTGCTCCCCTATGTACATATAAATGGAACACTGGTTACTTTAATGATGTTTACATACTATTTTACCTATTTCATAATTATATACTGTATTCTAGTCAAGGCCATCCTATTCACTATACATACAAAAGTATGTGACAGGTGTATAAAATCGAGCACACAGCCATGCAATATCCATAGACAACCATTGGCAGTAGAATGGCCTTACTGAAGAGCTCAGTCACTTTCAACATGGCACCATCATAGGATGCCACCTTTCCAACAAGTCAGTTCGTCAGATTTCTGCCCTGCTAGAGCTGTCCCAGTCAACTGTAAGTACTGTTATTGAGAAGTGTAAACTTCTTGGAGCAACAATGGCTCAGCCGCGAAGTGGTAAGACACACAAGCTCACAGAACGAGACCGCAAAGTGATGAAACGGTATGGTGTGTAAAAATTGTCTGTCCTTGGTTGCAGCACTCACTCCCGAGTTCCAAACTGCCTCTGGAAGCAACTTCAGCTCAAGAACTGTTGTCAGGAGCTTCTTGAAATGAGTTTCCATGGCAGAGCAGCCGTACACAAGCCTAAGATCACCATGCACAATGCCAATCGTCGGCTGGAGAGGGGTAAAAGCTTCCCACCATTGGACACTGGAGCAGTGGAAACGCGTTCTCTGGAGTATTATATATTATCACATGTCACCAAATAATTGATTGAAACACTATTTTGCAAAGAAGGTCTACAGTAGCCTCAACAGCACTCTCGGGTAGCACCATGGTATGGCCGGAGGACAGCTAGCTTCTGTCCTCTTCTGAGTTCATTGACTTCAATACAAAACCTAGCAGAATCATGGTTCTCACCCCCTTCCTTAGACTTACACAGTAATTATGACAACTTTCGGAGGACATCATCCAACCTATCAGAGCTCTTGCAGCATGAATTGATATATTGTCGGCCCACGCAAAGGATCAGAGAATGAATCTAGTACTGAATGCATAAACTACAGCTAGCTAGCACTGCAGTGCATAAAATGTGGTGAGTAGTTGACTCAAAGAGAGAGAAAGAAAATAATTTAACAGTTTTTAACAAAATAATGTGTTCCTAAATAAAGGTGAAGCAATAGCGAGAGTCATTTTTTTCAGTTACAGTTTCACTTACTGCAAATGCAGCTAGCTAGTTTAGCCTACAGAAACACCCTGCTTAAATAAAGGGATGATATGTTACCTAGCTATCTATGACTATCCAACACAACATTGTAACCTTTCCAAGTCAAGGTAAGCTTTTGGTTTAATATATTATCTAATTTATTGCCACAGGGGCCCGCCCGTTGTAACTGCTTACTGACTGTACACTGTAACGTTACTGCATGACTGTAGCAGGTTTACAAATGCATTACTTCTATTAGCTATGCTGACTATGACGTTACTTTAGCTAATATGGTGACTTGAAATGTTTGAAATGTAAGAGAAATAAGGCCAAAAAAGTGTCCTCCTCATCTGAAACGGCCACTGGTGCGTGAGTGTGTTTGTGCATTGTGCTGAGATGAGGATCTATTCTTTACACCACAAATCATATTTTACCTTTACAGTTCTCCAAGGCTGCAATATTCAGTGTCTTCTAAATTAAGGACATGAAAATTGCAGTGCATGTGTTAGTAGGGAGGAGAGGAGGGGAAAATAAAGCCTGTTTATAATGAGATCATAAACACAGCAGACGCTGAGGATCGCAGCCATAATTGGATGAATAGGGTATGAAGCCCCCCATCCCGCAACACCCTCCCACCCTCCTTCTTTCCTTCATACACATACAGTAAACACTCACACAGGTAGGCCTATTATATGTTCATGGTATGTCTTAATGGCACCTTTAACATCAGTTTATGCACACACACACACACCCAAACGTTATGCACACACACAGACACACACACATTTACACAGCCATGAGGGTAACATTTATCTGGGGTAAATACAGCTGAAGTTGGAAATTTACATACACCTTAGCCAAGTACATTTAAACTCAGTTTTTCACAATTCCTGACAATTAATCCAAGTAAAGATTCTCTGTCTTAGGTCAGTTAGGATCACCACTTTATTTTAAGAATGTGAAATGACAGAATAAAAGTAGAGAGAATGATTTATTTCAGCTTTTATTTCTGTCATCACATTCCCAGTGGGTCAGACGTTTACATACACTCAATTAGTATTCGGTAGCATTGCCTTTAAATTGCTTAACTGGAGTCAGATGTTTCGGGTAGCCTGCCACAAGCTTCCCACAATAAGTTGGGTGAATTTTGGCCCATTCCTCCTGATAGCTGGTGTAACTGAATCAGGTTTTTAGGCCTCCTTGCTTGCACATGCTTTTCTGGTTCTGCCCACACATTTTCCATAGGATTGAAGTCAGGGCTTTGTGATGGCCACTCCAATACCTTGACTTTGTTGTCCTTAAGCCATTTTGCCACGACTTTGGAACTATGCTTGGGGTCATTGTCCATTTGGAAAACCTATTTTCAACCAAGCGTTAGCTTCCTGACTGATGTCTTGAGATGTTGATTCAATATATCCACGTAATTTTCCTCCCTCATGATACCATATAGTTTGAAGTGCACCAGTCCCTCCTGCAGCAAAGTACCCCCACAACATGATGCTACCCCCCTGTGCTTCACGGTTGGGATGGTGTTCTTCGGCTTGCAAGCCTCCCCCTTTTTCCTCCAAACATAAAAATGGTCATTATGGCCAAGCAGTTCTATTTTTGTTTCATCAGACCAGAGGACATTTCTCCAGAAAGTCTGATCTTTGTCCCCATGTACAGTTATAAACCATAGTCTGGCTTTTTATAATGGCGGTTTTGGAGCAGTGGCTTCTTCCTTGCTGAGTGGCCTTACAGATTATGTCGATATAGGACTCGTTTTACTGTGGATATAGATACTTTCATAACTGTTTCCTCCAGCATCTTAACAAGGTCCTAGGCTGTTGTTCTGAGATTGATTTGCACTTTTCGCACCAAAATATGTTCATCTCTAGGATACAGATCGCGTCTCCTTCCTGAGCGGTATAATGGATGCGTGGTTCCATGGTGTTTATACTTGCGTACTATTGTTTGTACAGATGAACAGTGGTATTGTTTGTACAGTGGTACCTTCAGGCATTTGGAAATTGCTCGCAAGGATGAACCAGACTTGTGTGGAGGTTTGGCTGATTTCTTTTGATTTTCCTATGATGTCAAGCAAAAAGGCACTGAGTCTGAAGATAGGTCTTGAAATACATCCACAGGTACACCTCCAATGGACTTAGGCTAATTGACATAATTTATCAGAAGCTTCTAAAGCCATGACATCATTGTCTGGAATTTATAGAGCTGTTTAAAGGCACAGTCAACTTAGTGTATGTAAACTTCTAACCCACTGGAATTGTGATACAATGAATTATAAGTGAAATAATCTGTCTGTAAACAATTGTTGGAAAATGGCTTGTCATGCACAAAGTAGATGTCCTAACCGACTTACCAAAACTATAGTTTGTGGTTGAAAAACGAGTTTTAATGACTCCAAACTAAGTGCACATAAACTTCCAACTTCATCTATATATTGTGCTTCATTGTTACCTCAAGAATCTAAATAATTACTAAGGCATGTATCCTAGCTTGGGCTTGCAAAATAATAATTAATTGTTCCAAGAAATTGCTAAAGTATGATTTATGAAACTCTCAGTCCGTAACCTGTCTTGCCTTGCCCTGGAACTGTCTTGGGGTATCAAGTAAGGAGGGTTCAATTGTGCTAACCCCTGTCTCTTTAGGAAGTGCAAGGAGTGTTTTGGCAGCCCTGAAAAATCAAAAACATCATTAATCATCGCTAGAGTGCCAATTTCTCTCCAGTACCCCACCTTGTACTGCTACAGTAGCTCCACTCCCTCTCCCTCACTCCACCACCCCACCCTGAGCCTGCTGGATCTGGAAAACTGGGAATGTTCCTACCCCTTATCTTTCTCCCTCTCCCTGCCCAAGCAGGCTCAGCTGGAACCAAGAGCCAGGGGCCTTAGTCTTGAAAACCTGACCCTAGGTAACAGTGACAAGAGTCTGGTTTCAATCACAGACTCTTTTAGCAACTTCGATAAGGGAAACATCTATTTCCCTTTTGGGTCCACATACCGAAGCATGACATATATTTCAAATACATATATGTAATATACATTAAGTGCACAAAACATTAAGTACACTTTCCTAATATTCAGTTGTTGAACCCCAAACTTTTGCTCTCAGAACAGGCTCAATTCATGAGGGCAGGGACTCTACAAGCTGTCGAAAGCGTTCCACAGGAATGCTGGCCCAGTACATCACCGGGGCCAAGCTTCCTGCCACCCAGGACCTCTATACCAGGCGGTGTCAGAGGAAGGCCCTAAAGCTTGCCAAAGATTCCAGCCACACTAGTCATAGACTGTTCTCTCTGCTACCCCACGGCAAATGGTACCGGAGCGCCAAGTCTAAGTCCAAGAGACTTCTAAACGGCTTCTACCCCCAAGCCGTAAGACTCCTGAACAGCTAATCAAATGGATACCCAGACAATTTGCATCCCCGGTCCCCCACACACACACACCGCTTCTACTCTCTGTTATTATCTATGAATAGCCACTTTAATAACTATACCTACATGTACATAATTACCTCAATTACCTCGACATCGGCACCCCCACACATTGGCACATTGACTCTGTACCGGTACTCCCTGTACATAGCCCCGCTATTGTTATTTACTGCTGCTCTTTCATTTTTTGTTATTCTTATCTCTTACCTTTTTAGGGATTTTCTTTGTTGGTTTTTAAGGGCTTGAAAGTAAGCATTTAACTGTAAGGTCTACTACACCTGTTGTATTCGGCGCATGTGACATATACAATTTGATTTGATTTTGATCTACCACCTCCACCCTTTTTGGCTTGCTTGAGGCTGGAGAACATCTTCTGCCAAGGTACCTGGAAGTTGCTGACCCACATTGTGCTCATGCTAATCGTTGTTGTAGGCAAAGAAGAGGCTGGGCTCGGAGGGGACAGCTATTCATTCATACCACTGACTGGCTCACAAGGCAGAGGGGATGATGAGCGAGCACCAGAATATTTAAAGAAGAAAATATAAAACAATTAAGGCAAAAAATACAATGCGTAATACATTTCTTTAACTAAGGCGGACATGCGCTCCTTGTAAAAAAGGTCAGGGTAGAGCCCTGCATGGCTACATTATTTACCCCATATGTTGTTTCACTTCCGAGAGGAGTAAAACATTTCTTCTCCTGACACTGATGCCACAACACTGTACAATCAAAATGAGCTAATAATCGTTCATCTTTTTTCCGGCTATGCATGTTTGTCGAGGGACAGATCATTAGAAAATTACAAACTATTTACAGATCCACATTTACATCAACTTCAGCAATTTACAAAATAGCCTCCAACACTCTACTCACCAGATTGGATGCAGTCTATCACAGTGCCATCCGTTTTGTTACCAAAGCCCCATATACTACCCACCACTGTGACCTGTATGCTCTTGTTTTCTGGCCCTTGCTTCATACTCCTGGCCAAACCCACTGGCTCCAGGTTATCTACAAGTCTCTGCTAGGTAAAGCCCCGCCTTATCTCAGCTCACTGGTCACCATAGCAGCACCCGTAGCAAGTGCTCCAGCAGGTATATCTCACTGGTCACCCCGAAAGCCAATTCTTCCTTTGGACGCCTCTCCTTCCAGTTCTCTGCTGCCAATGATTGGAACTAACTGCCAAAATCTCTGAAGCTAGAGACTCTTACCTCCCTCATTAGCTTTAAGCACCAGCTGTCAGAGCAACTCACAGATCACTGCACCTGTACATAGCTCATCTGTAAATAGCCCATCCAATCTACCTCATCCCCATACTGTATTTATTTGTTTATTTATCTTGCTCATTTGCACCCCAGGATCTCAACTTGCACATTCATCCTCTGCACATCCTACCATTCCAGTGTTTAATTGCTATATTGTAATTACTTTGCCATCGTGGCCTATTTATTACCATACCTCTCTTATCCTACCTCATTTGCACATGCTGTATATAGATTTTCTTACTCTATTATTGCTAGTATGTTTGTTTATTCCATGTGTAACTCTGTTGTTGTATGTGTCAAACTGCTTTGCTTCTGTGGCTCAGTTGGTAGAGCATGGCGCTTGTAACGCCAGGGTAGTGGGTTCGATTCCCAGGACCACCCATACGTAAAAAATGTATGCACACATGACTGTAAGTCGCTTTGGATAAAAGCGTCAGCTAAATGGCATATATTATTATTATTATTATCTTGGCCAGGTCACAGTTGCAAATGAGAACTTGTTCTCAGCTAGCGTACCTGGTTAAATAAAGGTGAAATAAAATAAATAATAATTCTTCATTTGTCTTAAAACAAATACAAAGGCATAAATCTATCTGTTAGGCTATGCACTGCATCCATCCCAGCAGATGAGGACAAACAAATGATTTTCAAAACCATTTGTGTATATTCGTTTCTTTCTTTTATGTATTTTTTAAAATCATTTATGTCCCTTTTATTTCAAGTGCCTCGCTCCCTCATAGCATAAACCATTTATTTTGAGGGGGAAAAAATGAACTATTAACCTTGTGTATGTGGGAGAGAGAGTAAGTGTAGTGTCCATAACAATTACATAAACATGTCACATGTATCAATCAAGTCTCACCTCTTTGCTTGAAGGACTGAAGCAATTTCGGGCATTGTATCCACGTCAAATAGTATTTTATGTCCGGCTGAACATATTCAAGGTCTCTAATATTCTCCACTCAAACATTTCCACTCAGATGCTCCAACAAAGATATCAGCGTCTCGGTCTCCAACTCGGGCAACTGGTGTTTAATTGCATCTTGAAGACCCTATATGCCTACACTGGTTTAAGGAGAACACACTGAGTGATGCAGGGAAACAACAGAGAAACCTAACACTTTGTAAACTGGTACTTGGTAATAATCACTCGAACTATCTGCATTAACACACATAATTAATCAGAATCGGGTATAAAATGAACCACGGGATCGACCAGTGACAGACTGATACACCCCAACGATTACATGGACCTGTGACCAGAATCAGTGAGCTCTTTACAAATGTGTATCCATCATAATTTTCTAAAGGCCTTTAGTGTATTTTGTTCCTTTGAATACAACTGTAGACACCTCTGCACTAATTTGCTTTGTGAACCCTTTTGACTGTCGTTATATAATTTCTCTTCAAATTCATTCATGACACCAACAACTTCCATGCTATGTGGAAACAATTGGCCGCTGCATAAGTATGATGGGAGTAACTCAAACTTGATCCCTTAAATTATGTCTTGGTCTGTGGTGGACAGCTCCTCAACACATTGCTGATCATTTCTGATTGTTCTCTTTGGACTAAGCTTGCGAGGAGCTCTTTGAAATGTCTCTCTTTCAACTAAGCAGTATCAGCAGAAAAACTTAGCACAGCTAAAGTTCTGTAAACCCACCAATACAGTGGGATTGTCCCCAGCAAAGGTCGATAAATGACCCTTTAAGAGTTTCCCCATGCCCTGTCTCAAAGCCCGAATCCTCATTATCCTTAAGATCTACAATCAGATTGGAAAACAATTTATCATGCCCAAAAGATTTCAAATCATTCTCCCTACAGAGCAATACCAATTATATGGGATCGATTGATGATTGATTATGAGGCAGGAGCACACCCAGTGTCATGTACAGTACCAGTCAAAAGTTTGGACACACCAACTCATTCAAGGGTTTTTCTTTATTTTCACTATTTATTAATCAAAACAAATCAAATGTATTGATATAGCCCTTCGTACATCAGCTGATATCTCAAAGTGCTGTACAGAAACCCAGCCTAAAACCCCAAACAGCAAGCAATGCAGGTGTAGAAGCACGGTGGCTAGGAAAAACTCCCTAGAAAGGCCAAAACCTAGGAAGGAACCTAGAGAGGAACCAGGCTATGTGGGGTGGCCAGTCCTCTTCTGGCTGTACCGGGTGGAGATTGTAACAGAACATGGCCAAGATGTTCAAATGTTCATAAATTACCAGCATGGTCAAATAATAATAACCACAGGCAAAACAGTTGAAACTGGAGCAGCAGCATGGCCAGGTGGACTGGGGACAGCAAGGAGTCATCATGTCAGGTAGTCCTGAGGCATGGTCCTAGGGCTCAGGTCCTCCGAGAGAAAGAAAGAAAGAGAGAAAGAGAGAATTAGAGAGAGCATACTTAAATTCACACAGGACACCGGATAGGACAGGAGAAGTACTCCAGATATAACAAACTGACCCTAGCCCCCCGACACATAAAATACTGCAGCATAAATACTGGAGGCTGAAACAGGAGGGGTCAGGAGACACTGTGGCTCCATCCGAGAACACCCCCGGACAGGGCCAAACAGGAAGGATATAATCCCACCCACTTTGCCAAAGCACAGCCCCCACACCACTAGAGGGATATCTTCAACCACCAACTTACCATCCTGAGACAAGGCCGAGTATAGCCCACAATGTTCTCTGCCACGGCACAACCCAAGGGGGGTTACATTTACATTACATTTAAGTCATTTAGCAGACGCTCTTATCCAGAGCATTGTACATTGTAGAAAAGTAGTGAAGACATCAAAACTATGAAATAACACATATGGAATCATGTAGTAACCAAAAAGTTATTAAACAAATCAAAATATAGTTTATATTTGAGATTTTTCAAAGTAGCCAGCCTTTGCCTTGATGACAGATTTCAACACTCTTGGCATTCTCTCAACCAGCTTCATGAGGAAGGCTTTTGCAACAGTCTTGAAGGAGTACCCACATATGCACAGGACTTGTTGGCTGCTTTTTATCACTCTGCAATCCAACTCATCCCAAACCATCTCAATTGAGTTGAGGTCGGGTCATTGTTGAGGCCAGGTCATCTGATGCAGCACTCCATCACTCTCCTTCTTGGTCAAATAGCCCTTATACAGCCTGGAGGTGTGTTTTGGGTCATTGTCCTGTTAAAAAAAAAAATTATAGTCCCACTTAGCACAGCATCAAATTTTCCGCATTGACTGACCTTCATGTCTTAATGTAATGATGGACTGCCGTTTCTATTTGCTTATTTGAGCTTTTCTTGCCATAATATGGACTTGGTCTTTTACCAAATAGGGCTATCTTCTGTATACCACAACTGATTGGCTAAAACACATTAAGAAATAAAGAAATTCCACTAATGAACTTTTAACAAGACACACCTGTTAACTGAATTACATTCCAGGTGACTACATTTACATTTACATTTAAGTCATTTAGCAGACGCTCTTATCCAGAGCGACTTACAAATTGGTGCATTCACCTTATGACATCCAGTGGAACAGCCACTTTACAATAGTGCATCTAAATCTTTTAAGGGGAGGGGGGGTGAGAAGGATTACTTTATCCTATCCTAGGTATTCCTTAAAGAGGTGGGGTTTCAGGTGTCTCCGGAAGGTGGTGATTGACTCCGCTGTCCTGGCGTCGTGAGGGAGTTTGTTCCACCATTGGGGGGCCAGAGCAGCGAACAGTTTTGACTGGGCTGAGCGGGAACTGTACTTCCTCAGTGGTAGGGAGGCGAGCAGGCCAGAGGTGGATGAACGCAGTGCCCTTGTTTGGGTGTAGGGCCTGATCAGAGCCTGGAGGTACTGAGGTGCCGTTCCCCTCACAGCTCCGTAGGCAAGCACCATGGTCTTGTAGCGGATGCGAGCTTCAACTGGAAGCCAGTGGAGAGAGCGGAGGAGCGGGGTGACGTGAGAGAACTTGGGAAGGTTGAACACCAGACGGGCTGCGGCGTTCTGGATGAGTTGTAGGGGTTTAATGGCACAGGCAGGGAGCCCAGCCAACAGTGAGTTGCAGTAATCCAGACGGGAGATGACAAGTGCCTGGATTAGGACCTGCGCCGCTTCCTGTGTGAGGCAGGGTCGTACTCTGCGGATGTTGTAGAGCATGAACCTACAGGAATGGGCCACCGCCTTGATGTTAGTTGAGAACGACAGGGTGTTGTCCAGGATCACGCCAAGGTTCTTAGCGCTCTGGGAGGAGGACACAATGGAGTTGTCAACCGTGATGGCGAGATCATGGAACGGGCAGTCCTTCCCCGGGAGGAAGAGCAGCTCCGTCTTGCCGAGGTTCAGCTTGAGGTGGTGATCCGTCATCCACACTGATATGTCTGCCAGACATGCAGAGATGCGATTCGCCACCTGTTCATCAGAAGGGGGAAAGTACCTCATGAAGCTGGTTGAGGGAATGCCAAGAGTGCACAAAGCTGTCAAAGCTGTGACTGCTTTGAAGAATTTCAAATATAAAATATATTTTGATTTGTTTAAAACTTTTTTGGTCACTACATGATTCCATATGTGTTTGCATATGTGTTATTTCATAGTGCTGATGTCTTCACTATTATTCCACAATAATAACGAAAAACCCTTGAATGTGTAGGTGTGTCCAAACTTTTGACTGGTGCTGTACATGTACAGTGGATTCTGAAATTATTCAGACCCCTTGTTAAATTACAGAGTTATTCTAAAATGGATTAAATAAAACATTTCCCTCATCAATCTACAGACAATACCCCATTATCACAAACCAATAACAGGTTTTTAGAAATGTTTGCAAATTTCTTTAAAGGAAAAAACTGTAATACCTTATTTACATAGGTATTTAGACCCTTTGAAATGAGACTCGAAATCGAGCTCAGGTGCGTCCTGTCTCCATTGATCATTCTTGAGATGTTTCTACAACTTGATTGGAGTCCACCTATGGTAAACTCAATTGACTGGACATTATTTGTAAAGCCACACACCTGTCTATATAAGGTCCCACAGTTGACAGTGCATGTCAGAGCCAAAACCAAGCCATGAGGTCCCTCTAGCGGGACACCTGTCGACAACATCCGGTGGAATTGGAGGGCGCCCAATTCAAATAAATAACCGTAATATTAAACATTCATGAACATACAAGAATCTTATATCATTTAAAATCTTAAATCTGTATTAATCTAACTGCGTTGTCTGATTTACAATAGGATTTACAGCGAAAGCATACCATGATATTGTTCGAGGACGGCGCCCAACATCAACATATTTTTCAACCAGCACAGGCTTCACAAAATCACACATAGCGATTAAATAAATCACTTACTTTTGAAAATCTTCCTCTGTTTGCAATCCCAAGGGTCCCAGCTACAACATGAATGGTCGTTTCGTTAGATAAATCCTTCTTTATATCCCAAAACATCAGATTAGTAAACTAATTTCAGTAATCCACTCATTCAACATGCAGACAAAGGAGTCCAAAAATCTACTGCTAAACTTTGTTCAAAAAAGTCAAACTACGTTTCTATTAAATCCTCAGATATCCTAAAATGTAAATAAACTATAATATTCCATATGGAAAAAAGTATGTTTAATAGAAAAGTCAAATTAGTAGGCGCGCGTCCTCTTCATCACGCACCAACAGACCGATTTTGAATTGAGAGTCTTTGTACAAAAACTCGAAATTCTTGCTAATTTTTGAAGACCCAAGCCTGAAACAATGAACAAAGACTGTTTACATTTAGTGGAAGCCATAGGAATTGCAATCTGCGAGCTGGAATAGAACCCCAAGCTTCCCATTATAAGAGCCTGGGAGCTGTTGGTTTTTCTTTGGATTTTCGCCCAATCATATCAATTGTGTTATAGTCTCATACATTATTTTAACATTTCTACAAACTGCATATTGTTTTCTATCCAATGCTACAAATTATATGCAAATCCTGCCTTCTGGGCCTGAGTAACATGCAGGTTATGGAAATTCACCTCGGAAATTCAGGAAAATAGACCGTATCCCTAAGATTAACCTTGATTCTTGTTGTTTTTACCAGTCCACTGATGTCCCTCTCTTCTTCATTGTTCCTCTTGGGTCTACGGATTATATCAAAAGTGTGTTTACTATTTTTATGCTCCACTATGGTCTTAATCTTAGTGAACAGGGAGTGGTACCTACTGCCAAGTGGTTCTCCTTCCTCAGTCAGGTCTCCAAAATTGTTTAGGTACTGCGTTACAATGGATTTTGCAATTTCACCAGAGATGCTGACATACACTCACAAATATTTACAGATGTGCAATTGAGAACATGCTATCGGGCTGCCGCTTGGTACGGCAAGTGCACCACCCGCAACCACAGGGCTCTCCAGAGGGTGGTGCGGTCTGCCCAACTTTCCTTTTCACCAAGTTATGGCTCTGCGACCACTTCAATACCCTCACAGGCATTGAGATTGACAGTCCCCTAACTCAAGCTCTCCTGAACAACGGTGAGAGAATTGTCAACTTTATTTAAATCCAAAAGACCAAGTCGAGGAGAGAGATCCAACGCCTGCTCAATGAAATCGAGGCAATGACGATCTAACAGCCACTGCTGCCAATCTTTTGTTGATGACCCACTTCAAAGGGAAGGAGGATTCGCTCTTCCTCTTGGCAGATTTAAGGAATAGTGTTTTTATACTTATAAAGTGTATATATGAATAATTATCTTTATACTGTACTATTACAGATGATTTTAATAATTTTTGTGTGTAGTTTGGGGGATTTTAGGTCACTGCAATTCAGGTTGATGTAAACATGTTTTATCCACTTGAACGAATGCGCACGCACACATCCACATAGAAATCAGAACCATGAAGAGCTACATTATATTTACAGTTGAAGTCGGAAATTTACATACACTTAGGTTGGAGTCATTAAAACTTGTTTTTCCACCACTCCACAAATTTCTTGTTAACAAACTATAATTTTGGTAAGTCGGTTAGGACATCTACTGTGTGCATGACACAAGTAATTGTTCCAACAATTGTTTACAGACAGATTATTTCACTTATATAATTCACTGTATCACAATTCCAGTGGGTCAGAAGTTTACATACACTAAGGTGACTGTGCCTTTAAACAGCTAGAAAAATTACAGAAAATGATGTCATGGCTTTAGAAGCTTCTGAAGCTAATTAACATAATTTGAGTCAATTATAGGTGTACCTGTGGATGTATTTCAAGGCCTACCTTCAACATGGAAATCAAAAGAAATCAGCCAAGACCTCCACAAGTCTGGTTCATCGTTCGGAGCAATTTCCAAATGCCTGAAGGTACCACGTTCATCTGTACAAACAATAGTACGCAAGTATAAACATCATGGGACCAAGCAGCCGTCATACCGCTCAGGAAGGAGACGTGTTCTGTCTACTAGAGATGAATGTACTTTGGTGCGAAAAGTGAAAATCAATCAGCAAAGGACCTTGTGAAACTGGTACAAAACAGGTACAAAAGTATCTATATCCACAGTAAAACGAGTCCTATATTGACAAACAAAAATATAACTGTTTGGCCATAATGACCATCATTATGTTTGGAGGAAAAAGGGGAATGCTTGCAAGCTGAAGAACCCCATCCCTACCGTGAAGCACGAGAGTGGCAGCATCATGTTGTGGGGGTGCTTTGCTGCATAAGGGACTGATGCACTTCACAAAATAGATGGCATCGTGAGGGACGAAAATTCTGTGGATATATTGATGCAACATCTCAGACAACTATCAGGAAGTTAAAGCTTGGTCGCAAATGGGTCTTCCAAATGGACAATGACCCCAAGCACACTTCCAAAGTTGTGGCATAATGGCTTAAGGACAACAAAGTCAAGGGTTTGGAGTGGCCATCACAAAGCCCTGACCTCAATCCTTTAGACAATTTGTGGGAAGAACTGAAAAAGCATGTACGAGCGAGGAGACCTACACACCTGACTCAGTTACACCAGCTCTGTCAGGAGGAATGGGCCAAAATTCACCCAATTTATTGTGGGAAGCTTGTGGAAGGCTTTGGGGGGGAATGGCTTCGCCAGTGATTTTACCCACACACCGATACTGCACTGTTGCCGGCTTAATACAGTCATTTTGCTGTAAAGCAAAATTACAGTATTAAGCAGGCAATTGTGGTGCCTGTATAATGCTGTAAATTTACAGGGGAAAGTTTTACAGTGTGTGTAAAAAGAAAATCATAATTACACATCCTTTTCACAGTGCATTGTTAATGAAATAACCATACATTCCAATACACATGCTAGCTTGCCACTCGGCATAAAAGCTTACATTACACAGCTTTTAATTTAAGTGGTGTGGACATTCGGATATTTCAACAGAGCCCATTAAATGTAAATAATTACAATTGATCATTCAAATGTAATAAATTATTAAAAAGTAATGTAACTTATAATTGTGTCATAAAATCCATACACGAGGTAAGTAAGAAGTCTTTACTTTCATGTTCCATACAGTGATAGATTTTTATGATACTGTAGCCTACTCTATATCTATTTAGATATAGGTATTTGATTTATATTTCCATAGCTATTCAAGTGATAGAGCATTGGTATTGCATTGAGATCTGATATATAGCTTTGCACTGCATCGTTTGGCAAACCAACCGATGACTCTCTCTCAGTCAGAAAGTATGGACTGATGCTGTGATGCTGTGATGGGGTGGAAACCTACCAGGGTAACAGTCATTAAGTTTCAGTGTGGTTTTCCATTTATCAGTCAGATATTCCCATTATCAATCGCTGGCCTGTGAAAGGCAGAGGCTGCCTGTGGGCGGTTTTGACAATCAGACACATGACTCACTCAGCACTTACTTGGTGTTGCCCTGGATGACAGCTGGATGAGCGCCCTGTATGGCCCATATTAATAGAATAACTAGAATGGTATGGCCCCTGGTTCACCCAGCAAATAACATTGACTTGAATGGGTATTGCTGTTCTAGTAATTATATTTATTTAGCCCCAGCTCTATTTAGTTAGGAACCGTGCTTGATCCTGTTCCCTCTCCGTTTTGGACTGTTTCATTCCGGAATCTATGTGCCAGGATCCAGTACCTCTGTTGTCATAAACAATAGAGTAATTGTCACTGTTTGCAATGTAAAAATTATAATAAAAACAATCAGAAGTAATTCAAGTTGACTCTGTAATTCTCCTGCCCCTAAAAAATGCAATGTGAAAATGTGGCTGATATATTCTAAGAATTGATTCATGTTGGGCCAATCTGGGTTTATGGTTTGCACAAAATTGTAGCCTATATAGACCAACACGTGGCCAAGGCTGTGGTGAGGGAGAGAGAGAGAAGCAAGCCTGTATCTCTCATGGTAATAGAATGTGATTCACTTTCTATGATCTCTCTCCATCTCTCTGCTCTGATAGACATGAGCCTGCAACTCTCATCTCTCCAGCGTTGCACTTCATCATTTATTTCCTTATAGAATCATAGCCACGGGAAGTGTCCCTGAGGTGCTGCAGCGCCTCTGATGAATTGAAATACATTTGCCAAGTTATAGAATTACTGCTGTCTGTTCAGAATGAAATGAAATCATTCTGAATAGTACACCAGGAGTAAAGCCTATAATTTAGCCACAGAGGATCAATAGCTTATTGTGAGTAGCCCAATCACAAGGAATGCCTACGGTCGCTGCAAATCTGTCAGTTAACAACATGCAGCCAAAACAGGCCTTGCAATATTTCAAATACAATCATGGGAAAACACAGATTGGAATGTATCCTGCTGAAAAGATATGACTAAACTGTCTGTAGGCTACCAAGTTATCAACTCTAAATATTAGTTCGCTGGGTAACGTTTATGAGTCCAGCAAACACGTTCTTCACACGCTAGGAACAGATTATAATTAAAAACCTTATAACAAAACCGATTTCTGGAGACTTGTGAGAGGAGTGCTGATGATGTCGCCCCCACTGCATGCACTTTTGGTCGCCTGATTGCGTCCAGACTGAGGAGAAATCCGCAGTCTGTTTTGGCTGACCTCCTGAAGTGAGCCAAATCTGAATCCAGTCAGACCACAACACGACTTGTGTGCATCTACACCCGTCTTTTCAATGTGATCTTCGTATTCTGATAACAGAAGTCGCATATAATTGTCAAGTGTAGACAATGACCTCAGTTTGCCAGTGTCAAAGTAGCCTGTCATTTCGATCATTTGTAAGGTATAAAAACAATATTCAGCTAAAAAGTATTCAGTCATCCAAAATAATGTAGAATTGCATGAAATATGTTTATTAAAGGACACATTTTTCCTGGACCCTAGGCTACAAAATTATTTTCCCATGTGTGCATCTTCTGCAAGTGCCTCTACTCTACTGCTCTATGCAAATTTTTGTTCCGGCACCTCCCAATTTACATATAAGCATGGTTAGGCACCTCCCAATTTACATATAAGCATGGTTAGGCACCGAAAACCGAAAACCGAAAAAGACGACTATATCGGTCCACTAATACAGGACTAGTAAAGGCCCAGTCCACTACTTTTTATATAATATTTTCTGTTAATTCATATTTTAAGGAGGTGCTGAAGCAACCTCACAACTATTACTTCCCATGGCTATAGCTGAAGATACCATTGTAGCTGAAGATACCTTTGTAGCTAGCGACCTCCACCTAATAATTATAATAACATTTAAAAAACGTAATTACCATGACAATAAACTTAAACAGAAGGCAACATTCATATAATTGGCTTAGCTGCCAGTGTGTATTATTTAACATTACTATTAAAATAGTACTCAATAATAAGAATGGGTAAATGTTTACAAGTTGCTCGCTATCCCATAAAGCCATCACCGAAAACCACATCTTCTTCTGTAGCTTGGCTGGACTGAAGACGATCAAAGTTTGAAAGCATTCTAAGTATGAGGTGTCCGTCTTGCAACGGAGCCTTCAACCGAAATGGGGCATTGTGTTCCCAGTCTTCTGTGGACGTCCCCATTGAAATGCATGACATCCGGTGCAACGTAACGGAGTGCTTATGGGTAATGTGATCGAGAATTTACTAACACGCGATATCTCAGACAGCACTGGCCCGATTGTGACAACTTGGGTGAATGATGTGTAGAGATCTGGCATTAACAACATTACACTGATTGGCTCAAGGCGGGAGCTATAGTGATTACTGAAATTTGTGAATCACACCAGAGAGGAAGACAAGAAGTAAGAGGGATAACTGGGCCCAAAATCCATTTTCTCCAGCAGGTGGTGTTTTTTCTTCGGCATATGACATTGAGTACAGGGAGTGTATTGGTTAAAGAGACTGCAGGGCTCGACATTTGGCCCTGTAAAATCTACCAAGCTAACCGGGCCATTTAAACAAGCTTTCATAAGTCCCGCTTGGACCAGTAGCCTACATTTTCAAACTCCAAAACAGAAACATATATTTGTATTTAATCCTTCACAATCTTTCCCGGACATCTGACGCTTCACACTTGTTATCAACCAGGGCTGCAGTTCAAACTCAAAGTAGACAGCCCTAAACCCTCGGCCCTTGAATGACGTTGTACATTGTCATATCGGAGTGTACCTTAAATGAGACTTGTTTCAGGAAACTAGGCCTATGTCGCGCGTCACTACATCGCAGGAGAGGCATTGAACGTAAACATTTGTTTTTTATCAAAATAAGTTTTGGGGCAGAAATGTCTTCTGGAACATGTGAACTTTCATGTGCCTTAATAACAAACGTGTATACCATCTGTTAATACAAATACAGTGGTTAGATTACGAGCCTAGTTGGTTTAGCCATGGAAAAAGCCAGGAACCTTCCCAATAGTCATGGTTGGCAGAGGTAATGGATGGGCTGGACATGCTGAGAGATGATGATTGGTCTGCCATGTAGCTCGCTTCTGTCTATAACAAAGGGCTGCTGAGTATGTGCATGTAATCCTTTCTAAGGCGGCTATTTTGAAAGATATCACAAATAACTCAAAGTGTTGGTCTCCACTTTCTGGAGGACAAAGTTTTGAAATCATTGGGGAGAAGCGTTCATCCATGTGCACTGGTAAGAGAGAGTCGAGCTAGCTACATTTTCAGATAGTATACACTACCGGTCAAAAGTTTTAGAACACCTACTCATTCAAGGATTTTTCTTTATTTTTGCTATTTTCTAAGTTGTAGAATAATAGTGAAGACATCAAAACTATGAAACAACACATTTGGAATCATGTAGTAACTAACAAAGTGTTAAACAAATCTAAATATATTGTATATTTTTGATTCTTCAAATAGCCACCCTTTGCCTTGATGATAGCTTTGCACACCCTTGGAATTCTCTCAATCAGCTTCACCTGGAATGCTTTTCCAACAGTCTTGAAGGAGTTCCCACGTATTGCTTAGCACTTGTTGGCCGCTTTTCCTTCACTCTGCGGTACGATTCATCCCAAAGGAGGTCTTGGTCAAATAGCCCTTACACAGGCTAGAAGTGTGTTGGGTCATTGACCAACAAATGATAGTCCCACTAAGCCCAAACCAGATAGGATGGTGTATCACTGCAGAAGGCTGTGATAGCCATGCTGGTTAAGTGTGCGTTAATTTCTAAATAAATCACAGGCAATGTTACCAGCAAAGCACCTCCACTGCATAACTCCTCCTCCATGCTTTACGGTGGGAAATACAAGCTAACTAGCTAGCTAACATTGAATCTAGTTGGTTAGCTACCTGCCGATTTATATACAGTAGTAACGTTATGAGTTTGGATTCTGGTTCATTGTTTAGTTGGCTAGCTAGCTACAAAAACTACTCCACTATGCAAGGTACCATTT
Source organism: Oncorhynchus keta (assembly GCF_023373465.1). Lineage (NCBI taxonomy): Eukaryota > Metazoa > Chordata > Actinopteri > Salmoniformes > Salmonidae > Oncorhynchus > Oncorhynchus keta. The sequence continues at coordinate 46,550,454 of NC_068434.1, forward strand.
CACTATATCGTTTACACCTTCTGTGTCATCTCCATGTGACAAATAAATTGTGTTCACCAGAGACAGTAATCTGGAGAACAAAATGACCTGCACCAAAGTTAAATTAGGATTTAACGTTAGGCCAACCAGACAGTGTCCAAGTTCTAAAATTCTCCGGTAGAATGCCCTATTTCATCAGCTATTTTATGTAATTAGCTTGCTATTAAACTCACAACAAGATCATTATTTACAAATTATTTCCCTGTAACAATGAATACAACTTAGCTCAAGTTAAGACGTTAAGACGTATATGAGGTGGTCATTATTTGAATTGGCTAGCCGGCTAATGTTTACAGATAGTAATGCGTAGTACCTGTATTCAATGGTTAAATGGGAAAGAGGGAGGTGGTTGTCGTCTTAGAGCTAACATTTTTTTTGCAGAAGTGCTGCCTGCCAGCAGTAATCTTCTCTGATTGACTGAAAGATTCAAGGGGCTATCATCGTTAAGTAACATAATATACTGAACAAAAATATAAACGCAACATGTAAAGTGTTGGTCCCATGTTTCACGAGCTGAAATAAAAGATCCTCACAACCGCACACACACTGTAAACACACCAGCCCAGGACCTCCACATCCGGCTTCTTCACCTGTGGGATCATCTGAGACCAGTCACTGGTACAGCTGATGAAACTGTGGGTTTGCACAACCAAAGAATCTCTGTACAAACTGTCAGAAATAGTCTCAGGGAAGCTCAATTGCACGCTAGTCATCCTCACAAGGGTCTTGACCTGACTGCAGTTTGGCGTCGTAACCGACTTCAATGGGCAAATGCTCACCTTCGATTGCCACTGGCACCCTGGAGAAGTGTGCTCTTCATGAATGAATCCCAGTTTCAAATGTACCGGGCAGACAATGAACACAATTGCATTTTATTGATGTCAATTTGAATGCACAGAGATACCATGATGAAATCCTGAGGCCCATTGTCGTGTTATTCATCTGCCACCATCACCTCTTGTTGCAGCATGATAATGCACTGCCCCATGTCGCAAGGATATGTACACAATTACTGGAAGCTGAAAATGTCCCCTTTCTCCCATGCATATTCACCAGACATGCTACCAATTGAGCATGTCTGGGTCAAAATGTATGACATCGTGATCCAGTTCCCGCCAATATCTATTAACTTCGCACAGCCAATGAATAGGAGAGGGAAAACATTCCACAGGACACAATCCAGAGCCTGATCAACTCTATGCGAAGGAGATGGCATTGTACAAAATACTCACAGGTTTTCTAATCCACGCCCCTGCCTTTTTTAAGAAGGTATCTCTGACCAACAGATGCATATCTGTATTCCCAGTCATGTGAAATCCCTAGATTAGGGCCTATTACATTTATTTTGATTGACTGATTTCCTTATGAACTGTAACTCAGTCAAATCATGGAAATTGTTCCATGTTGCGTTTATATTTATATTTTATACTCCCAGTCCCTGCCGCTGAAAAACATCCCCACAGCATGATGCTGCCACCACCCTGCTTCACCGTAGGGATGGTGCCAGGTTTCTTCCAGACGTGACGCTTGGCATTCAGGCCGAAGAGTTCAATCTTGGTTTCTTCAGACCAGAGAAGATTGTTTCTCGTGGTCTGAGAGTCCTTTAGGTGCCTTTTAGAAAACTCCAAGTTGGCTGTCATGTGCATTTTACCGAGGAGTGGCTTCCGTCTGGCCACTCCACCATAAAGGCCTGATTGGTGGAGGGTTCTCCCATCTCCACATAGGAAATCTAGAGCTCTGTCAGGGACCATCGGGTTCTTGGTCACCTCCCTGATCAATGCCCTTCTCCCCTGATTGCTCAGTTTGGCCGGGTGGCCAGCTCTAGGAAGAGTCTTGGGGGTTCCAAACTTCTTCCATTTAAGAATGATGGCGAACACTGTGTTCTTGGGTAACTTCAATGCAGCAGAAATGTTATGTTACACTTCCCCAGATCTGTGCCTCGACACAATCCTGTTTCTGAGCTCTACGGACAATTCCTTCAACCTCATTGCTTGGTTTTTGCTCTGACATGCACTGTCAACAGTCCATACTTATATAGACAGGAGTGTGCCTTTCCAAATCATGTCCAATAAAATTAATTGACCACAAGTGGACTCCAATGAAGTTGTAGAAACATCTCAAGAATGATCAATGGAAACCGGAAGCACCTGAGCTCAATTTTGAGTCTCACAGCAAAGGGTCTGAATACTTATGTAAATAAGCTATTTCTGTTTTCGTTTTTATACATTTGCAAACATTTCATTATGGGGTATTGTGTGTAGATTGTTGAGGAATTGTATTTATTTAATCCATTTTAGAATAATGCTGTAAATGTGGAAAAAGTCAAAGGGTCTGTATACTGTCCGAAGGCACTGTATATCCACCACTGTTCAAAAGTATGGAGTCACTTAGAAATGTCCTTGTTTTTGAAAGAAAATAAAAAATGTGTTTTAATGTGTCCATTAAAATAACATCAAATTGATCAGAAATACAGTGTAGACATTGTTAATGTTGTAAATGACTATTGTATCGGAAACGGTAGATTTTTTACGGAATATCTACATAGGCATATAGAGGCCCATTATTAGCAGCCATTAGTGTTCCAATGGCACGTTGTGTTAGCCAATCCAAGTTTATCATTTTAAAACCCTTTTACAATTATGTTAGCACAGCTGAAAACTGTGTTTCTGATTAAAGAAGCAATAAAACTGACCTTCTTTAGAGTAGTTGAGTATCTGGAGCATCAGCATTTGTGGGTTCGATTACAGGCTCAAAATGGCTAGAAACAACTACAGTGTCTTTGTGAGACGCGGTGTTGGTGAACAGATGACCTCATGTGTATTTCCCCCCGTAAAGCATGGAGGAGAAGGTGTTATGGTGTAGGGGTGCTTACTGGTGACACTGCCTGTGATTTACTTCAAATTCAAGGCACAGTTAACCAGCATGGCTACCACAGCATTCTGCAGCGATACACCATCTTATCTGGTTTGGGCTTAGTGAGACTATCAACAGGACACACACCTGCTGCATCAGATGACCTGGCCTCCACAATCACGATCTGTCTCTCAGTATCACTGATCCAGGTCCCGCTCCATCTTCTGATAAAATGTATAACTTAATATTGTGTCTCCAGAGAAACCAGGATTCAAATAAATACTTTTTTAGATTTGCACTAGAAAACCTACTTTTCATGGAATACACACCAATGCACCTCTCTGTGTAGATGTACATTGTATCTGAGTTCTGTATTGTAGTTCTATCAAGTACTTATACTATTGGCAGACTTTGTATTTGCAGAGTTTTATATATCCTTTAAATTACAGCATTACCAGCCCGCTGTTCATCACCCCGACCAGACCGTAGCCAGATCATTAATCAGGGTGTTCTTTTAACATGTCATTTTGGTACAGCTTAAGGAGCCATTTTGTGCCTTCTCTGCCATGTCATTGGTCCAATATATGTCACTCTGTAATGGCTGGTCAGAACTCAATTTTTTGTTGGTGTTAGTATTGATGAGATTAGTGGAGTGAGAGAGAGACCGCCTCTAGTGTGCTCAGACAGCATTCTGTCTGGTTGTGTCCTAAATGGCACCATATTCCCTATGCTGTGTACTACTTTGACCTGGGCCCATAGGGAATAGGTTGCCATTTGGGACACCAACAGACAGTTTCTCGCTAATACCATCAAGGCTGACTGGGATAGCAACAGCTGGAGTGGGGGTCCCTGTCTACTGTAATACAGTGTGGCATTATCTATTCTGTCTTTCTTTTAGTGATGACTGGGCCAGCCAGCCAGCCAGGGTTGGATTCTGAAATTTAATCACAGAATTGGAGAGTAATTCTACTTCCTTTCAGTCCAATTTCTGTGTTTGCATGTCTGTGTGTGCCTATTTGTATCTGTTTGTGTCTGTGTGTATTGTGTGTACTGTGTTTGAGTCGCTGTTTATGTCAGTATTTTTGTAATGGTTTACCCTCACCACAAAATGTGTTTTGATCAGTGTCAGATCTGTATCAATATCTGCAGCAGCCCCTATCCCCTACAGTGTAGCTCTGAGCATTTGTATATAAGCGTTGGGTAACAGAGTGCTGTAGATGGGACGGGAGCAGCAAGGGCAGACCAGGGATAATCTCTCCTCTGGGCGATAATGAGGAACTATACAGTACAGTAATCCTAGCCTGGAAGGAGCCTCAACCTGCCTGCAACACAAACTAACTCACACTCACTCATACACACACACAAACACCTCCCAGTCCCAACTGAATCATCTCCACAGCAGGAAATCACATCCACACATTCGTACCTCAAGCCTCTCCCTGCCAAGGTGTTATGATATTTTTTTATCTAAAAGGCAACCAGATTGATAGTAAAGCACCAAAATAGTTTCTATAGAGAAGAGCGTAGGATGAGGAGCTTTCTGTTGACTAATGGAAGCCTGGGGTTAAGCCCTCTTTTAGAAAAGTGTGTGAAAGATAGAAGGGGAGGTTAAATATTAGCCGTTTTCTGTGTGTGTGTGTGTGTGTGTGTGTGTGTGTGTGTGTGTGTGTGTGTGTGTGTGTGTGTGTGTGTGTGTGTGTGTGTGTGTGTGTGTGTGTGTGTGTGTGTGTGTGTGTGTGTGCTGTGTGTGAGTGCGTGCGTGCGTGCGTGCGTGCGTGCGTGCGTGCGTGCGTGTGCTGTGTGTTTGTGCACTGTGCTATGTGTATCTGTATGAGGGACTGTTGTACATCAGCTCAAAGAGAGAGAAAGAGGGGTAGGGAAAGATACGAGGACAATAATCCTGCACTCCTCTCTTCGCTCCCTCTCTCTCCTCTCTCGCTGATTATCCCTCTCTATTTCTCTCTTTCTCCTCTCTTTCTGTGTGTCTGTGTGTGTGTGTGCAATCTATATCTGTGTAAAGATAATAATCCTTGAAATATCAAGGTAGGGATTATGCGGTTATGTTAATCGGCACCAACGATGTTAGGATGAAACTAGTGCGTGCATATCAGTTTTGGCATCGTATATCTGCAGAGTCTCACAACTCAATCGCTGGTTGAAAAACTGTGTTCTGATATCACAGGGAATAGAGTGCTGTTATCCAGCGACATTATTGTATTGTGACTGCAAGAGGTTAATGGAAGGAAATGTGTGCTGGACATAGAGAGAGGGAGTTGAGTGTTGTGTGCTTCCTTACGTGTGCGTTGTGACATTTGTAGTGGAATAGTTCTGATTTAAAGGAGAGAGACTTCTTCAAAACAATCAAACTGTATTATTCATTATTGCAATAATGGTCAATGACCCCCCGCGGGTGATCGCTGAGAGCCCAAAGAGCAGATTTGGGATACATATCTTTAAAGCAACGTACATCCTCCTGAATGTTCATGACAAACAACAGATGTGTAGAATTATACAAAGGTACAATGTGATATCATGCCACATCAATATTTACAACGCACCAGGTTTCTGTCTCTAGGTCATTTAATGCTTGTTTATACCGAAATACTGATGCTGATATACTGATATTATATTATTATTATATATTATATTATATTATATTATTATATTATTTATTATATTATTATTATTATTATTATTATTATTATATTATATATTATTTATACCGAAATACTGATGCAACATAGGACACTAGGTCCTTCCCTCAAATGATGAAGTCCAATGTTCATCTGCGATGTGGGAGAAATAAACTGGAGGGAGGATTTGCCTGGCACTGGGAAACAGGCCAGCATTTCACACAGACACTAATCATGGAATGGAATGCAGTCTTTAGTTTTTATCACCAAAGGCATCTTAAATCAACTGTCAGCGTGTGAAAGTACCAATATAAGAATACATTCTAATATAAAGTAATGTGAATAAAATAATGTTGTAATTTCCACCACACATTCTTTAGGAAACATAAACGATGTACTGTAAGATAAGAGAAAAAAAAATACATCTGTGCTTGTGGTTTATGCTATTCTGTTAAATGTGGATTCTTCCCTTATTATACTATATGGCCGTAGGTTTTGAACAATGATGTGCAATAGCCCTGAGAAGCAAGTCCATCCTCAATACTTTTTTTATTTTTTAGATGTGATATTCCCCTAACTAAAATAGGTCAGCATGAAATTTCATACACTAAAAACGGCTTTAGCTGGAGGACTAGTAAAGGGCTGGAAGCTGGATGGGATGTGTGAGGTTCCAACACATCTGGAGTCTTATCATAGGAAAGGGAAGATCCCTACTGCCACCTGCTTATGAGTTCTGGTACTATATTCCTCTACCAGAATGTATTCTATCCAGAGTACTGCTCACCTCTATACTTGCTCGATCTAAAGTGTGTGGGCTTAGCGGTATGAATCATCATTTCAACTCGGGCCGTGGGCGGCAGAACGCAACGGAGAAAGAAAGGATATCCTTTTCTTGCGGATCACATGCCGCCCGCCAGCCGAATCTCTCGAAGCCCACACACAGAAGAGAAATCAATGAAGATGTTTTAGACTTGGCTGCTGTACAGTCGACTTTTACATGCTGGAGTCTACCCTTCTGCCCAGTGTTAGGAATATGGAATGAGGAATAAGGAGCGTTAGGTGTAGAGGCACTGTGCCATATCTATCTACACACTGACTCATCATCCTGAAATAAAAATTGCAATTATTTATATCTTGTTTGGAGATGGACAGGTATAATAAGGATTTAAGATGATGAAGGAACTTCTCTTTATTCTTCTCTGCTCGCTTCCCCCAAGTCAACAGTCCCTCTGAGGAAGGAAGCATTGTAGAGGTATAAGAGGTAATTGTATAAGTAGGATGTGATTATGATGATGTGGTTCTCTTCTCTGCTTCCTCCCAAAACACATCTGTCCTTTTCTTCCTTCCATTTGATGGAGTTCTAAGTTCAAAGTCCCTCTGAAGTCATTACGCATGAAGGAACTAAAACATGATATGCCCTTAGTTTTTTTTATTTATTTTACCTTTATTTAACTAGGCAAGTCAGTTAAGAACAAATTCTTATTTTCACTGACAGCCTAGGAACAGTGGGTTAACTGCCTTGTTCAGGGGCAGAAGGACAGATTTTTACATTGTCAGCTCGGGGATTCAATCTTGCAACCTTTCGGTTACTAGTCCAAATTTCTAACCACTAGGCTACCTGCCGCCTGGTGGTGAACAAACACTAGACTATACAGTAGGCCCAGTACCATCAACCTTCGTCTTCCCAAGGTGCAGTTGCTAGTGAAAGAATAAGTTCTGTTCCTATATCTCTCCTCTGACTGTATGGCTAGGCAATATTCATCCTACTGATCTGGATTTTCACCCGACCTGAATCCCATGTAATGCATGGGTGGCAGTACGCTGTCTTCCAATAGGTAGGCTGTCTTCCATAATGATCTAGAGCACATCTCAAATGGCATAATATTCCCTATTTAGTGCACTTCATTCAAATATATAGTATATAGGAAATAGGGTGCCATTTGGGATTAAGACTAGTTTTGCATCAGGTATGGAATGATGGAATCCATCCAGATCCAGTCAGCCTTGGAGTTTTTCTTTTTTTAAATTATTTATTTAAGACCAGTTGGCTTGGCCATAAGATAAGATAGCGCTGACAGAGAGGGACAATGCAGTATTTCGTTTTTTATGTATTATCTCTTACATTGTTAGCCCAGAAAATCTCAAGTGTTATTACATACAGCCAGGAAGAACTATTGGATATCAGAGTGACGTCAATTTACCAACATTACGACCAGGAATATGACTTTCCTGAAGGGGTTCCTTTGTTCTCACCACCAGCCATGGCATTTGATCTGATCCCAGAGGCAGACCCAGAACAACATCACCGCAGAATAGGTAGACGGAGCGGCTTCCTGGTCAGACTTCGGAGGCGTGCACACCACCCACCGTTTTCTCGGCATATTGATTGTAGCACTCGTGCGGGCAATACACTGGATCACTGCTACTTTAACTTCCGCGATGCATACAAGGCCCTCCCCTGCCCTAACTTCGGCAAATCTGACCACGACTCCGTTTTGCTCCAACCGTCCTATAGGCAGAAACTCAAACAGGATGTACCCGTGACAAGAACAATTCAACGCTGTATGACCAATCGGAATCCACACTTCAAAATGGTTTTGATCACGCAAACTGGGCAGCCTCAGAGAAAAATATTGATTTATACGCTAATTCAGTGTGTGAGTTTATAAGGAAGTGCATTGGAGATGTTGTACCTACTGTAACTATTAAAACCTACCCTAACCGGGGACTCCTGGGTGGTGCAGTGGTCTAGCCACCAGAGACCCTGGGTTCACGCCCAGGCTCTTTCGCAACCGGCCACGACCGGGAGGTCCGTGGGGTGATGCACAATTGGCCCAGCGTCGTCCGGGTTAGGGATATCCTTGTCTCATTGCGCACTAGCGACTCCTGTGGCGGGCAGGGCGCAGTGCACACTAACCAGGTCACCAGGTGCACAGTGTTTCCTCCGACACATTTGTGTGGCTGGCTTCCGGGTTGGATGTACACTGTTTTAAGAAGCAGTGTGGCTTGGTTGGGTTGTGTTTCGGAGGACTCATGGCTTTCGACCTTCGTCTCTCTTGAGCCCGTCCGGGAGTTGTAGCGATGAGACAAGATAGTAACTACTAACAATTGGATACCACAAAATTGGGGAGAGAAATAAATAAATAAAAACCTACCCTAACCAGAAAACGTGGCTAGATGGTGGCATTCGCGCAAAACCATGGAAAGATGACTGGGAATATGGCCGAATACAAACAGTGTAGTTATTCTCTCCGCAAGGCAATCAAACAAGTTAAATGTCGCAATTCAACGGCTCAGACATGAGACATATGTGGCAGGGTCTACAGGCAATCACGGACTACAAAAAGAAAACCAGCCACGTCACGGACCCTGACGTCTTGCTTCCAGACAAACAAACACCTTCTTTGCCTGCTTTGAGGATAATACAGTGCCACTGACGCGGCCCGCTACCAAGGACTGTGGGCCCTCCCTCTCCTTCTCTGTCGCTGACGTGAGCAAGACATTTAAATGTGTTAACCCTCACAAGGCTGCCGGCCCAGGCGACATCCCTAGCCGCGTCCTCAGCGCATGCGTAGACCAGCTGGCTGGTGTGTTTACGGATCAATTAAATCTCTCCCTGTCCCCACATGCTTCAAGATAGCCACAATTGTTATTGTACCCAAGAGGCCAAAGATAATTACATTTACATTTACATTTAAGTCATTTAGCAGACGCTCTTATCCAGAGCGACTTACAAATTGGTGCATTCACCTTATGACATCCAGTGGAACAGCCACTTTACAATAGTGCATCTAAATCTTTTAAGGGGGGGGGGGGTGAGAAGGATTACTTTATCCTATCCTAGGTATTCCTTAAAGAGGTGGGGTTTCAGGTGTCTCCGGAAGGTGGTGATTGACTCCGCTGTCCTGGCGTAGTGAGGGAGTTTGTTCCACCATTGGGGAGCCAGAGCAGCGAACAGTTTTGACTGGGCTGAGTGGGAACTGTACTTCCTCAGTGGTAGGGAGGCGAGCAGGCCAGAGGTGGATGAACGCAGTGCCCTTGTTTGGGTGTAGGGCCTGATCAGAGCCTGGAGGTACTGAGGTGCCGTTCCCCTCACAGCTCCGTAGGCAAGCACCATGGTCTTGTAGCGGATGCGAGCTTCAACTGGAAGCCAGTGGAGAGAGCGGAGGAGCGGGGTGATGTGAGAGAACTTGGGAAGGTTGAACACCAGACGGGCTGCGGCGTTCTGGATGAGTTGTAGGGGTTTAATGGCACAGGCAGGGAGCCCAGCCAACAGCGAGTTGCAGTAATCCAGACGGGAGATGACAAGTGCCTGGATTAGGACCTGCGCCGCTTCCTGTGTGAGGCAGGGTCGTACTCTGCGGATGTTGTAGAGCATGAACCTACAGGAACGGGCCACCACCTTGATGTTAGTTGAGAACGACAGGGTGTTGTCCAGGATCACGCCAAGGTTCTTAGCGCTCTGGGAGGAGGACACAATGGAGTTGTCAACCGTGATGGCGAGATCATGGAACGGGCAGTCCTTCCCCGGGAGGAAGAGCAGCTCCGTCTTGCCGAGGTTCAGCTTGAGGTGGTGATCCGTCATCCACACTGATATGTCTGCCAGACATGCAGAGATGCGATTCGCCACCTGGTCATCAGAAGAAAGGAGAAGATTAATTGTGTGTCGTCTGCATAGCAATGATAGGAGAGACCATGTGAGGTTATGACATAGCCAAGTGACTTGGTGTATAGCGAGAATAGGAGAGGGCCTAGAACAGAGCCCTGGGGGACACCAGTGGTGAGAGCGCGTGGTGAGGAGACAGATTCTCGCCACGCCACCTGGTAGGAGCGACCTGTCAGGTAGGACGCAATCCAAGCGTGGGCTGCGCCGGAGATGCCCAACTCGGAGAGGGTGGAGAGGAGGATCTGATGGTTCACAGTATCGAAGGCAGCCGATAGGTCTAGAAGGATGAGAGCAGAGGAGAGAGAGTTAGCTTTAGCAGTGCGGAGCGCCTCCGTGATACAGAGAAGAGCAGTCTCAGTTGAATGACTAGTCTTGATAATGACTACCTCCCCTTACCTGCCACCCTAGACCCACTTCAATTTGCATACCGCCCCAATAGGTCCACAGATGATGCAATCATCATCACACTGCACACCGCCCTATCCCATCTGGACAAGAGGAATACCTACAGTGGGGAGAACAAGTATTTGATACACTGCCGATTTTGCAGGTTTTCCTACTTACAAAGCATGTAGAGGTCTGTCATTTGTATCATAGGTACACTTCAACTGTGAGAGACGGAATGTAAAACAAAAATCCAGAAAATCACATTGTATGATTTTTAAGTAATTAATTAGCATTTTATTGCATGACATAAGTATTTGATCACCTACCAACCAGTAAGAATTCCGGATGTCATAGACCTGTTAGTTTTTCTTTAAGAAGCCCCCCTGTTCTCCACTCATTACCTGTATTAACTGCACCTGTTTGAACTCGTTACCTGTATAAAAGACACCTGTCCACACACTCAACCTCCAACCTCTCCACAATGGCCAAGACCGGAGAGCTGTGTAAGGACATCAGGGTTAAAATTGTAGACTTGCACAAGGCTGGGATGAGCTACAGGACAATAGGCGAGCAGCTTGGTGAGAAGGCAACAACTGTTGGCGCAATTATTAGAAAATGGAAGAAGTTCAAGATGACGGTCAATCACCCTCGGTGTGGGGCATCAATGATCATGAGGAAGGTGAGGGATCCGCCCATAACTACATGGCAGGACCTGGTCAATGACCTGAAGAGAGCTGGGACCACAGTCTCAAGATAAAACCATTAGTAACACATTACGCCGTCATGGATTAAAATCCTGCAGCGCACGCAAGGTGCCCCTGCTCAAGCCAGCGCATGTCCAGGCCCGTCTGAAGTTTGCCAATGACCATCTGGATGATCCAGAGGAGGAATGGGAGAAGGTCATGTGGTCTGATGAGACAAAAATAGAGCTTTTTGGTCTAAACTCCACTCGCCGTGTTTGGAGGAAGAAGAAGGATGAGTACAACCCCAAGAACACCATCCCAACCGTGAAGCATGGAGGTGGAAACATCATTCTTTGGGGATGCTTTTCTGCAAAGGGGACAGGACGACTGCACCATATTGAGGGGAGGGTGGATGGGGCCATGTATAGCGAGATCTTGGCCAACACCCTCCTTCCCTCAGTAAGAGCATTGAAAATGGGTCGTAGCTGGGTCTTCCAGCATGACAACGACCCGAAACACACAGCCAGGGCAACTAAGGAGTGGCTCCGTAAGAAGCATCTCAAGGTCCTGGAGTGGCCTAGCCAGTTTCCAGACCTGAACCCAGTAGAAAATCTTTGGAGGGAGCTGAAAGTCCGTATTGCCCAGCGACAGCCCCGAAACCTGAAGGATCTAGAGAAGTTCTGTATGGAGGAGTGGGCCAAAATCCCTGCTGCAGTGTGTGCAAACCTGGTCAAGAACTACAGGAAACGTATGATCTTTGTAATTGCAAACAAAGGTTTCTGTACCAAATATTAAGTTCTGCTTTTCTGATGTATCAAATACTTATGTCATGCAATATAATGCAAATGAATTACTTAAAAATCATACAATGTGATTTTTCTGGATTTTTGTTTTAGGAGGCTGAAGAAATTTGGCTTGTCACCTTAAACCCTCACAAACTTTTACAGATGCACAGATGAGAGCATCCTGTCAGGCTGTATCAATGCCTGGTACGGCAACTGCACCGCCCACATCCACAAGGCTCTCCAGAGAGTGGTGCGGTTCTGCACAACGCAATCCTTGGGGCAAACTACCTGCCCTCCAGGACACATACAGCACCCGATGTCACAGGAAGGCCAAAAAGATCATCAAGGACAATAACCACCCAAGCCACTGCCTGTTCTCCCCGCTACCTTCCAGAAAGTGAGGTCAGTACAGGTGCATCAAAGCTGGGACCGAAAGACTGAATAACAGCTTCTATCTCAAGTCCATCAGACTGTTAAACAGCCATCACTAACACAGAGAGGCTACTGCCTACATACAGACTTGAAATCATTGGCCACTTTAATAAATGGATCACTAGTCACTTTAATAATGCCACTTTAATAATGTTTACATATCTTCCATTACTCATCTCAAATGTATACTACCGTTCAAACGTTTGGGGTCACTTAGAAATGTCCTTGTTTTTGAAAGAAAAAGTAATTTTTTCCATTAAAATAACATCAAATTGATAAGAAATACACTGTAGACATTGTTCATGTTGTAAATGACTATTGTAGCTGGAAACGGCAGATTTGTTATGGAATATCTACATAGGTGTACAGAGGCCCATTATCAGCAACCATCACTCCTGTGTTCCAATGGCACGTTGTGTTAGCTAATCCAAGTTCATCATTTTAAAAGGTTCATTGATCATTAGAAAACCCTTTTGCAATTACGTTTGTACAGCTGAAAACTGTTGTCCTGATTAAAGAAGCAATAATACTGACATTCTTTAGAGTAGTTGAGTATCTGGAGCTTCAGCATTTTGTGGGTGCGATTACAGGTTCAAAATGACTAGAAACAAAGAACTATCTTCTGAAACTCGTTCGTCTATTCTTGTTCTGAGAAATTACAGCTATTTCATGCGAGAAATTGCAGAGAAACTGAAGATATCATACAACGCTGTGTACTACTGGCTCTAACCAGAATAGACAGAGATGTGTGAGGCCCCGGTGGACAACTGAGCAAGAGGACAAGTACATTAGAGTGTCTAGTTTGAGAAACAGACGTCTCACAAGTCCTCAAGTGGCAGCTTCATTAAATAGTACCTGCAAACACCCGTCTCAATGTCAACAGTGAAGAGGCGACTCTGGGATGCTGGCCTTCTTGGCCGAGTTGCAAAGAAAAAGCCATATCTCAGACTGGCCAATAAAAAGACAAAGAGGGGGAAAAAACACAGACACTGGACAGAGGAACTCTGCCTAGAAGGCCAGCGCCTCTTCACCGTTTACTTTGAGACTGGTATTTTGCGGGTACTATTTAATGAATCTTCCAGTTGAGGACTTGTGAGCTCTGTTACCTTCAAGTAGTTTTCGGTTTTGCTAGAGTGTTGTTTTTTCAGATTTTTGTTTTAAGTCTATCAAAAAACATGAACCCTTACCTTAACCATTCAGAGATAATGCCCAACTTAACCCTATTCTTAAAATTCTGAATTGATGCCTAAACATAACCTTAAACACTTACTACTTTGAAATGTGATACTTAAGAAGCATGGAAGGACGTCTAATTCTGACATGACTGTGAGAACTAGTTGCATAATACATGGGCACCATTCATTGACTAGAACAAAAGCTAGTGGTGGTAGAAGAGGAGGAAAAAGGGGAAGATTGAAAGAAATCCAGTCAACATTAATTCTTCTTCTGTTTTAGTGACTTTCAGGAGAGGAAGAGAGAGGGCTTGGCTTTCATGGCCATTGTTTGAGTCCTAATGGCACACTTTTCACTATAAAGTGCATTACTTTTGACCAAAGCATTATATAGGGAATAGGGTGCCAATTGAGACACAGACATTGGATTCAAAAATGTATATCAGGACAGCTTTGTCTCTCACCTCCTTGGAAACTGAATGGAAACTGAATTAGAGAAACAGCCAGGCCAACAACAAGCTGTGGTGGAAGAAGAGCCAATTAATTCTTCCTGAGACGTGTGATGTGAATGAAGTGTTCCCTACGCTTTTAGACCCTCCTGTCTGCTCCAGCTACTGATATCTAAAACATACACATGCACACACACCCAGGAGATATGTAGCCTATGACAAACGGAATGACTCATCGTTCATAGTGAAATGGTATGGATGAGAGAATAACAGCAGCAATGAGATGCCAAATACTCTCTCTCTCTCTCTCTCTCCCCGTCGCTCTCTTTCTCTCTCTCTCTCTCTCTCTCTCTCTCTTTCTCTCTCTCTCTCTGTCTTGGAATTGCCTCTCTCTCAACAGACCAATGAGATTAGTTAGCACCAGTCCCATCTGTTGCGTTTTTGTCTCATTTGTTTACTCATTGGTTGACATCAGAGCCGCCAACCAAGGGGAGCTGTGTGTAATCAGGCTGGTCCGGGTTGAGTCTCTCTCTCCCCCTCTCATCTCTCTATTCCCCTATCTTTTTCTTCCTCATTCTCTCTTACTCTGTCTCTCTTTTCTCTCTCGCTCTCTGAAGAGTGTTCAGATCAATGGAGCATTACAGATTACCCAGAGCCATTCAGTGAGTAAAGTGACACTGATGAAGCACACACGCTCTGATACTGTGGATCACTGTTGACTACAAAGTGTTACGGGATTATCACACTCCACAAGTGTGACTAATCCCCCCTGTTATTTCAGCAAGCATTTTCATTGGACAATTGACCTAATCATGTGACTTGTATATGGTGTATTTCAGTCCTCATGTGTTGTGTTCTATGTGGCTGTCCACAAGAAGTGAATGAGGTCTGGAGGCCTGGTGAAGCCGGGTGTGCTGAGAGCATATGGCTACGTTTGGTGAATGCACATGGAAAATTAATTTTGAGCTTTAATTGATAACGGGAGTAAATGGATGCCTGCATCCTGGGCTGCACCACTTGCTGTGCCCCTTCTGTTTTGATAGTAAGTTTTGTGTGGGTTGAGGTCGGATGCTTGTGGAGGCCAGGTCATTACAGCACTCCATCGCTCTCCTTCTTGGTCAAATAGACCTTACATAGCCTGGAGGTGTGTTGATTCATTGTTCTGTTGAAAAACAAATGATAGTCCCACTAAGCGAAACCAGATGGATGGTGTATCACTGTAGAATGCTGTGGTAACCATGCTGGTTAAGTGTGCCTTGAATTCTAAATTAATCACTAACAGTTTCACCAGAAAAGCATCATCACACCTCCTCCTCCATGCTTTACGGTGGGAACTACACATGCGAAGATCATCCGTTCACCGACAATACATCTCACAAGTAAAATCGCAAATTTGGACTGATCAGACCATGGGACAGATTTCCACCGGTCGTGTTTCTTGGACTAGCAAGTTTCTTCTTATTACTGGTGACCTTTAGCGGTGGTTTCTTTGTAGCAATTCGACCATGAAGGCCTCCACGCAGTCCCCTCTGAACAGTTGATGTTGAGATGTGTCTGTTACTTGAACTCTGTGAAGCACTTATTTGGACTGCAATCTGAGGCGGGGTTAACGCTAATTGAATTTATCCTCTGCAGCAGCGGTAACTCTGGGTCTTCCTGTGGCAGTCCTCATGACAGACAGTTTCATCATAATGCTTGATGGGTTTTGCAACTGCACTTAAACTTTCAAAGTTCTTAATGTTCCGTATTGACTGACCTTCATGTCTTTAAGTAATGATGAACTGTTTGTCTTTGCTTGTTGGAGCTATTCTTGCCATAATATGGACTTTGTCTTTTACCAAACAGGGCTATCTTCTGTATAGCACCCCTACCTTGTCACAACACAACTGATTGGCTTACAACACATTAAGAAGGAAAGAAATTCCACAAATGAACTTTTAATTGAAATGCATTCCAGGTGACTACTTCAAGAAGCTGGTTGATAGAATGCCAAGAGCTTGCAAAGATGTCAAGGCAAAGGGTTGCCACTTTGAAGAATCTAAAATGTTAAATATATTTTGATTTATTTAACACTTTTTGGGGGGTTACGACATGATTTCTTAGTTTTGATGTCTTCACTATTATTCTACAATTTAGAAAGATGTACAAATGAAGAGAAACCCTTGAATGAGTAGGTGTGTTCAAACTTGATTGGTACTGCATATATTATGCTATTCTATGTATTCTACAGATATGCTCAATGTTATATATATATATACACAAACACACTGGACACTGACATTGCTCATCCTAACATTAGATTCTGTATTTCTTCATTTCATTCTTGTGCTTTTAGATTTGTGTGTATTGTTAGATATTACTGCACTGTTAGAGCTAGGAACACAAGCATTTCGCTACAGCTTCAATAACTTGTGCTAAATATGTGTTTGCAACCAAATTTGACAAGGAATTGTTTTAAGAGAGTCATGCCAAGGATCCTTTTGTTATTTGCTTTAGATTTTTAAGACCCTTTTTTTTGCTTTACTACTGTTAGCCCATTAAAACACATTTGACTTGAGACTTGACTTGGTATAAAATAGCTTTGACTTGGAGCCTCAAATCTCTGGACTTTGACTTGAGACTGACTTAAAATTATCTGACCTGGTTATGTCACTCATTTTGTGGCACAGTCTACATGGATTAATCTACATGTAGCCGCATCATCGCTCTTGCAAAAAAAATGCAACAGTTTGGCTAGTGAAACGTGCACTCGGAACTCTAATTGGATCAGCAGTCTCAATCAACACAGATGTCGGGGGAGCAGAGGGGGTGAACAAGGTCAAATCATGACGTCAATGATCTACAGGTCAGACCTGTTGGATGACCGTTCAAAGATTATTTTCCCAGTTGGAGCAAGTTTTTATTCCCCCAGTTGTCTTGAACTCACTGAAGTCGGAGATTTCCGAGTTTGCAGTTGTTTTGAATGTGTCAGAAATCATGCTGGATTGACAGCATGGCCAATGTATTGAAACTGTTCTGGCCCGTGGTGCTGCATGTTTATTATTTATATCTTGTTAAAGGGACCGTTAAACCCAGACTTGGACCACCCACTACACTGAATATCAGGCTAGTGATTGATTGCTTTGCAACACTTGCAGTTAGCAACTGATTCCTTCCAAACCCACTCATTGTTGAGTTTGCGATTTCCAACTTGTGTAATGTTTACGATACATCGGCCTTCAATACATTTTTCATTTTACAGCAACAATGTGTACAATGTTTATAGTGCACCAGAACATTTGCAAGACTTTTGAGGTAGCAATTGTTTATTTCATTAAATGTATGATTTTCTTTGCTCATATTTCCCAGGTTATGTCAGAGTGCCGTGTGTCAAGTTCCTGTAATTTTTGTTGTGCATAATAGGAGCAAGTGCTTTAGGCTACATGGCCTGCGCTCCATGCTTTGCAGTCAGAACATTGAATGAGAGAAAATGATTGTTTCATGTATGCATGGTGTTGGAATATCATTGTCTGATTTTTAAGACTAGTGGACAAATATAACAATGGATGTAGACATGACCTTTTACATTGTGGAACCAGTTTATTGGTTGTAATTGCCTATTGGGTAATTGTATGGTCATGTAGGCCAAGGGCGTATTATTTAGGCTGTTATAGTTCCTGTTATAGCTCCTTTTTAGACAAATTCATTTTGGTTTCTCAGATACAGAGGATATTTATTTCTGGCATATGTTTGGTAAATCTACTTGTACAATGTATGTCGCTTTCAACGTTGGCTCACCAAGACCTGTAAATAAATCTACGCTCTGAGCACATCAACCTGCCTTGCCTTCTGCTGATTTCATGCCCTTGACTGCTACAAGATACATATTTTGCAATTACATAGGCTAATAAAAATGTTGCAAGATGGAGCTGACAGACATGGCAGCTTCTAGCTACTTAGCAACTTTGCAGTATTTCTTTGTGTGTTATTTCTTACGTTATTAGCCCAGAATGTTTGTTTATGTTACATACAGCCAGAAATAACTTTTGGATATCAGTGGCGGTATCTCACCAGCATTCTGACCAGAAATACAACTTCCAAATTGGATCCTTTGCTCGTACCTCCCCCAAGGCATATGAACTTATCCCAGAGGCTGCTCCAAGACGCCGGAGGAGAAGATATATTCAGAGTGGACTTCTAGTCCGACTCAGGAGGCATGCACACCATCCACCACTTCCAAGTATATTACTCACTAATGTTCAGTCTCTGGACAATAAAGTAGACGAGCTCAGGGCGAGGATCTCCTTCCAGGAAGACATCAGGGACTGTAGCATACTCTGTTTCACGGAATCACGACTCTCTCCGGATATATGCTGTCCCCATCCATACAGCCAGCTGGGTTCTCAGTACATCGCACAGGCAAGAATAAAGAACTCTTTGGGAAGAAAAAAGGCAGAGTTGTATGTTTTATGACTAACTACTCACGGTGTGATTGTGATAAGAAGACATATTCCTATGTTAGATCTGGCAAAAGATAATATAAAGAGAAACATACATTTTAAAAAAATTACCATCTTTGAAATGCAACAGAAAGGCCATAATGCATTATTCCAGCCCAGGCAAAATTGAGATTTTGGCCACTAGATGGAAGCATTGTTTTGTGCAATTAACCATTGCATTTCTACTGTATGTTGTATAAAGACTACCCAAATGTGCTTAATTAATACATTTTCAAGGGGGGGCTCACTGATCACGTAGAGGTTAATTAAAACCTCTTCAGGATCTACAGGATCGGTGTCCCTATACCGGAATGGTTGTTGCTAATGTGCGCTAATGTGAGTTGAATGACATAAGTAACAGCAAACCTTCCATGATATAGAAAAGGCTTATATGGGCAGAAAGCTTAAGTTATTGTTAATCAAACTGCACTGTCCAATTTACAGTAGCTAGTACAATGAAAACATACCTTGATATCGTTTGAGGAGAGAGCACAACAACAAAAAACTTTAATCACTGCCACTGGTTTGATACGTCAATTTATCACTGAAGGTAAATAATGCACTGACATTCAATCATTTTGCTCTGATTTGTCATCCTGGGGGTCCCAGAGATAAAATGTAAAATGGTAAAATCCCGTTTTATATTCAAATGTAGGAACTGGGTTCTAAATCAAATCAAATCAAATCAAATCAAATTGTATTTGTCACATACACATGGTTAGCAGATGTTAAATGCGAGTGTAGCGAAATGCTTGTGCTTCTAGTTCCGACAATGCAGTGATAACCAACAAGTAATCTAACTAACAATTCCAAAACTACTGTCTTATACACAGTGTAAGGGGATAAGGAACATGTACATAAGGATATATGAATGAGTGATGGTACAGAGCAGCATACAGTAGATGGTATCGAGTACAGTATATACATATGAGATGAGTGTGTAGACAAAGTAAACAAAGTGGCATAGTTAAAGTGGCTAGTGATACATACATGTGTTACATAAGGATGCAGTCGATGATGTATACAGTATATACATATGCATATGAGATGAATAATGTAGGGGGGTAAGTAACATTATATAAGGTAGCATTGTTTAAAGTGGCTAGTGATATATTTACATAATTCCCATCAATTCCCATTATTAAAATGGCTGGAGTTGGGTCAGTGTCAATGACAGTGTGTTGGCAGCAGCCACTCACTGTTAGTGGTGGCTGTTTAACAGTCTGATGGCCTTGAGATAGAAGCTGTTTTTCAGTCTCTCGGTCCCAGCTTTGATGCACCTGTACTGACCTCGCCTTCTGGATGATAGCGGGGTGAACAGGCAGTGGTTCGGGTGGTTGATGTCCTTGATGATCTTTATGGCCTTCCTGTAACAACGGGTGGTGTAGGTGTCCTGGAGGGCAGGTAGTTTGCCCCGGTGATGCGTTGTGCAGTCCTCACTACCCTCTGGAGAGCCTTACGGTTGAGGGCGGAGCAGTTGCCGTACCAGGCGGTGATACAGCCCGCCAGGATGCTCTCGATTGTGCATCTGTAGAAGTTTGTGAGTGCTTTTGGTGACAAGCCGAATTTCTTCAGCCTCCTGAGGTTGAATAGGCGCTGCTGCGCCTTCTTCACGACGCTGTCAGTGTGAGTGGACCAATTCAGTTTGTCTGTGATGTGTATGCCGAGGAACTTAAAACTAGCTACCCTCTCCACTACTGTTCCATCGATGTGGATAGGGGTGTTCCCTCTGCTGTTTCCTGAAGTCCACACTCATCTCCTTAGTTTTGTTGACGTTGAGTGTGAGGTTATTTTCCTGACACCACACTCCGAGGGCCCTCACCTCCTCCCTGTAGGCCGTCTCGTCGTTGTTGGTAATCAAGCCTACCACTGTTGTGTCGTCCGCAAACTTGATGATTGAGTTGGAGCGTGCGTGGCCACGCAGTCGTGGGTGAACAGGGAGTACAGGAGAGGGCTCAGAACGCACCCTTGTGGGGCCCCGTGTTGAGGATCAGCGGGGAGGAGATGTTGTTGCCTACCCTCACCACCTGGGGGCGGCCCGTCAGGAAGTCCAGTACCCAGTTGCACAGGGCGGGGTCGAGACCCAGGGTCTCGAGCTTGATGACGAGCTTGGAGGGTACTATGGTGTTGAATGCCGAGCTGTAGTCGATGAACAGCATTCTCACATAGGTATTCCTCTTGTCCAGGTGGGTTAGGGCAGTGTGCAGTGTGGTTGAGATTGCATCGTCTGTGGACCTATTTGGGCGGTAAGCAAATTGGAGTGGGTCTAGGGTGTCAGGTAGGGTGGAGGTGATATGGTCCTTGACTAGTCTCTCAAAGCACTTCATGATGACGGAAGTGAGTGCTACGGGGCGGTAGTCGTTTAGCTCAGTTACCTTAGCTTTCTTGGGAACAGGAACAATGGTGGCCCTCTTGAAGCATGTGGGAACAGCAGACTGGTATAGGGATTGATTGAATATGTCCGTAAACACACCGGCCAGCTGGTCTGCGCATGCTCTGAGGGCGCGGCTGGGGATGCCGTCTGGGCCTGCAGCCTTGCGAGGGTTAACACGTTTAAATGTCTTACTCACCTCGGCTGCAGTGAAGGAGAGACCGCATGTTTCCGTTGCAGGCCGTGTCAGTGGCACTGTATTGTCCTCAAAGCGGGCAAAAAAGTTATTTAGTCTGCCTGGGAGCAAGACATCCTGGTCCGTGACTGGGCTGGATTTCATCTTGTAGTCCGTGATTGACTGTAGACCCTGCCACATGCCTCTTGTGTCTGAGCCATTGAATTGAGATTCCACTTTGTCTCTGTACTGACGCTTAGCTTGTTTAATAGCCTTGCGGAGGGAATAGCTGCACTGTTTGTATTCAGTCATGTTGCCAGACACCTTGCCCTGATTAAAAGCAGTGGTTCGCGCTTTCAGTTTCACGCGAATGCTGCCATCAATCCACGGTTTCTGGTTAGGGAATGTTTTTATCGTTGCTATGGGAACGACATCTTCGACGCACGTTCTAATGAACTAGCACACCGAATCAGCGTATTCGTCAATATTCCCATCTGACGCAATACGAAACATGTCCCAGTCCACGTGATGGAAGCAGTCTTGGAGTGTAGAGTCAGCTTGGTCTGACCAGCTTTGGACAGACCTCAGCGTGGGAGCCTCTTGTTTTAATTTCTGCCTGTAGGCAGGGATCAGCAAAATGGAGTCGTGGTCAGCTTTTCCGAAAGGGGGGCGGGGCAGGGCCTTATATGCGTCGCGGAAGTTAGAGTAACAATGATCCAAGGTTTTACCACCCATGGTTGCGCAATCGATATGCTGATAAAATTTAGGGAGTCTTGTTTTCAGATTGGCTTTGTTAAAATCCCCAGCTACAATGAATGCAGCCTCCGGATAAATGTTTTCCAGTTTGCAAAGAGTTAAATAAAGTTCGTTCAGAGCCATCGATGTGTCTGCTTGGGGGGGATATATACGGCTGTGATTATAATCGAAGAGAATTCTCTTGGAAGATAATGCGGTCTACATTTGATTGTGAGGAATTCTAAATCAGGTGAACAGAAGGATTTGAGTTCCTGTATGTTTCCTTCATCACACCATGTCCCGTTAGTCATGAGGCATACGCCCCCGCCACTCTTCTTACCAGAGAGATGTTTGTTT
Organism: Oncorhynchus keta; assembly: GCF_023373465.1. Lineage (NCBI taxonomy): Eukaryota > Metazoa > Chordata > Actinopteri > Salmoniformes > Salmonidae > Oncorhynchus > Oncorhynchus keta. Next base: position 46,572,669 of record NC_068434.1, read on the forward strand.
CTGTCCGCGCGATGCGTGGAGAAACCCGTTGGCTGCACCGCCCTGGATAGCGTCTTCCCAGTAAGCCATGTTTCCGTAAAGCAGAGAACGTTGCAGTCTCTGATGTCCCTCTGGAATGCCACCCTTGCTCGGATTTCATCAACCTTGTTGTCGAGAGACTGGACATTGGCAAGAAGAATACTGGGAAGTGGTGCGCGATGTGCCCTTTTTCGGAGTCTGACCAGAACACCGCCGCGTTTCCCTCTTTTTCGTAGTCGTTTCCTTGGGTCGCTGCAAGCGATCCATTCCGTTGTCCTGTTTGTAAGGCAGAACACAGGATCCGCGTCGCGGAAAACATATTCTTGGTCGTACTGATGGTGAGTTGACGCTGATCTTATATTCAGTAGTTCTTCTCGACTGTATGTAATGAAACCTAAGATGACCTGGGGTACTAATGTAAGAAATAACACGTAAAAAAACAAAAAACTGCATAGGTTCCTAGGAACGCGAAGCGAGGCGGCCATCTCAGTCGGCGCCGGAAGTCAAGATTCTACAATTTGAACCCCTGCTGTCTCACACACCACTTCAGTATATCTATATAGATAGATGAGATTTTAAATATGTTTGTCACAGAGTATAGACAGGTAACAAAAAAAATACATCTATTTGGGAAAAGTATAAGTCGACAAGGGGGATTCTGTTTATGATATATTTCTTTGATAGTTTACAGAGTATTTTTATCAATTCAAAGCTTTTATGGTTCATATGACAGCTAAATCTCCATAGGTTTATTAGCTTTAACCACTTTCTCACACTTCCCATATACACTGCTCAAAAAAATAAAGGGAACACTAAAATAACACATCCTAGATCTGAATGAATTAAATATTCTTATTAAATACTTTTTTCTTTACATAGTTGAATGTGCTAACAACAAAATCACACAAAAACTATCAATGGAAATCACATTTATCAACACATGGAGGTCTGGATTTGGAGTCACACTCAAAATTAAAGTGGAAAACCACACTCCAGGCTGATCCAACTTTGATGTAATGTCCTTGAAACAAGTCAAAATGAGGCTCAGTAGTGTGTGTGGCCTCCACGTGCCTGTATGACCTCCCTACAACGCCTGGACATGCTCCTGATGAGGTGGCGGATGGTCTCCTGAGGGATCTCCTCCCAGACTTGGACTAAAGCATCCGCCAAGTCCTGGACAGTCTGTGGTGCAACGTGGCTTTGGTGGATGGAGCGAGGCATGATGCCCCAGATGTGCTCAATTGGATTCAGGTCTGGGGAACGGGCGGGCCAGTCCATAGCATCAATGCCTTTCTCTTGCAGGAACTGCTGACACACTCCAGCCACAAGGTCTAGCATTGTCTTGCATTAGGAGGAACCCAGGGCCAACCGCACCAGCATATGGTCTCACAAGGGGTCTGAGGATCTCATCTCGGTACCTAATGGCAGTCAGGTTACCTCTGGCGAGCACATGGAGGGCTGTGCGGCCCCCCAAAGAAATGCCACCCCACACCATGACTGACCCACCGCCAAACCGGTCATGCTGGAGGATGTTGCAGGCAGCAGAACGTTCTCCATGGCGTCTCCAGACTGTCATGTCTGTCACATGTGCTCAGTGTGAACCTGATTTCATCCGTGAAGAGCACAGGGCGCCAGTGGCGAATTTGCCAATCTTGGTGTTCTCTGACAAATGCCAAACGTCCTGTACGGTGTTGGGCTGTAAGCACAACCCCCACCTGTGGACGTCGGGCCCTCATACCACCCTCATGGAGTGTGTTTCTGACCGTTTGAGCAGACTCATGCACATTTGTGGCCTGCTGGAGGTCATTTTGCAGGGCTCTGGCAGTGCTCCTCCTGCTCCTCCTTGCACAAAGGCGGAGGTAGTGGTCCTGCTGCTGGGTTGTTGCCCTCCTACGGCGTCCTCCACATCTCCTGATGTACTGGCCTGTCTCCTGGTAGCGCCTCCATGCTCTGGACACTACGCTGACAGACACAGTAAACCTTCTTGCCACAGCTCGCATTGATTTTTCCATCCTGGATAAGCTGCACTACCTGAGCCACTTGTGTGGGTTGTAGACTCCGTCTCATGCTACCACTGGAGTGAAAGCACCACCCGCATTCAAAAGTGACCAAAACATCAGCCAGGAAGCATAGGAACTGAGAAGTGGTCTGCAGGTAGTGACTGCAGAACCACTCCATTATTGGAGGTGTCTTGCTAATTGCCTATAATTTCCACCTGTTGTCTATTCCATTTGCACAACAGCATGTGACATGTATTGTCAATCAGTGTTGCTTCCTAAGTGGACAGTTTGATTTCACAGAAGTGTGATTGACATTGTGTTGTTTAAGTGCTCCCTTTATTTTTTTGAGCAGTGTGTATACAGTGCCTTGCGAAAGTATTCGGCCCCCTTGAACTTTGCGACCTTTTGCCACATTTCAGGCTTCAAACATAAAGATATAAAACTGTATTTTTTTTGTGAAGAATCAACAACAATTGGGACACAATCATGAAGTGGAATGACATTTATTGGATATTTCAAACTTTTTTAACAAATCAAAAACTGAACAATTGGGCGTGCAAAATTATTCAGCCCCCTTAAGTTAATACTTTGTAGCGCCACCTTTTGCTGCGATTACAGCTGTAAGTCGCTTGGGGTATGTCTCTATCAGTTTTCAGGTAGTATCACATTTTCATTTCATTTCATTACAGCACAACGGTTTGATTTGTTTGATCGTAGCTAGCTACATAGCTAGCTACATAGCCGTCTGTGTATCAAAGATAATTGTGTAGTCTAGAGCGATTTTCTAGGTTAGCTAGCCAGCTATTGTCGTTCTTTTAACGCAACGTAACGTAATCAACACTGCTAGCTAGCCAGCTAGCCCCGAATAGCAGCACTGTAGAAACTATTACACTCAACGGAACGACTTGATTAGTGTAGTGTCAACAACGCAGCCACTGCCAGCTAGCCTACAAAGTCAACAACGCAGCCACTGCCAGCTAGCCTACTTCAGCAGTACTGTATCATTTTAATCATTTTAGTCAATAAGATTCTTGCTACGTAAGCTTAACTTTCTGAACATTTGAGACGTGTAGTCCACTTGTCATTCCAATCTCCTTGCATTAGCGTAGCCTCTTCTGTAGCCTGTCAACTATGTGTCTGTCTATCCCTGTTATCTCCTCTCTGCACAGACCATACAAACGCTCCACACCGCGTGGCCGCGGCCACCTAATCTGGTGGTCCCAGCGCGCACGACCCACGTGGAGTTCCAGGTCTCCGGTAGCCTCTGGAACTGCCGATCTGCGGCCAACAAGGCAGAGTTCATCTCAGCCTATGCCTCCCTCCAGTCCCTCGACTTCTTGGCACTGACGGAAACATGGATCACCACAGATAACACTGCTACTCCTACTGCTCTCTCTTCGTCCGCCCACGTGTTCTCGCACACCCCGAGAGCTTCTGGTCAGCGGGGTGGTGGCACCGGGATCCTCATCTCTCCCAAGTGGTCATTCTCTCTTTCTCCCCTTACCCATCTGTCTATCGCCTCCTTTGAATTTCATGCTGTCACAGTTACCAGCCCTTTCAAGCTTAACATCCTTATCATTTATCACCCTCCAGGTCCCCTCGGAGAGTTCATCAATGAGCTTGATGTCTTGATAAGCTCCTTTCCTGAGGACGGCTCACCTCTCACAGTTCTGGGCGACTTTAACCTCCCCACGTCTACCTTTGACTCATTCCTCTCTGCCTCCTTCTTTCCACTCCTTTCCTCTTTTGACCTCACCCTCTCACCTTCCCCCTACTCACAAGGCAGGCAATACGCTCGACCTCATCTTTACTAGATGCTGTTCTTCCACTAACCTCATTGCAACTCCCCTCCAAGTCTCCGACCACTACCTTGTATCCTTTTCCCTCTCGCTCTCATCCAACACTTCCCACACTGCCCCTACTCGGATGGTATCGCGCCGTCCCAACCTTCGCTCTCTCTCCCCCGCTACTCTCTCCTCTTCCATCCTATCATCTCTTCCCTCTGCTCAAACCTTCTCCAACCTATCTCCTGATTCTGCCTCCTCAACCCTCCTCTCCTCCCTTTCTGCATCCTTTGACTCTCTATGTCCCCTATCTTCCAGGCCGGCTCGGTCCTCCCCTCCCGCTCCGTGGCTCGACGACTCATTGCGAGCTCACAGAACAGGGCTCCGGGCAGCCGAGCAGAAATGGAGGAAAACTTGCCTCCCTGCGGACCTGGCATCCTTTCGCTCCCTCCTCTCTACATTTTCCTCATCTGTCTCTGCTGCTAAAGCCACTTTCTACCACTCTAAATTCCAAGCATCTGCCTCTAACCCTAGGAAGCTCTTTGCCACCTTCTCCTCCCTCCTGAATCATCCCCCCCCCCTCCTCCCTCTCTGCAGATGACTTCGTCAACCATTTTGAAAAGAAGGTCGACGACATCCGATCCTCGTTTGCTAAGTCAAACGACACCGCTGGTTCTGCTCACACTGCCCTACCCTGTGCTCTGACCTCTTTCTCCCCCCTCTCTCCAGATGAAATCTTGCGTCTTGTGACGGCCGGCCGCCCAACAACCTGCCCGCTCGACCCTATCCCCTCCTCTCTTCTCCAGACCATTTCCGGAGACCTTCTCCCTTACCTCACCTCGCTCATCAACTCATCCCTGACCGCTGGCTACGTCCCTTCCGTCTTCAAGAGAGCGAGAGTTGCACCCCTTCTGAAGAAACCTACACTCGATCCCTCCGATGTCAACAACTACAGACCAGTATCCCTTCTTTCTTTTCTCTCCAAAACTCTTGAACGTGCCGTCCTTGGCCAGCTCTCCCGCTATCTCTCTCAGAATGACCTTCTTGATCCAAATCAGTCAGGTTTCAAGACTAGTCATTCAACTGAGACTGCTCTTCTCTGTATCACGGAGGCGCTCCGCACTGCTAAAGCTAACTCTCTCTCCTCTGCTCTCATCCTTCTAGACCTATCGGCTGCCTTCGATACTGTGAACCATCAGATCCTCCTCTCCACCCTCTCCGAGTTGGGCATCTCCGGCGCGGCCCACGCTTGGATTGCGTCCTACCTGACAGGTCGCTCCTACCAGGTGGCGTGGCGAGAATCTGTCTCCTCACCACGCGCTCTCACCACTGGTGTCCCCCAGGGCTCTGTTCTAGGCCCTCTCCTATTCTCGCTATACACCAAGTCACTTGGCTCTGTCATAACCTCACATGGTCTCTCCTATCATTGCTATGCAGACGACACACAATTAATCTTCTCCTTTCCCCCTTCTGATGACCAGGTGGCGAATCGCATCTCTGCATGTCTGGCAGACATATCAGTGTGGATGACGGATCACCACCTCAAGCTGAACCTCGGCAAGACGGAGCTGCTCTTCCTCCCGGGGAAGGACTGCCCGTTCCATGATCTCGCCATCACGGTTGACAACTCCATTGTGTCCTCCTCCCAGAGCGCTAAGAACCTTGGCGTGATCCTGGACAACACCCTGTCGTTCTCAACTAACATCAAGGCGGTGGCCCGTTCCTGTAGGTTCATGCTCTACAACATCCGCAGAGTACGACCCTGCCTCACACAGGAAGCGGCGCAGGTCCTAATCCAGGCACTTGTCATCTCCCATCTGGATTACTGCAACTCGCTGTTGGCTGGGCTCCCTGCCTGTGCCATTAAACCCCTACAACTCATCCAGAACGCCGCAGCCCGTCTGGTGTTCAACCTTCCCAAGTTCTCTCACGTCACCCCGCTCCTCCGCTCTCTCCACTGGCTTCCAGTTGAAGCTCGCATCCGCTACAAGACCATGGTGCTTGCCTACGGAGCTGTGAGGGGAACGGCACCTCAGTACCTCCAGGCTCTGATCAGGCCCTACACCCAAACAAGGGCACTGCGTTCATCCACCTCTGGCCTGCTCGCCTCCCTACCACTGAGGAAGTACAGTTCCCGCTCAGCCCAGTCAAAACTGTTCGCTGCTCTGGCCCCCAATGGTGGAACAAACTCCCCACGACGCCAGGACAGCGGAGTCAATCACCACCTTCCGGAGACACCTGAAACCCCACCTCTTTAAGGAATACCTAGGATAGGATAAAGTAATCCTTCTCACCCCCCTTAAAAGATTTAGATGCACTATTGTAAAGTGGCTGTTCCACTGGATGTCGTAAGGTGAATGCACCATTTTGTAAGTCGCTCTGGATAAGAGCGTCTGCTAAATGACTTAAATGTAAATGTAAATGTTTTGCACATCGAGAGACTGACATTTTTTCCCATTCCTCCTTGCAAAACAGCTCGAGCTCAGTGAGGTTGGATGGAGAGCATTTGTGAACAGCAGTTTTCAGTTCTTTCCACAGATTCTCGATTGGATTCAGGTCTGGACTTTGACTTGGCCATTCTAACACCTGGATATGTTTATTTTTGAACCATTCCATTGTAGATTTTGCTTTATGTTTCGGATCATTGTCTTGTTGGAAGACAAATCTCCATCCCAGTATCAGGTCTTTTGCAGACTCCATCAGGTTTTCTTCCAGAATGGTCCTGTATTTGGCTCCATCCATCTTCCCATCAATTTTAACCATTTTCCCTGTCCCTGCTGAAGAAAAGCAGACCCAAACCATGATGCTGCCACCACCATGTTTGACAGTGGGGATGGTGTGTTCAGGGTGTTGCTTTTACGCCAAACATAACGTTTTGCATTGTTGCCAAAAAGTTCAATTTTGGTTTCATCTGACCAGCGCACCTTCTTCCACATGTTTGGTGTGTCTCCCAGGTGGCTTGTGGCAAACTTTAAACAACACTTTTTATGGATATCTTTAAGAAATGGCTTTCTTCTTGCCACTCTTCCATAAAGGCCAGATTTGTGCAATATACGACTGATTGTTGTCCTATGGACAGAGTCTCCCACCTCAGCTGTAGATCTCTGCAGTTCATCCAGAGTGATCATGGGCCTCTTGGCTGCATCTCTGATCAGTCTTCTCCTTGTATGAGCTGAAAGTTTAGAAGGACGGCCAGTTCTTGGTAGATTTGCAGTGGTCTGATACTCCTTCCATTTCAATATTATCACTTGCACAGTGCTCCTTGGGATGTTTAAAGCTTGGGAAATCTTTTTGTATCCAAATCCGGCTTTAAACTTCTTCACAACAGTATCTCGGACCTGCCTGGTGTGTTCCTTGTTCTTCATGATGCTCTCTGCGCTTTTAACGGACCTCTGAGACTATCACACTATCGCAGGTGCATTTATACGGAGACTTGATTACACACAGGTGGATTGTATTTATCATCATTATGTATTTATCATCATTAGTCATTTAGGTCAACATTGGATCATTCAGAGATCCTCACTGAACTTCTGGAGAGAGTTTGCTGCACTAAAAGTAAAGGGGCTGAATAATTTTGCACGCCCAATTTTTCAGTTTTTGATTTGTTAAAAAAGTTTGAAATATCCAATAAATGTCGTTCCACTTCATGATTGTGTCCCACTTGTTGTTGATTCTTCACAAACAAATACAGTTTTATATCTTTATGTTTGAAGCCTGAAATGTGGCAAAAGGTCGCAAAGTTCCGGGCCGAATACTTTCGCAAGGCACTGTATATATATATTCCTCAGTCTCCTCCTCATCTTATTCTGTGTTGTTTGAAAGGGCTTGATACTTGTTGTGAACTTGCATTATGTAGGTTTTGTTGACAGTTTGGTCCCTCAGCATGCCAACATCAAATCTGGTTGTTCCTTTTGTTTGGTGGTCCTGAACGTTTCAGCATTAGTTTGATGTTGGCAGTCACAAGATGGTGGTCACTGGCGACATCTGCCCCCCTTCGCACCTTGACGTCCCTCAGCGAATAATAATAATAATAATAATATATGCCATTTAGCAGACGCTTTTATCCAACGCGACTTCTCCACTTGCCGTTGATCATCAGGTGGTCAATCTGGTTCTTGTGTCTTTCATTAGGAGAGTACCATGTCAGCTTGTGGATATTTTTGTGGGGGAAACAGGCTGCCAGAGACTAACACAAAGGACCAATTTTAAAACAGTTATTTATAAGGCATGTTTTTTTGTTCAACCATTCAGCATATTCTGAAGTAATATCAACAATACTCATTATCATTTCAATTGTTGGTATCAATTTCCTTCAGTTTCATCTTTAACCCCTAAGGTTGATTTCCACGTCCCCGCAGAAATCGAATTAGCATAATAAAAACATCCCCATGAAAGTTTGTCAGTTGCAGCTTTTGCATTTGATGCGTCTCAATCCATCGCATCCGCCCATATCACACTTCTGCATCTGCGGTGAAAGTTGACAGAGCTAGAGCGGGGTTTGTCAGACCATGAGACAATCCCAAAAATCGGTCTTCTCACAAAATGTTCTGTAGCATTGGAACACTTTGGCCTAAAAACCACTATAACCCCTCTTTGGAAAGATGAGACTCTCACGAACACAATGGCGTTCTTCGTAAATTGGTACAGCCAATCTGTCAACTTCTATCTGTTGCAGCCAAACAGTTTGGCCTACACACTAATATGACTCCTCTGTAGAAAGGCGAGACTCTCACGAACGCAGACGCCCACAGGCATCACAAACTGGTCGAAGGTCCCCCGGTACCAGTTGAAAAAAATTATTGGAGATGGTTTAGTGCCAAAAATAAGGGTTTAATAACATGTAAAAAAGAACACACTTTCAGAACAAACTTCCTTAAGATATCTGTTGTTCTATATTGTGAATCTGTTATTCAATGTGTTCGTATGGCATAATAGCACTGAGGCCAATTACATTTTTTCTTCAAGTAATTAAAAATCAAACATGTTTTTGATACTTCGAGGGGTCGGAAAATTAAAAATCAAATAGCAAAAGGATCCTTGTTATGACCTTTTAAAAAAAATCCATGTAGCTTAGTAGAACTTGGAGGAAACTATGCAAAGCCCACATGTAAAGTGATTCCAGTCAACCTCTTGCATAAGAAACGTCGACATTCATTACATAAAGTAAATTAGGAACAGCTCAGTTTAGAAGGTACTGTCAGTGGATCTGGAGTTCAATTGTTTCCTTACTAGAGAAAAAAAACATCCCGAAAGTCAAAAAGAACAGTTAAAAAAAAAACGGAGAACAGAAACGTATTGCTGAAGGATTCGCGGAAGAGCCGCTTTGACATTGAAAGGCGATTTCTGAATGAGCCGACATTTGCAGCATTTACTGTGAATACAGTCTCCGCGAACGTAGGAACACTGCCTTTAAAATGAATTTGAGCTATTACAATACAGATTGAATTGAGCCCTTACATTGGACAATGTATTTTTCTTTTTTTCCGTAACATAAAGAGTTCTTCAGACCAATTTGCCTACAATGAATAACACACCCTCTCCCTCCCCTATTCAGGGTGAGAGAACAATATCACAGGCAATTGAATGAATATCTGCAGAGTCGCAGGGTGATAATTACTGGGAAGCATGATTAGTTTCCAACGGAGATATTAATAGACTGTCAGTAATGAAACAGGCATTAGCCTACAATTATCACACAAAATGACCCATACTGGGAGTCTAACTTAAAAGCTGGGCTATCAAAAGAGGACGATAACTTTGTGATTTCTCAATTTACTTTCAACTTGTACAAGACTTGTTGAGGCCTTGTGCATTTTTCCATACATTCTTCTTGTCAGCCATTTTGGTTATAAACTCACTTCGTGAAACACATTTTGAATAAACAAAATGAATGACTTTTCACAGATAGCTTAAGTATATTTACAAGAGACAAGGTTGGAGTGTAAGATCTGAAGCCATTCTTGTGATTATTGTGACTTTGCCATTGTAATTGTTTGTAAGCTTGTGTAGTTAAAAATTCATTTAGGATCGTATGCTATCCATTTATTGCTTGTATGCTGTTCTTTGTATGCCATTTTAATATTTGATAAACCAATGATATTTGGCCACTCTTGGCCATGATTACAGACACCTGTGTCTTTTGACACTATATAAATGAGTCATCCTGCAGTGTTTGATTATAGCCTGATGAAGACAGCTTGGCTGTCGAAACGTTGGTAATTACATTTTTGCATCTGAGCTCCTACAGTGTGCGGCTCTCTTTTATTTTGGAGTGTAAAATCCAACACATTTAAAATGTAATTAATTTACATGCCAAATGGACAAATAAATAGCACAGTCAGTATCAGTTATTTGATGTCCAGAATCATATACAATACTGTAATTGCATCCCTGGATATGAACGCAAAAGAAACAAGGCTACCGGAGAACCAACCCTCCAGACCCTTTACACAATTTAGTTACAAAAGACTCTTATTGATTCAAACTAAAGTAGCTCTGTCTATGAGAGCAATATTTAATGCAGTACTACAGAGGCACCGGTGTGTGTAGACAAGTATACATTCTCACCATAGATTTATGTACAGTATACATTTCCCAAAGAATACTATATGATACTATCTTTAAAACATGATGTAGGAAATCTACAGAAATACTCCTCAGAGGGTTTTGTATTCTCAAGAAGCATTATAAAGTAAAAAGGATATTGATGGATATTTTACTGCCACTTAAATCAAGCCTGCAATGTTTTTATTACTGTTGTCCCTCTCCAGGATAAATAGAGCTATAAAAAGCAGCGAGTGACGGGTAGTCTGGGCCAGCCTGACATTTTAGGGAGTCCTGTTAGAGTAGTAAAGATGCCCATATGATATATGCAGCGCTCTGAGGATGCTGAGGACACCAAGAGGAATGCTCATATAGAGAATTAAGAGAGAGGAAGAAAGGGAAGTGGGGGAAAGAGAGAGGAAGAAAGATGGTTGGGGGGGAGATTAAAAGAGCGAGAGGTAATTGATAAGAATAAGACAGAGAACATGACAGAAAGAGAGAGGACTAGAAAGAGAGTAAGCAGCTGTCGTGTCTTTACTATCATTAAAAACTTAGTTTTTATCAAAGATTCCTGTAATTAGTATTACGTGATTAAACTGAATAATCATGTAACTGTAATTAACTAGGAAGTCGGGGCACCAAGGAAAGTAATTCAGATTACAAAGTTACAATTTCCAAATATAACCTTTCAGATATTTTCATATCTGATCAATAGTCTTCTGATTAATGATTTATTTTACCTCACGTCAGTCACCTTCCAAACGTCGTAAATTGTTGGTTATCTGCACGAACCCAGTCTTCACTATGAGTCATCCATATATCAATTGTCTTAAATAATTAATTTATTACTAACTAAGTAATTCACAGAAATGCATAAACAAACAAACATGGTAAATGTGGTTACATGAAATGATAGGAGAATATGCACAAGCCACAATTAAAATGCTAATCCTTTACACATGAACGCTCACTCATTCGGGAACAATTGCAATCAATATATATATTTACGCTCAGTGTGTCGTCTTGATCGCTGGTGAAAAGTTTTTCTTTGTAGAATTGTCCGTTTCTCTCCCTCTCTCTCTGTCTTGGTTAAAGGGGATAGTTCAAAGTGACATTCGTTATAGAATGGATGTTTCGGCAGTTGTCGTTCTTCGCGTTCGATGATACCAAATTCCTAGCTGCAGACTAGTAATTAATATCAAAGACTTGTTCTCATTCTGTCGGTATTGATAGTCTAAGAGTTTAACCACGTGGTATGGTTAAAAGATTCAGCAATGATCTGCAACCTTTGTCCCCCTCCTAATGGAGAAAAACATGGTCTGGTGATAATTTCTCAAAGTTGGGTTTTATTCAGAATGGCAGAAAAGGGCTGTCCCAGGATGTCTGACCCTAACTGGGCTCAGGGGCGGTCCTCTGATTTAGTTCAAATCCAATCCCTTTTTTAGTTTTCCTTCATCAAACAGTCCAAAATCACATTGTAAAATTGTGTAAACAGTATCATACTCACTCATTCATCTTATACAACAATTTGATGTAAACCCTTTATCTGGGGCTATTATATAAACAACGTTATGGTAATGTGGCCACACAGTCTCCCATGAGCTTCCCAAGTTGTGACAAACGGACCAGTACGTAGCTGGATTCTTCACCAATCTTTTACACTTTCTCCGGAGCATGAAATTTGTTCGTACCTCAAGTTCTGTGAGGTGGAAGGATTTACTTTGTCTCCATGACAGACTACTCTCTATAACGGTGTGTCCATGAGGTCTTCTCAGGAATTTACGACCTCTGACCACAGCAGCCTTGTTGAAGGAGGCAAGGGGGGTGGCAGGGAGAGGGGATGGGGTTGCTATACTCAAAGAGGTCAACGTCATGACACAGCACAGACAGACAGCTAGCTAGCTGTAATTTCATAGACCCGGTTCAGGCTGAGGTCTGTAGAATACCTGTCCTGAGGCCAGCCTGCGTTTTAGCTCCTTCCACAGAAGTGCCCTCTCCCTCTGGGAACCCTTCATGAAGCCCCTGTTCTCCTGGGCACGACGGGATAAGTACGGTATCACCTCATTCACCGGCCCGTATGGAACATATTTATAGACCGGGAAACCTGCCTGGCCTGGAGCAGAGAGAGACAGAGGGGGAGAGAATGACATTTATTGGGGCAGCTTTTCAGTACATACCCCAAAAATATTATACTTGGCTAGTGTAATGGAATTAGTGAGTTGGGAATTTATTCAACTAATCGTGCACTTAAATTTTAGACCACACAAAGTTGAACCAGTAGTATCTTCGCTAGGATGGAGCAAAAGCCTTCACATCCTGTGGCTCCCCAGCACCTCAGTTGATCATCCCTGATTTAGTTACAATACAATGTCTATGATTGACAAACTAGTGCTGTGAGCCAACACCAGTCATGGCCAATTTGTCAATAAAGTGTCAGTGCAAGTCCCAGAACTCCATATGTGCACATTGCAGGGTCATGAGGTTCCATGTGTCAACACAAATAACTGACTGCTATTGGGAAATACCAATACAAATCCTATGGAATCTAAACAGGGCCAAAAGGCCATCAAATCAGCAGTGCTCTGTGAGGTCAGAGAGCTCTGTCTGTCCCTGCATCCCAATAATCTGTCCTGTAGGCATGGGAAGAGCAAACTTGGACCATTGTGAAGCTAACCAATCAACAATTAACCAATCAGTCAGTTAGTCTCACCCAATGGGAAGCTGATTTGGTCGCACATGCCCAGCAGCTGTCCAAAGTACACCTTGTTCTCCATGGGAGTCAGGCCCAACTCATTCATCCTGTGTCAACAAGAGGAAAAGGAAAATTATAAGTACAAGTTATATTTGTATGGTATGTGATAGTGACGAAGAGACAGTCTATGAAACTAAGAGATGAGGTACCCGGGCATACAGAGACTTCCTTTGGACACATTTTGTTACTGTATGTGCAAACAACTCTAGCTGCACTAATGGTGAAAGGGACACATTAGCTTTACACACACAGTTGGAGTCATTAAAAATCGTTTTTCAACCACTCCACAAATTTCTTGTTAACAAACTATAGTTTTGGCAAGTTGGTTAGGATATCTACTTTGTGCATAACACAAGTAATTTTTCCAAAAACTGTTTACAGATTATTTCACTGTATCACAATTCCAGTGGGTCAGAAGTTTACATACACTAAATTGACTGTGCCTTTAAACTGCTTGGAAAATTCCATAAAATTATGTCATGGCTTTAGAAGCTTCTGATAGGCTAATTGATATCATTTGAGTCAATTGGAGGTGTACCTGTGGGTGTATTTTTGAAAGGCCTACCTACAAACCCAGTGCCTCTTTGCTTGCCATCATGGTAAAATAAAAATACATCAGCCAAGACCTCCACAAGTCTGGTTCATCCTTGGGAGCAATTTCCAAATGCCTGAAGGTACCACGTTCATCTGTACAAACAATAGTACGCGAGTATAAACACAATGGGAATGCGCAGCTGTCATATCGCTCAGGAAGAAGACGCGTTCTGTCTCCTAGAGATGAACATATTTTGGTGCGAAAAGTGCAATCTCAGAACAGCAAAGGACCTTGTGAAGATGCTGGAGGAAACAGGTACAAAAGTATCTATATCCACAGTAAAACAAGTTCTATAATCGACATAACCTGAAAGGCCGCTCAGCAAGAAAGAAGCCACTGCTCCAAATCCGCCATAAAAATGCCAGACTACGGTTTGCAACTGCACATGGGTAAAGATTGCACGTTTTGGAGAAATGTCCTCTGGTCTGATGAAAGAAAAAATTGAACTGTTTGGCCATAATGACCATTGCTATGTTTGGAGGAAAAAGGAGGAGGCTTGAGTGTATGTAAACTTCTGACCCACTGGGTATGTGATGAAAGAAATAAAAGCTGAAATAAATCTCTCTCAACTATTATTCAGACATTTCACATTCTTAAAATAAAGTGGTGATCCTAACTGACCTAAAACAGGGAATCTTTACTAGGATTAAATATCAGGAATTCTGAAAAACTGAGTTTATTTGGCTAAGGTGTATGTAAACTTCCGACTTCAACTGTACAGTCGTGGCCAAACGTTTTGAGAATGACACAAATATTAATTTCCACAAAGTTTGCTGCTTTGGTGTCTTTAGATATTTTTGTCAGATGTTACTGTGGAATACTCAAGAATAATTACAAGCATTTCATAAGTGTCAAAGGCTTTTATTGACAATTACATGAAGTTGATGCAAAGAGTAAATATTTGCAGTGTTGACCATTCTTTTTCAAGATCTCTGCAATCCGCCCTGGCATGCTGTCAATTAACTTCTGGGTCACTGACTGATGGCAGCCCATTCTTGCATAATCAATGCTTGGAGTTTGTCAAAATTTGTTGCTTTTTGTTTGTCCACCCGCCTCTTGAGGATTGACCACAAGTTCTCAATGGGATTAAGTTCTGGGGAGTTTCCTGGCCATGGACCCAAAATATCGATGATTTGTTCCCACTTAGTTATCACTTTTGCCTTATGGTAAGGTGCTCCATCATGCTGGAAAAGGCGTTGTTCGTCACAAAACTGTTCCTGGATGGTTGGAAGAAGTTGCTCTCGGAGGATGTGTTGGTACCATTCTTTATTCATAGCTGTGTTCTTAGGCAAAATTGTGAGTGAGCCCACTCCCTTGGCTGAGAAGCAACCCCAAGGATGAATGGTCTCTGGATGCTTCACTGTTGGCATGACACAGGACTGATGGTAGCGCTCACCTTGTCTTCTCCGGACAAGCTTTTTTCCAAATGCCCCAAACAATCGGAAAGGGAAAGTGGCTTCTTTGCTGCCCTTCTTGACACCAAGCCATCCTCCAAAAGTCTTTGCCTCACTGTGCATGCAGATGCACTCACACCTGCCTGAAGCCATTTCTGAGCAAGCTCTGTACTGGTGGTGCCCCGATCCCGCAACGGAATCAACTTTAGGAGACGGTCCTGGAGCTTGCTGGACTTTCTTGGGCGCCCTGAAGCCTTCTTCACAACAATTGGAACCGCTCTCCTTGAAGTTTTTGATGATCCGATAAATGGTTGATTTAGGTGCTATCTTACTGGCAGCAATATCCTTGCCTGTGAAGACCTTTTTGTGCAAAGCAAAGATGACGGCACGTGTTTCCTTGCAGGTAACCATGATTGACAGAGGAAGAACAATGATCGCAAGCACCACACTCCTTTTGAAGTTTCCAGTCTGTTATTCAAACTCAATCAGCATTGTAGCGGTATTTATTAGAGAGGGGTAAAGAAAGATTTTGTTCGGGCGCCATGCTGGTATTAACCATGCCGAAAGGAAAATAGTAGAATAGAGAGAGTACCACTACCAGACCCACACACATCAGCAGAAGAGACTGCTTAGAGTGTAGCCTGTTTACCAGATAGCCAGTGGAGAGAAAAGAGAATGCACACCATATAAAACCCACATCACAGCACAGGGGTAACCCCAATAAGAATACCTCATACAATAATACTAATAATGGCAGAGCAATTGAACAGCAACTTCATACAAGAACGAACCCAGTCATCGACAGAGGATTTGCAATAATCTGTATTATCTTCCAGTGGATGAGTGCAGAGGGTATGAATGTGGGGGGTGTTCATAGACACAACAAAGGCCTCAAAAATGTCAACAATCTTCTCTGCCACATGTCATTAGTACACCTGACCTCAATACAGTTCACATAACAATACACAACTTGCAAGCAACCTCCCTTTTAACTAAAATGTCCACCCAAATACTTCTGGCCGGCCAATAATAGTCCAGCTCTAATGAACTTCAATGGGGAGTGCATTTGAAAAATAGAGAGTCTGTTGCGATAGAGGGAAGAGAAAGAGAGAGAAAAACTGTGGTCTTCAGGCATGCCGGTGTACTGTCTGACTGTCCGATGGTTTGTATGTTAAAGCTTCGCAACAATGTTGCTACTAATCCATTCGATCCATAACGGGAGCGGGCCCAAACGAAAACAACCACGACCTAAAGCGATCACACCGATGATTGAGTTAAATACTTGATAAACTACACACGCTGAAAACAAACAAAACTTCTGCAGCCCAGCAGACACAATCAAACTGTCACGCCACCCAAGAGGGAGGGACTTTGCAATTAATTGCAATTAATTGCAATTCATCTGATCACTCTTCATAACATTCTGGAGTATATGCAAATTGCCATCATACAAACTGAGGCAGCAGACTTTGTGAAAATTAATATTTGTCAGGCATATGTGTATAGGTGGCAGGGAAGTCAGGCGCAGGAGAGTCAAACGGAGTGTAAAATGGAGTCTTTTAATAATGTCCTAGTAACATGCTCCATAACACTAAACAGGAAAAGAACATAAACAAAATATGGGTACGAAGACCCGTCGCGCACCTATACAACAAACAACACTACACTGACAATAAACAATCTCTGACAAAGACATGAGGGGAAACAGAGGGTTAAATACACAACAGGTAATGAATGGGATTGAAAACAGGTGTGTGGAAAGAAAAGACTAAATTAATGGAAAATTAAAAATGGAAGCTAGAAGACCGGTGACGTCGAACGCCGAGCACCGCCCGAACAAGGAGAGGCAACGACTTCGGCAGAAGTCGTGACAATATTTGTGTCATTCTCAAACCTTTTGGCCATGAATGTACATAGTATATGCTTTAAACATGAGAAAAACTCTATAGAAATGCAATAACTACGTGTGTCAGAGTTTGAGCAGGAAAACTTGGCAGAGAGCCATCCTCAGTGTGTCTAAGGCCATGCAGTGCAGTAATGAGACTTGCCTCCTGAGGGTGTGCTTCACTGTGTCCTCATTGTGAGAAGCAACCATGACATTGGCATTTCTGTTCAGTACAATCTCATCGAGGATGTAGTCTAGACACCTTAGAGTACAGACATGACAGACATGTTAAGTAAACTACAGGTATCCTAACGGTTAAGAGCGTTGGGACAGTAACTGAAAGGTTGTAGTTTGAATCACTGAGCCGACTAGGTGAGAAATTGGTCGATGTGCCCCTGAGCAAGGCACTTAACCCTAGATGCTCCTGTAAGTCGCTCTGGATAAGAGTGTCTGCTGAATGACTAAAATAAAAAAAATACAAACCAACATGCTCTCTGTGTGAAACGATGTTACTGAAAAATTCCTCATAGTGCTCTACATTTGGTCAAGTCAGAGAATTTACTTTATAGGTCATTCAGCATTTTAACAGGTTCTTAAAAACAATTGCTATTCAATACGAATTGAAGAATGTTTTAAGTACAGTATTTATTTAAGCACAGTGAGTAACTAAATAAGCATATCCATCCCTTACTTGTGGTACATCATGTTAGTGGTCTCATAGTCAGGGTTGATGGGGTCCTCGTATCCGATCTCCTCCGCTCTGCTCCTCTCCTGGTACATATAAGCCCCACGCACCAGCTTGGCCCCAAAAAACCATCCCTCACGCCTCGACAACTCAACATCCATGGTCACCATATCATAGGCCTCCTACAATGGTAGAGAAAGCGAGAGGAAGGAAGTAAAGGAGGGATATTAGGGACACCGGTCATCTGTATGATAATGGCGTATAAGCTGTTTATGATCAAACCTTCAAATGATGTGTTTCAGAGAGCTGCTGGTAAGACATGACTACATGCATGTGCATAGAAACTCAGTGACAGGGTCTCTAGTAGCCTCAGCTCCCAGGCTTCAACTTCCTTGTGATGTGACAAACAAGACTTGGAAGGATGGCAACGTCATGGGTCCCTAACCTTGAGGTAGCACTGGTAGGTGTTGAAGATGACAGGTTTCCCTCTATTGTAGATCCTCTGCATCTCCACAGTCAGTGTGCTGATGGCGGGCTGGAAGTAGGTCTGCTCTGCATCCACCATCAGACGAACACTGTGCTCCTCTGCATGCTGCAACACAGACAGCCAGAACAGGTGAGTTCCACTTCAATCCACACATGAGCTCAGAGCTTTTCTCAATAAATCAAGGAAACTGAACCGGTAGCTAATTATGAGATGATAAGACGACCTGGCGTGATGTAACGTGACATAGCATAACATGGCTGAAGATAACATAAGCATGGTTTCATATAGCATTTTGACCTCCCTGTGTTTACATTGGCAAGTACGTCCAGCCTCTGGAGCATCCTCTTCATCTGTTTCTCCTCCTCCTCTGTGAACTTATTGAGCAGGGGCTCCAGCTGACCAGTCTGGACAAACAAAGAAAGGAGAGCCTAAAATACCTTACCTGAGGCTCAATGAATAACACTGTCTGAGCTAACACTGGAGACAGCCCACACACACAAAGACCTGAGGGCCTTTACCTTCAACAGACTGGCTTTGTCTTAAGCTAAGATAAGTA
This sequence comes from Oncorhynchus keta, assembly GCF_023373465.1. Taxonomy (NCBI): domain Eukaryota; kingdom Metazoa; phylum Chordata; class Actinopteri; order Salmoniformes; family Salmonidae; genus Oncorhynchus; species Oncorhynchus keta. Next base: position 46,591,371 of record NC_068434.1, read on the forward strand.
AGTATTAACACACGGCCTCAAGCCTTCTCACACCGCTGAAGTGTGTGGTTATTCCTTGGAATTGCACAGCTGTCATGTGTTAATGCTTACATAGGGAATGACGTGCCAATTCAAACCATGTCAGGCCCAGTGTGTCACAAGAGGTGTAACTCTTTTCAAACATTCTTTCACCATTCTGGGATCAACTCTAAACTGAATGGTCAATCTTCCCAACGTATTTACTCAGACAATTGACAGGGTTTGGAGGTGTTTACAGAACCACTTGAGTTTGAAACCAAGCGGTATCTTCTATCTTCTAGAGCACGTTTGTTGCCATTGCCGTGCCTTGCTTACCTCTAAATTTGGGACAACCAGCAGATCTGATATCTTTATTCTGTCGTCGATCAGGCTGTTCCAGTCCAGCCTGTCAATGGTTCTGAAGGGGCGCAGAGAGAGACCGCTTTTAGTAAGTCAAATATAGTTGTTGTAAGGGGCTTTTTCAACAAAGTATGCAAGGGCAATTGTTCTACTGCTCTATGGCACAATACAGTTTCTCGAACGAGAGGTATTATTTTTACCCTGATCCTTGTTTCTCTCCAGTGAACCAGCCATGGAAGTCACCTGTGGCCCCCAGCGTGGTCATAAACTCCTGTATGGACAAATAGGCATTTTTGACCGTATATATATAGTACGACATTGTTATCTCAATGGATGAAATAGGTCAAACAAGGGGTGATCACCTATACACAAGTCATTGTAAACCCTAAAGAACAGCAACTGTGTTCTCAGGGTTGGGTAGGTTACTTTCGAAATGTAATCCGTTACGGTTACTAGTTACCTTCCAAAAATTGTCATCAGAATCGTAACTTTTGGATTACCCAAACTCAGTAACACAATCTGTTTATACGTTCACTTACTTTTAGCTTGCTTTCCGCTTAAGAGGCATTAGAGGAAGACAAAAATGAATATGACCAATTGAATGACATTTATTGCAGACTAAATACATTTGAGAGTTTACATAGCTGGCCATAAATGGATGTTGCATTTTACTTTATGGGTTGGTTATGTAGGGTTCTTCTAACCCACTGCTTTCTACGACAGATAATGATACAAGTAGGCCATATATTTACATTAAAAAACAAAGTCTGTCAGATGTCATGTCGTTCCAATTAATTAATAACCCTTGATCTTCAAGACTTGGAAATATAGATTAGTCAAAATGTTTTACCTGAACTTAACCCAAACACTAAGGACTTAATAACCTACTCTGTTGTTTATGTCTTGTTGTCATGGAGGACATTGCTTCAAGTTGAAAAAGAAATGTTGCGCTCATGTAAAGGCATGCTTTGAGCACTACTGAAAAGTGCAATTCGCATGTGACAAATGAAAACCATATGCTGCATTTGGTATAGGCCAATTGCTTAGATTTTTGTTGGTGACACTTTGATATGCCCATAATTTGCAGCTGTTTGGGATAATTCTATCAAAAGTGTGCAAGTTTGAGCATGTGTCTGTTTTCTTTATCAGCATGAATTAGATTGAGCAATAAAAGCCCCACTTAAATTAAACTCGTTTTTGACAGTATTGAACACAATACCACAGGGAGTTTAGAAAGGAGAAACTCCCTCAAACGTTTATTCAATAGGCTGGGAACCGCACTAAAGCTGTTTCAAGAGCACATTTTTCACTGACTGTCCACTGGTCACAAAAACAGTGATTGATAAGCAGCTTAACCTTCTTAAATTCTACCATTATTGGGTTAAAATACACATATATATTGGTGAACTGCGATCCCCAACAACCACAATCTGTAAGGCGCACAGATACACACACACACACACACACACACACACACACACACACACACACACACACACACACACACACACACACGGTAACATACACACTATACACACATACACATGGATTTTGTGTTTTAGATATGTGATAGTAGAGTAGTGGCCTGAGGGCACACACTTAATGTGTTGTGAAATCTGTTGTGAAATATAATGGTGTGTTTTAAATGATAAAACAATTGCCTTAAGTTTGCTAGACCCCAGGAAGAGTAGATGCTGCCTTGGCAGCAGCCAATGGGGATCTGTAATAAATACAAATACAAATAGGTAAATGAGAGAGCAGCAGTGTGATTCACATCAATGTGCTATGTAGATATAAATAATAAGTGATATCCACCACTGCTGTTGTCCAAGCGTTTATTCAAGTTTGATCATCTTTTGATGCCGACAGCAGTCGCACCATTGGAAGACATAGCTTGGACTGTAGCCTACAAAACCTATTCCTATTTTCCTGCGATCCATAAAACGCGTTTGGTGTGTCATCATAGTGTCACACCCTAATCTGTTTCATCTGTCCTTGTGCTTGTCTCCACCCCCTTCAAGTTGTCGACCATCTTCCCCATTATCCCTTGGGTATTTTTACCTGTGTTTTCTGTCTGTCTGCACTAGTTCATCTTGTTTGCCAAGTCAACCAGCGTTTTTTTCTCTCAGCTCGTTTTTCCCCAGTCTCTCTTTTTCTCGTCCTCCTGGTTTTGACCCTTGCCTGTCTTGACTCTGAGCCTGCCTAACCACTCTGCCTGCCCCTGACCTCGAGCCTGCCTAACCACTCTGCCTGCCCCTGACCGCGAACCTGCCTGCTGCCCTGTACTATTTTGGACTCCACCCTGGCTATAAACTCTTTCCTGTCCCTGACCTGCCTTTTGTCTATCCCTTGAACTATAATAAATATCAGAGCTCAAACCATCTGCCTCCTGTGTCTGCATCTGGGTCTCGCCTTGTATCGTTATAAATAGTGGTCTCTGACTTGTAGCCAGACTCGCTCACGCCGAACAAATTTAAACTTGCGCCTTTTTTCAATTCTGATTTGAATGTCATTGTCAAGTACTCCCTCTCCGGCCTCTAGGTCATCAGGCTGCTGATAATCCCGCACACCTGTCACCATCGTCAAGCGCGTCATGCCTTCATGACACTTACCTGGACCCCATCACCTCCTTGATTATCTTCCCTATATCTGTCACTCCCCTTGGTTCTTTCCTCAGGTGTTATTAACTCTGTTCTTGTGTTTCGGCGTACTGCCTTATGTTAGTGTTGTGTTCTTGGTTTTGTTGTTTTATTAAAATGTTTCACCTGCACCTGCTTTCGACTCACCGCCCCATCATTACAGAATAACACCTCACCTAAGGGAAGCAATCAGGGAGTGTTTTTTGTGTGCTAGTGTAAATTACATCGGGTCCGGGAGCCGCTACAGGCTCTCATGCCTCAGCCAGATGGCCAGGCTCCCCTGCCTCAGCCGGTCTGACAGGTTCTCGCACCCCAGCAGTCTCGACAGGTTCCCGTGCCTCTGCCGACGTGACAGGTTCCCGCGCTTCAGCAGGGATAACCGGTCAGCTCCTGATCCCCGGGTTCGTCCCCTTTGTCAGCGTCTTGCGGCTGGATCCGCGCGTCAGGGAGGGGGTACTGTCACGTAATACCCCTCTCCGTCCTCTAGGTCATCAGGCTGCTGATTATCCTGCACATCTGTCGCTATCGTCGAGAGCACCAGCGCCTCATGACACTCACCTGGACTCTATCACCTCCTTGATTATCTTCCCTATATCTGTCCCTCCCCTTGGTTCTTTCCTCAGGTGTTATTAACGGTTTCATGTCGGTGCGTTGTTTGTGTTCCGTGTTTATTTTTTGGTTTATTTATTAAAACACTTGCTTCACGACTTTCAGCGCACTCGTTACAGTCATTGAGAAAACGTTCTTTCTGAATTGAAAAGTAATCCTATAAGTAGTCATCTAGTTTTTCAAAAATATCTGTAAGCTGATTACAATATTTTTGCTGGTAACGGAACTGTTACTCCCCAACCATGTGTGTTCTGTGTACCTGTAGTGGCTGCAGCTCTAGCCTCTGCTCCAGAGCCTCCATGCCATCTCTCCCCTGCTGTGCCGCTAGGAAGCTGAAGAAACGCTTCCATTTCACCAGCACCTCCGAGAACTGGAGCTATAGAGGTAGAGAGCAAAATACAAGCATTATAGCACTTTACCAGAGAGTCAACTATCAGCTAAGTGTGTGTTACACATTGATATTGAATGAGGTGAGTTCCCCCTTAACTACCAGGAACTGAGGTCGTCCCAGTGCAGTCATCTTGATGGCAGAGAAGCCATCCACTGAGCTCCCACCTGGATGAAGGTTGATAGGTCACACATGCTCAGTGTAAGCCAAACTAATATCAATCAAAAACAGCAATATATAAATTCATGGGAATAGGAAGCTAATGCATTTTGCATAATGTTGTCTAAACAGTAAGGTTACATAGAGGGATATTTTTGCTGAGTACTAATTACGGTCTTGAGATTATGAGTGTCCTTTAGTCAGTGTTATGATGCCAAGGAACTACAAATTGGTACATGGTAATTACTATTATTACTATTAGTCACTGAATGAAAAAATCCATCCCAACCACCCAGCCTTTTCGTATTGTTTATATCCACAGGTGTACCAGATGCTTTGATACACTTTAGGAAGGTCTCCATGTGTTGGTCACACTTGGCCTCATCAGAGTAGAAGTATGTCCTGGCGGGGGTCACTCCCCCTCGACGGTCCCCAAACTGTTGGTGAGCCTTATAGTGCTTTTCTCTGTGGTCCATGCCTGCAGGGGGAAGCAAACACATCAGCATTCCTCCCTATTGCAACCAGTTGCATCATATAGTTTGGGCTCAAATGAGAGCAAAAAAACACAAGGACGGACTTACTCATGCCTTCTTTCTCTGTAGCAGACACACATGAGCTGACAATGAGAAAAGAGAGGAGAATTTATTAATTTGTTATGGACACAAAGTTTAGTATTATAGTCTTATGGACACAAAGTATATTAAGATATCTCTCTGTACACACACAGACACACACACATTCAATTCCTTGGTGACCACACATCGAGCCCCGTTCCACTTCTAGAAATAAACACCATTCTATGAACCATATTGCCCTTGAGGCACAAGTCAGTGTATATAGCACACATCTACCCACAGGTGGCCCCAGATTGACTGAAGCTGAGCTGTCTCCCTGCCAATGTTTTGACCTTCCTGAAAGGGCACTCAGACACACTACACCATCACAGATCACAGGACACAAGGGCTGACGTCACAGGACACTATATTGGGTATTTTGGTGGTTATTGGTGCTAGGTTTGGTGGGTTTTTGGATGTCACTGTCAGTGCGCTTAAACAGAAGGAGGTTGAATGGTATGATGGCATGTCTGGACTGTAAGTGCCAGACGTTTTACATGCTTGGGATGGAACTGTAAATGTCTGAGTGATCGTTTGGTTGTTGGTTTGCATAATTTGTGTGTACATGTATGGGCCTGTGAAGCCTCTATACTTTTCTATTTTATTCTCCTGGAAGGCCAAGCGTTCCTGTTGTTTGTGTCCTACTCTAGCTGATCAGTGCGATTCTCTTTGGAGGGTCATAGAAGTGCATCAAAGTAGACTAGCTACCTTTCCCTAGCGTATGCCTTGCAGGTCTGTTTTATTTACCAACAGAGAGGCCTGACTGAGATTTTGATGGCCATGTCTTTTGATGGCAGACAAAGTAAAGACAAAGGAGAAAATTAAGCAGAGCAATGAAGTGACTGTATGTGTATTGAGAGAGAGAGAGAGAGAGAGAGAGAGAGAGAGAGAGAGAGAGAGAGAGAGAGAGTCCTTTGGCAGCATGTTCCTCTCTCTCTCTCAATTCAATTTCAATTTAAGCGGCTTTATTTATCTCTCTCACTGGACTAAATGCCGACCAAATGTCTTATTTATTTATTTATAAGTATATAACCTCAAAGATAAAGTTGTCCTTCAAAGAGATGTCAGGAAACTAAGCAAAGAAGAAAAACAAATGTTCTTAGCATAACTATCTCACAGTGTGAGTACATTGTGCCATTATCTCACACATCAAAACTACAGCTCTCCTCAGAGAGAACGGTTGTGTAAGTTTTTCCTGGCCTGTCATACAGGCTTATATCAGAGCTGGGATCAACTCATGTGACAGAATTCCTGAAGAGTGAGTTCCGAGAGGCCAGACAATCCACCGAGGAGGGCCTTGACCAAACCGACCAATGGGGTCTGGACAGACTAGTGTTTACATCCTAAGAGGGATATCAAATTATAGCATGTCCCTGGCTTCAAACGAGGGGAAAATCATATATGTGGTCATTCACTCTGGTTAGATTTGGATGCCTTTGATTTTATACAAAATAAGGAAATTATATTAGTTTGGGGAACTAAATCTGTATGTGTGAAAAATAGAACTTTTTTTGCTTAAAACAATGCTTGTGTGCTTTCAGAAGTGAGTAACACAGAACTGCAGTACTTTCTATATTCCCTAATCCTTATCGAATACCTTACTGATGACAGGAAATGCATTCATCACATTCATCACCACTCATATTCCTTCTGATTAAGTTGTGGAACAGCATTTTATATAGGTTAGAAACATCATGTTGAGGGTAATAAGCAATTTACTTACTCCATCTCTTTAGTCACTGCATCCTCTTGTGTGAGGTCCTCCTCTACACTGTAGTCCAGGACAGAGCCCACTCCGAAGGTCCTGTTCTTTTGAATCAGAGACTTGATGGACTTGTGGTCCTCTCCCGCCACAAACTGGCCATAGAATGTCATCTTCATAAACTGCTCAAATGCCTTCTTCCCCAGTAGGAACTTACTGATATCCATCAGCTAAGAAAAAAAGGGAAATGCATTTTAGAGCTCGTTTCAAGCTGTAGCGCTGAGGATCTGCGGTATAGTGCGATTTAAATGCAGTCCCCGCAAACAAGAAAACATTTCCTTTCAATTTCGTTCACGCCATTTACTTGTGTGGCCAATAATTGTGTGGTAATAATGGCAATAAAGCCTTTATAAATGATTATGTAACATTGTTATAGCATTTTCCATGAACACCGTCTTTTTTCAGTTTTTTGGACATTTCACTGAGGTGAGAACCTCATGATGACAGTAAACAGTGGGAGGAGGGCCGGGCAAGTCAGGCACAGTTATGTTCTATAAGACGGAGTAATTCCACACTCTAAATAGACCGCTTGGTGGTAACGTTATCTAGGGATACAGGCACACAGCATACTAGGCAGACGACAGATTTACTGGAAGAGAGGTAATAGATTCCTCGCTGCCTGCACCTGTATGCACACCCTTTAGGCGAACTGAATGTTAAACAAACGTTGTTTATGTTTTCTTATACCGCATCAAATAAGAGTTCCCTCACTGGAGAAATAATTCCAATTGTATTCTGTTTCTTATATATTCTATAAAATGCAGATTGCCCTGCCTTTAGAAAGTCATTTGGGCCTTCTGTGTTGTCTTCTATTATAAGTCGGGATCCTTCTAAAGGACAGGCAGATCAGCAAGTGAAACCACCACAGCAGGACGTAGAGGTGACACATGATCACATGCAGTAAAGTTTCTCTAATACAGTTTGTGTGTCTCGCCGACTTGAGCTTCTCAGCAACAAAACAAATACAAGCTTAATGCAGATTCAGCACACAGATATTATACCATACCTCCTTGTTCTTATCAACCAAAAGGTCATAGGAGCACAGTTTGAAAACCACCAAACTTCTGAGCAGTTCTAAATTGTCTTTACTCTTGTATGCTTCCTGTGTCAGCTCAAAGTCAATAGAGATCTTTGGAGAGGAGGAAGCATTTCTGCTTTTCCTTGAAGAGTAGGACTCTCTGTTGGTGACATCATGGTCTGCCTGAGTTGAGGCGACGGTGGACTGTGCTCTTCGGTTAGAAAGAGTATTCAGTCTTCTGACGTTTATATCCACGCCTGCCCGAGTAAGGGCTGGTACAGTTTTGACATAAGACATGAGTTTTGAGGTGCTGCGTTGGTCTCAGCGGAACTAACTAGGCAGGTGAGCGCAGCATCGATTGTGGGCTGTTTAAAATTAGTTTCGCATTTATCTGCCACACGTATTCGTATCTACTCCGTTCATGCATATTTATAGTAGTTTAATTCTGAAGTACCGGTTGGTGGGAAAAACCCTGACGCATGCATATTGATTTTGACGTAATAGGTTAATTTCGACACGTCTTTATTTGGCCAAGACTTTAAGGTGGATTTGGGCGCGCAAGACTATCAATCTGTCCCCTGTCATGAAATGTTGTGTAATAGTGTTTTTTTTGTGTTGGCCTAATGTTGCACCTTCAATATCAGGAAAAAATAGTACTACTATTGTATTGAAAAACTATGGCCATATACTAATAACCCACAGTCCTCTCTGTGGTTATTTTGCCAGTTCATTTAATGAAACAGACGGGGGAGCCATTGCTGTGCAAAAGTATAGCCTAATGGTATTCTTTCTGTCAAATTCCCATACAATGAAGTTGGCATAAAATATCAAATTGGGGCTATTGATTGGGACTAACGGTCATATTACAAAAATGTCAATAAATACATTTGATACTTGATATAATTACTCTTATTCTTATAAAATTGGTATTTGTATTTCTCTCTAATTTGTCTATTTTTATATTAAAGAATTACGTGTCTTGGCGTCCCAATTTGCCAGTGTCGACAGCGAAAAATTAATCTTAGGACAATCATCCATTCTATCATCCATTCTGTGTCAGAAAATGTCCCACTTTACCAATACTCACCCTATTATTAGTAGTAGTAAGTAGTAGTAGTAGCAGTAGTAGTAGTAGTAGGCCTATGTATTATATTTAATATTTTGAGGAAAGGTTGGCATTGAAGAACGAGACCTAGGCCTATATCATATTGTCCCCATGTGGCACACCCACTTTTGTGTGTTGCTTATCGCCTCTTTTCTCTGAAAATAAATCCACGGTGGCGAACGAAAAGTATGCTCCCTTAACTCTGTGTAACTAACTAACTGCAGGCAAGGATAGAGTAACAAATCAGAAAGTGCCTGCCCCCCCCCGCCACTCATGACAGCGCAATAGAAAGAGAAGACAATAACACGTTATTAATCTTTGATTTAAAAGCACAAAAAAAGGGAATCTTTGCCTCGACCAGTCGAAAGATTGAGTTTTTACCTATTCCATAGCACTGGGCATAAAACATAATATTTGTGGTCAAGTTATGGTTGGTGGCAATAAGCGGATGCTTTTATTGTCGGAGGAGGATGCCCGTTGGATTCCGCTACTTTCATGATGCCTCTTTCCTTCTTCCTTCTTCTTCTGAAAATGTATGGTATAACGAATGTTTTAATATTACAAATCAGCAATGAAGGAAAGTAATCGTTCGAGGAGATCGAATTGCGTTTTCAAGTTTGGGTTTTATAACTTTTTTGGATCTGTGCTCTGTGTGGTTTGGTGTCGCTACACATTCTTTCAACTCTTGGGTACGTCGATGGCGTAGATGGCGCAGTGCTAAGCCTTTTCTCCCCAACTGGAACCTGGATCATATCTCGAATACTTGGATAAAGCTTCTGAAGTTCCCACAATAACAAAACATTTTTTTTTTTACCTCCGTGGATTATAAACGCAACCCTGGAGAGCAGAAGAATAGGGGCAATTGTCGTTTTCTGGAGAGGAGGAATGCGGAGAGAAAGAGACATCTAGAAGGATGCTGTTTCTTGTAAAATGGAATTGAAGATCATTATTGAAGTTGTTGTGGTGGTTTGTTCATTTTTTTCTTTGAGTTTTAGCCAAGAACTCAATCCAAAAGGCAGAAATGTATGCAAATTACCAGGGTAAGTATAGCTGCACTGCGGACGCGGAATAACGGGCTTCTGTCGATTAAAAAAAGGAGTTGCCTGCCTCTATCGCTCTCAGTGCGATGCAACTACTAGGCTACTTGTTGATTATTCAGGTCAAATTCTGAACTATTGTGCTTTGAGTATTGACTACTCACATTGCAAAACTTTGTTTTAGACTCGGGTTCTCTTGCCCTCCACTACCTAAAATAGTTCATTTTCGATATTGTGTAGGCTAGTTGGTCATATTTCTTTTCATATGCACTCTCCTTACACAAGGAGGAGTCCATCTGAGGAGCAGCCATCCAGATGCTACCTACATCTGGAACCGTGGGTAATGTTCTATAATTTCACATAGGGGGCGCTTCCAGGCCTTATATATTTAGTGTCACTGGCCTGAAGTCGTGGCATCAGCTTTATGGCTGAAAATAACCCCACAAATGTTCCGCAGCTACCAGAAACAAAGGTAAGTTGTAGACTGAACTTATAGACAGGGGGTGCATCAAGTTAGCTTAAGCCTACATTTCTTATTCACCAGTTAGCACCTTTACTATGCAGACTGAAAACCACATGTCAAAGGAGGGTCGGTGTAGGACCAGAGTGTGTGAAATCTATTAACATTTTGGCATTCCATAATAGAGGTCGAAGCCCTTCTGTGGTCTGGCATTATACACATTTAAATGACATTACAAGTAGACCCCTGGGCCCTGCCTGCGCTTTCGTGTTAGAACGTGATGAAATGTGCCTCAATAGACAATGGTGAGCATGTACAGTGTCTCATAGGCAAAACACGTCCTTTGTTGTCAAAATTGTTGCCCAAATGTCTATAGTTGGTTTGAGGGTCATTACTTTAACATTTAGCATCCATGAGGAGTGTTAGTGCTTACTGTAAACTATTCTCTATCCTTTATCTTCAATGAAATCACACACGTTTACTGTTGGCCCCACTCTCAATTTAAAGTCTCTACCACAATCCTATTCTTAGTGTTTTAACTGGCTTGGATGATTTATTTTTTTGCAGTGCACCACCCATATCATTTTCTTTCGTTTGTGCATTTTGTTTAATCTCTTTACTGGGTTCACTGCTCACAGGAAGAATATAGGGAAGTAGTTGTTCATTTATCATTGCTGCTTAGCACTTCCTATCTGTGCCCTCGTGTTACTAAATCAGCTCGCTGACTGTAGTGGGGGCCATTGACAACATTAACAACGTTGGTTCACATCATCGCGGTTTGTCAGTATTCAATGCATCACAAAGTACCATGGGAAAGTGAGAAGAAGAAAAAAACACAGAAATTGAGAAAAGTTGCTATCTGATTTTTTTCAGTGTTGAGAAACAAATGATATGTTGTTGAATGAAGTGTTCAGTACTAGAACACTGTTCAAAGTGCCAAACGTAACAGTACTGTGGCCGATAACGTTTATAGGCTCATTTGAGTAACACAAGACAAATGTGGGTCCTGCTTTGGTAATGAGAGACCAATGTGAGTCCTGCTTTATCTCAAAGCGTCACATTTGTTACGCAAATCAACATAATGTGTTCTTTTCCAGAGTTGTGATGGATTGAGGCTGTATGTCAAAGGTCAGATGGGGTCATCTAAAATCGCAGATACCACTGACCACATTGGAAATGCTTCACTGATAGGAGATTTGATTAATATCTTACAAACAGCTTCTTGTGAGATATAAATAAACCAACACTGCTTTTTATCCATGTATTAGCTCATTCTTTAGACCCAATCCAGAATAGTAGGCCTAAATAAGACCAGTATCCATTAGACTCTCCCTCTGTGTGACAGACCCAGGTCTGGCAGGTTTTAGAGGGGAAAAACAGCGCATGTGTGTGTCTGTGTGCACGTCTGCTTCTGAAGGCAGAATTCCGCCCCCAACACTTTAGAGGAAGTAAAAGTGTGGCGGGGGCCTCTGGGAGGTCAGTGGTGTGGGAGGAAGAAGAGAAGCATCTGTCCTTTCCTGACAGAGCAGTGCGGAGAGGAGAAGAGTGCAGAGTGGAGGGGATCTAGCTTTGCTTCAAACTAGACCGCCAAAGACTGCCTCTCTAAACTCACTCCCCACTCCTCACTCCTTCCTGGCTAGACGTGGGGTCATCTTTAAATAGTATTTGTGTTCTTTCTGATACCAAAGTTGTGCTTGATTGAGACTGACTGACACACTGGATCAATGGGATAGTCCCAAAAGTGCAAAATATCACCCTTCAGGTACGCCTGGTTGGTTCAATCACACATTAAAGTATTTGCTACAACTGTGGTTGTAGCAAGCTAGCTATTGCTAGAGTTGCTCTTCTATAGTCTCCATGGGTTAGCACTTCAGAGGCTACTATTGTTCTGACTGTTGACTGCTGACAGGCCGGGCAGGAGAGGTCGAGTTGAAGGGGCTTTGGAGAGAAGGATGTTTATGTGAGAAGTGTGTTATTCATTTCTACCCATTTCTTTGCACATGGAAAGCATATGGAGAAACAAATGCTGCGCAGACGTTTAGAGTTTTCAGCGTTTGCCACACGAAGGACAAGTGTGAGGACTGAGGAGATGACAGGATAGTAGTGGTTGTGCAGGGTGGTGGCATGTTGTTATATTCCAGTGTCTGTTTAAGTTTCCTTGCTTATTTTCTTCCTCTCTGACACTCTTGTATTTCCTCTCCTCTCTGTCAGGTCATCAGGCTTTGTGTGCTGCAGCGGGTGGGGGCAGATAGGAGAGGAATGTTTGACACGTATGTATACAGCATATCAACATCATAGCACAGTATTTTTATATGTACAGTTGAAGTCGGAAGTTTACATACCCTTACATTGGAGTCATTAAAACCTGTTCTTCCACCACTCCACACATTTCTTGTTAACAAACTATAGTTTTGACAAGTCGGTTAGCACATCTACTTTATGCATGACACAAGTAATTATTCCAACAACTGTTTACAGACAGATTAATTGACTTATAATTCACTGAATCACAATTCTAGTGGGTCAGAAGTTTACATACACTAAGTTGACACAAAGTTGACAGCTTGGAAAATTAGAGAAAATAATGTCATGGCTTTAGAAGCTTCTGAAAGGATAATTGACATCGTTTGAGTCAATTGGAGGTGTACCTGTCGATGTATTTCAAGGCCTACCTTCAAACTCAGTGCCTCTTTGCTTGACACGATGGGAAAATCAAAAGAAATCAGCAAAGGCCTCAGAAAAAAAATTGTAGACCTCCACAAGTCTGGTTCATCCTTGGGAGCAATTTCCAAACGCCTGAAGGTACCACGTTCATCTGTACAAACAATCGTACGCAAGTATAAACATCATGGGACCACGCAGCCGTCATACCACTCAGGAAGGAGACGCATTCTGTCTCCTAGAGATTAACATACTTTTGGTGCAAAACGTGCAAATCAATCTTGTGAAGATGCTTGAGGAAACAGTTACAAAAGTATCTTTATCCACAGTAAAACAAGTCCTATATCGACATAACCTGAAAGGCCGCTCAGCAAGAAAGAATCGACATAACCTGAAAAGTCGCTCAGCAAGAAAAAAGCCACTGCTCCAAAACTGTCATAAAAAAGCCTGAATACGGTTTGCAATTACACATGGGTACAAGGATCTTACTTTTTAGAGAATACTTTCAGGACAACAAAGTCAATGTATTGGAGTGGCCATCACAAAGCCCTGACCTCAATCCTATTGAATATTTATGGGCAGAACTGAAAAAGCGTGTGCAAGCAAGGAGGCCTTCAAACCTGACTCAGTTACACAACCTCTGTCAGGAGGAATGGGCCAAAATTAAACCAACTTATTGTGGAAGCTTGTGGAATGCTACAACCGAAACGTTTGACCCAAGTTAAACAATTTAAAGGCAATGTTACCAAATACTAATTGAGTGTAGGTAAACTCTGGGAATGTGATGAAAGAAATAAAAGCTGAAATAAATAATTCTCTACTATTATTTTGATATTTCACATTCTTAAAATAAAGTGGTAATCCTAACTGACCTAAAACAGGGAATTTTTGCTAGGATTAAATGTCAGGAATTGTGAAAAACTGAGTTTAAATGTATTTGGCTAAGGTGTATGTCAATTACTGACTTCGACTGTACATGTTTATATCACTTAGGGCCTGTTTCCTGGACAGAGATTAAGCTTAGTCCTGGACTAAAAAACAATTTCAATGGAGGTTCTCGGTTTGGTGAAACCAGCCCTCAATGTTTAATATGTGGACATGTAGTGATTCAGTACATCCTCCCCATAGCTCTCTGTGAAGGCAACTTCACCTGTAAGGAAAATGAGGTATGCGTTAGGCCCAATGAATGCCGCTGTCGCCATGGATACTTCGGAGCCAGTTGTGATACAAGTAAGCACCTTGTTTTTCGGACACATCTCACACGTCCTGTCCTAAAACATCAGAAAGGACATATTCACCTAGATATAAGACATCAAATAAATGTTTGTGTAATGCTTATGATGTTCTCACCATAATATCCTGATATTACTTCATCCCTCCTTTTTCAGAGTGCCCCACCCAGTTCTGGGGCCCAGACTGCAAGGGCAAGTGCCAATGCTTTCCCAACGGCCAGTGTGATGACGTGACGGGCAAGTGCACGTGCAACACTAACCGCTGGGGGCCCAACTGCGAGAAGCCCTGCCTCTGCCAGAAGGGCAAGTGTGACCAGGACACAGGCACATGCACTTGCCAATATGGCTTTTGGGGCCCTCAGTGTGCAAACAACTGCTACTGCAGTCTCAACTCTGTGTGTGACCAGAACACAGGAAGGTGTAACTGTAGTCCAGGCTGGTCGGGGAGGAATTGTGCCATCCAGTGTAACTGTAATAACTCTCCATGCGAGCAGTTCACGGGTCGTTGCCAGTGCCGGGAGAGACTGTGGGGCCCCCGATGCGAGAGGTATTGTCAGTGCATCCATGGGAAGTGCAACCAGGCGGATGGCTCATGTACCTGCACACCGGGATACCGGGGGAAGTTCTGCAGGGAACCGTGTCCCGCAGGGTTCTACGGACAGAACTGCAGGAATAGGTGAGGAACCACTGGAGAACATTACTCTGTGTCATTATGACTGAAGATAAGACATTTTGACAGATGGGAAACTGAAAAGCCATGGATTCGTATTAACAGGGATTTCTCTTCATTTTTTCCCCAAGGATATTAATGTTAATGTTTTTTTCCTGATACGCACTATATTGTGGTTTTGGAGTTTTGATTAGAAATATGATTTGACATACGCTCCAGCTGATAACCCATAACATATCTTAAAATAATTGTCCAGTGTTTACAGATTTCTATAGAATATGAAATGTTAATATGAAATGTTAAATAAGTATTTTAAATATCTGCTTTTCTGTGTTGGAATGGTGTGGTCGTACCCCAGCAACAGAATGGTCTGGGCGTATACCGGTCATAAAAATTATTCATGCGATTATAGGATTTTTAAAAATGTATTTATTTAACCTTTATTTATCAAGGCAAGTCGGTTAAGAACATATTCTTATTTACAATGACAGCCTACATCGGCAATGCTGGGCCAATTGTGTGCCACCCTATGGGACTCCCAATAACAGTCAGTTGTGATACAGCCTGGATTTTAACCAGAGTGTCTGTAGGGACACCTCTAATACCGAGATGCAGTGCCTTAGACTGCTCTGCCGCTCGGGAGCCCAGGAAGAGTCAACAGCATTATTTGGGTATGAATTAATAGAATATACATTTTTAAAAGTGAGATTTTCACTGGAGAGTTAGTGACTTTAAACATGATCGGTAAAAGTGTATTGGGGCGATACTGTGGTATTGCCATTCACAGTATCTCATAATAATCATCCAATATGCTGAAGCCATTCAGGTTAAGTGATTTACCTTGCTCAAAGTCTGCAGAACTCATGTTATACATGAGCTGCTACATAGCCGCTTTCCCACACTTCTCTGACCTCTATGTCATAGAAGTTATAAAAAAAGGCAGTCCTGGAAATGTATATACAGGGCCCGCTAAACTGTGTAGATACCAACACAAAGATTCGCTATGAAAATGTTACCAAATAGTTTTGCTGTCAATAGGCCAGGTCAAAAGTAGTGCACCACAGGGAATATTATGTTAATTTGGTGCCGTTTTGTGGGCAAATGTCTCAACCACCATCCTGATGCCCTCTCTCCCTTCATGTCCTGACTCCAGGTGTGGCCACTGTAAAGGCCAGCAGCCCTGTAAGGTAACAGAGGGGAGGTGTGTGACCTGTGAGAGGGGCTGGAATGGGACCAAGTGTGATCAGATGTGCCTGCCAGGCTTCTTCGGAGAGAACTGCCTGGATGTGTGTCCCCCGTGTAAAGATGGCCACTTCTGCAACCGCATCGACGGAAAGTGCTCCCACTGCAACCCCGGCTGGATCGGGGACAGGTGAGAGAATGGAATGGAAACACACATACACACACACACACACAAACACTTTTTTTTGCTTCTACCTGGTTGTTTGTTGCACTCACCTGGTGTCCCAGGTCTGAATCAGTCCCAGATTCGAAGGAGAGGATGAAAACTAGGAGTGTTTTGGCCCCTCGAGGACCGACATTGAACAGCCCTGCTCTAGTACAACACTTGAAAACATAACTTCAAACAAAGACGTACAGTTATGCTAATATACACTTGAATGCAAAGCTAGAGAAAGTGTCAATTGTTGTCTACTTTTCAGCATGTCAAAATGTAATTTACATTATATACTGCATTATAATTACTATTTAAATACCTGAACTTGTACTGGCACAGGCTTTCATGTTGTGCTAATGGTTCTGAGACATGACTCACAGCTGATGTGACAATGATCATAATAAACAACATTCATTCCTGTTTTGTCTCCCTGGTCGGTAGGTGTGAGGTGCGCTGTCCCAACGGGACTTATGGGGATAACTGTGAGAATGACTGCAGCCACTGTTTTAACGGCGTTTGTCACATTGCTACCGGAGAGTGCCTGTGTGAGCCGGGATTTTACGGGACCTAGTGAGTCAGACCTTTCACCAAAACATCTTAATGTTTACGCTTCCCTTCATGGCTACAATACCCAGAGAGCAGTGGCGGTCGGTGCCATTTAAGATGAGGGAGGACAATTTTTTTTTAATGAACATGGCCTTATTTCTATTGCAGAATATTGGATGACTATCATTCATACTCCATTCACTCAGCTCATTGTAGCATTGACAGGTTTAGGCTACTACATGATACTAACATTTTCCCTATACCCATCTTGAGGTTGCGACAACCTAGTCTATGAATGAAAGTTTACAATTTGGGAGCAAAGGTCGAGAGAAATTTGAGTAAGCAAGGTGACAGACATTGACACTTTCAATACCGCCTTGCACAATCTTGCCTGCATCTAGCTGATCAAAGGTGTAATCATTAGTCAAACACTTGCAAACAATAATTTCTATTGGACAAATTCCAGGTATGTTTATTCCCGTTTAATTCTGTTTGTTTTCATTTTAGAAAAGTTTTTCAACAGAATCGGTGAAATGAATACACCCCTGATCACACGCAAACACAGTTCACTTTCATAGCAGCCACATAAAACAGCATGATCGATTTGAGCTTTGGATTATTCGTTCTCGCATTTACTGCTGTATTTTACTAGCTAAAGTAAGTGAATGTGAAATAAATATAGGTAGCTCCTTCACTCCCTCTCTTTTTCTCTCTTGCTTCTCCTTCATTTATGAAGAAATTCATTTGTAAAAAACTGTTCAACTATTGTCTTTCTCTCTCTTTGAGTCAACTACTTAACACATTGTATGCACTGCAGTGCTAGCTAGCTGTATTAGATTCATTCTCTGATCCTTTGATTGGGTGGACAGCATGTCAATTCATGCTGCAAGAGCTCTGATATGTTGGTAGACATCCTCTGGAAGTTGTCATAATTACTGTGTAAGTCTATGGAATGGGGTGAGAACCACAAGCCTCCTATGTTTTGTATTGAAGTCAATGTACCCAGACGAGGATGGAAACTTGCTGTCCTCCGGCAATGGGCAAAACAATGTGCTTTAATAGATTATTTGGTGAAGTGAATATATTTATTATGGTTTTATCGCATGGACACAGTAACTAAGTTGTTAGTGTCTTCTCTTTCTTCTAGCTGCAATATGACGTGTCAGATGGGTCAGTATGGAGTGAACTGTGCCCAGACCTGCTCCTGTCACGACAAGAACTGCAACCCAATGTCTGGGGCCTGCAACCTACGTAAGGAAACCAACTCACTCTCTTTCCTTAGTCACACACACATGTGCACATACACATGCGCACACGCGCACGCGCACACACACACACACACACACACACACACACACACACACACACACACACACACACACACACACACACACACACACACACACACACACACACACACACACACACACACACACACACACACACACACACACACACACACACACACAGAGAGACAGAGACACACATATACACCCTGCAAACTACGTAAGGGAACCACTCTCTTTATTACCTCATTCACTTCTACAGATCTGGGTGAATGTTAGGTCACTGTTTTTGAAGCCAGCGACACTGCAAGACCTAAAATGTAGATGTAAAAATACATTCTTAGCAGAGTACTTGCGGCATCAAACCGTGGTGCTTCTAGTGATAAAGACGTTTTTATATTTTGGAAAGAAAGGCACAACATAAAGAGAACACACCCCTGCATGAAACCATAGGGAACATATCAAATGTGTGCACTGCACATGAAGGTCCCAAACCCCTTGCTTGTACTGTTTGTCTAAATATCCAGTTGATAGTGGTGACGGAGACAAGTTTGTCCTAAATGGCACCCTATTCCCTATATAATGTACTACTTTTGACCAGAGCCTTATGGGGGAGACAATGAGCACTAGCACACATGTCAATTCAGGTCAATGTAGTAGTTGAGCCTAACGGTGTTTCCAGACTGCCTGGTGTCCTTTTTTTACTTCTGTGTTTGTTGGCCCTGTTCCTGTCCTGCTGGAGAGAGAGAAAAGAGGAAGAGGAAGAGAGAGCTGGAGGAAGAAAAGAGAAGGGATAGAGGGAGGAGAGTAGCTTGAGGAAACAGGGTTACCAAATGGACATGTTGGGAAGCAGTGATGATGTCACCAGGTCAGGCCTTTGGGCTCTGCCAGGCTAGTCCCTTCCTTTTTCCAGCTGTGAACACAGAGGCCTTACACGCCACACCCAGGCCACACTTCCATTCATCCACAGCCTCTATGACAGAAGAGGGGCGTAGAGGGCCAGGGTTCAGCAGTATTTATCTATCTGCTAACATAGGTTATCTCACTGATGGCGTCATCTGACTGCACAGTGCATGTATACTGTGGAAATTAAGGGTGCGTCTGAAATGGCATCCTATTCCGTATGCAGTGCACTGCTTTTGATTAGGACCCATAAGGCTCTGGTTAACAGTATAGTGCTCTATGTAGGGAATAGTGTGCCATTTCGGTCACACCCTGAGAGATGCTTATGCAACAGATGGACTGCTGTTCTGTTTAAGTGCATCCAGCTTAGAAAGGGAGGGGTGCTAATAAATCATCAATGAATTATGGCGGTATAGGGAGTGTAGTAGAGGAGTGAGAGAAAAGTGAAAAGATGGGGTTTGACAGATATTTCAGATCAATTTGTCTGTTCCACATTGACGATAATCTTTAATTCCCGCTTTAACGATAGGCCTACAGTATTTCCACAGTGTGGAGGGTCACCACAGTGCAGGACAGATTGAATTTCAGCTCCAGAGTTCTGATTCTGGGAGTTCAGGGAGTTCTGACAGAGAGCAACGTTAGTTGGTACCAGATATACAAATGGCTCTGGTTGGCACTGGCAGTCTGCACCAGTGTGGCACACCCAAAAATCCCTGCTTGTGTCTGTCTGCTGTTTCAGAGCCCAACCAGCGGATGGGAGTGATCGCGGCAGGAACCCTGGTCTCTTTTCTGCTCATTGTCCTCCTCTCGCTGCTTTGCTGCTGCTGCCTCTGCCGAAATAAAGATGACCACAAGTGAGTGACAGCCTGGTGTGGTGCGAGGGATGGGATTTGTTGGAAGGGAAGAGTGGGCCATTTGCCTTCCTTGCTAGTAGCTCATGCAGATGGCTCTATCCTTTAAAATAGTTGTTTGCCCTTTTATCTTATATCTGGGTCCTTGTTATAAGTCACAATAAGGGCCTAAAGTCTTTCCTGGTTAGTTCACATGGTGAGGAATAACGGCAGGCCCTGCGTAGCATATCATTTGTAGCCAAATCAAAAATGGGTCAGCATGATATTGTGTGTGGTCTTTTTCTTCACGTGGTCCATGAAATGTTGCTTGTACTGCAAGCGTGTCAATGCAGATGAACATTACCCACATTTCAATCAGTTTGTGGTGTTTCGTAATTTAGTATGTTTTCCATGGCGTCACCCCTCCCTCTTTCCCTCAGTCCTGACCAAGACAACTCTACCAACAGCAAAAAAGCCAAGCGGATCCTGTGTGGAAGATTCAGCCGAATCAGCACCAAACTCCCCCAGATCCCACTGAGACGACAGAAGTTGCCCAAAGTAGTCGGTAAGCACCAATCCCTCCTCCCCATAGTCTACCGCCTCAACCATGCCAAGACAGAGCCTGCATCCTAAATGGCATCCTATTCCCTAAATAATTCACTACTTTTGACCAGAGCCCTATGGGCCCTAGTTAAAAGTAGTTCACTATATAGGGAATAGAAGGTGTCATTCGGGATCCAGCTACAGCCACTTTCTTCAATACGATACTCTCTTGTTTGTTTGTGTATATGCTCCATGTGTCTCTGGATGATCCCATAGTTTCTGTGTCATAATCTTTGCACGCCTCTTTAACTCTTCAGCAAGAGGGAGAGAGCGTTTTCATTTGACCTTTGCTCTGTGATACTTCTCTCTGCGACTCTCTGTGGAGTGGTTTTCAGACAATGAATAGGGTTGAAAAGTGTACTGCGGCTGCCAAATGGGTATGGGGTTTCATCTGAGAGGAATGCACTGGTTGCAGGGCTTATTATTCCTGGCACCCTTAAATGCCATGTGTTCATATTATTACAACCCTAAACAGGCCCTTCTCTTTTTTTCTCTCTTTTCTTTACTCATTTCCCTCCTTCCCTCCTTCCTAAGAAAGTGAGTTGAGTTCCTACTCTGCTGGGCTGAAGGCAGTGTTATTAAGAGAGAATGGGTCAGTGTAGTGGTGTGGTGCTCGGGAGGTCTGAGTGGTGTTGAGTGATACTTTATCAAAGGCTGCTCTGTTTGTGTCAACGTGGATGGAAGAGGAGGGAGAGTAGCTCCTGTCTGTCTGTGTGGAGGGAGGGAGAGGAGGAAGTGGAGGAAGGTCTCGTGGTCTGGGATAGGATTGTCTGTCAGGACCCATCTCAAGTCAGCTTAAAGGATATTACACGTTGCCTACATACTGAAGAACTCTCCTTTGTCTACCCAGATGCCTTCTGGAATCTCTAGAAATTTCAAACACGGCCACATTCTGTGCCGTTCTGTTTTGTCTCTGCTATGTAGGAGTTAAATTGAATCATGGCTATCTAGACTGGTTCTGAATGCATGGATGGAAGAGCTCTGACAGTGCTCTGACTACATTTTGGAACTAAGAAAGGCCCTATTTGTGGGATATATTGTAGTTACCTTTACCAATTAAGATCAGTGATGGGGAAGGAGTTAAAAAGCGGTGACCTTGTTTCTTTCCTCTTTCACAACGAGTAGCATGTTCTTCTCCACTTCAGCGGTCTTCATTGTGCCTGCGTAGAAACACACACGGGAACAGTATTGTCTTTGTCATCCAGTTATCATGGGACATTTTAAGATCATTTTGCACAAACACTCTCAAAGTTTACTGTAACTTATAAACAAGCCGCCAGAGGCAACAGATTTTTTTGTTGAAAGTCTATGCGTATGACCTTTTAAACAAACAAGCCCTTTCATTATTTTTTGCACAAAGCATATCGTGCCATGTCTGGGTTGCGATCAAGCAAATCAAGGAGAACAAACTACCACTTTGGGAATTTGGAGAGAGTAGAATAGAGTTTTTGGTTCAAACCAAAAGCAATTCTTTCTAAGTTTTCATGACATGACAACACACAGCTATAAAATGACAACTGACTGAATTTAAGTATATACTTTGGAGTCCTTCTCCCAGTGTTATAGACTCTCTTGTTCATAAGGAGAGATAAACTGGTCAGCTTCTCTCTCTCTCTCTTTCTCTCTCTTGCTCTCTCCCTCCATCTCGAGAGCCAGGACGCTCTGCTCTGCTTTGCTTTCCTCATTGCCTGCCCACAGAAGCGTGGCCTGCCTGCCAGCGTTTTGAAACTCTACCCTCCCTGGGGCGCCGTCAGTCCCTTAAACATTCCACAGGAGGCCCACTGGACTCGAAACAGGAAGTGGACAAATTTACCCCAGCCCGTGTCAGACCTATGATTTACCCACACTGTGGTCAACACACAACAACAGATGTGGCAAGACAAAAAGCAAGATGAAAAAGGGGAGGAATAGGAGGGAGGAAGAAAACCTTTATGCTGTCTTTACACAAACACTCAACCGTTCCAAGACAAACGTAAAGAGAAGCAGAGGGAGGAGGAATATGAGGAAGAGGAAGATGAAGAGGAGGAGGAGGGGGGAAGAAAATATTTATGGTGTCTTTACCCAAACTCTCACCCAATCCAAGACCAATGTAAAGAGAAACTGAGGGAGGAGGAATAGGAGGAGGAAGAGGAGGCGGAGGGAGGAAGAAATCAATTGCTCTGTCTTTTGCATAGCTCATATAGCTCCTCCGCTCCTTCATACATAAACGTTCTCCCATCCCCCCTCCTCTTCTAAAAGCTCTACACTGCTTATAGTTTGTCATTCCATTCTAAGCATATTTATTCCACGCCCTATACTATAGTTAGCTATCTCACGCTCGGCTGGCTGCCTTCCCCCATTTCCATTCCGCAGTCCTCTGTGTGTGTGTGTGTGCGTGCGTGTGTCACAAATGGTACCCTATTCACTATACTGTATAGTGCACTACTTTTGGGCTCTGGTCAAAAGTAGTACACTATAATATAGGGGATAGAGTGCCATTTGGGATGCAATTGCATGTCCGAATGCTTTCCTGTGAAAAGTGATGTGGAGCGGGACCACCTGCTCCAGTGTAGCTGGCCTCACAGGCAGCTATGATAGGCCTGTACAGCTGGGGTTCATCACAAATGCACAGTTGTCCAATGGACTCTGTAGGCTGAGCTTTGGGCTTTCGCTGCTGCCCTGTCTCTCCCGGAAAAATCCATCCGGCTCCAGACTTTGAGTCTGGTGTGAACATTCAAGCACAGCAGTTGTTCACTGTATCATGAAAGAGAGAATGTATGGAATAAAGAGCCAGTTGGTTAGTTGGTCAATTGAGGTTACTTACAGTATGCCCTATGCTATACCTATTGGACACTGCATCAGTACTGACTAATATAGTCTCGCACAGACATTGGTTAAGTCAACTGGAACATTCTGCTATTGTACCTCCATGGCATTGGAGTCATCTGTTCATTATACTCTAGCATAGCAGGGCTGTTACAATAGTCATGAAGTGCATACCGTCCAAAACAGAAAGGCTGCCATTTATTTATGTATCGACTTTATTGAATTTGAACAAAAACAATTTCAGCTGGAAGAAAAGCTGCTATGAAAGAATTTCCATGGCCTTTCTTTTCTGTGTCCGTGGATAAATATTTGCATGGGCACTGTTTATATTATATTGTTTCTAACGGCTGCCATTGCTACAATCCAACTAATCTACATCAAGTCAATTTCCTCCATTTAATCCCTTCACCATGGCGGCATTATGTAGAGTTCTGAACAAGACTGGGATGTCACCAGATATATTGCCTGGAACAATTTCAGAAGTATGGAGAAAGAGACAAATAGTCACTTTCTGCTTGACTCTGCAGTATGCAGGATATCCACATAGTACCCACCATTTTCAGTGGAAATTCCCAACAAAATAGAAAGTCCCCTTGCATCAATCTAATTAACAAAATGAAAAGATTCCCATCAAAATCCATCTGTTCAACATCTGAGGTTAACTGCTATCCACCTATGTCACTGTTTGTCAGACCTGGAGACATCCCGAAAATCAGTCTTCTCACGAAAACGTACAGTATGTAGTGTCTGAACGGTTTAGCTTACAAGCTAATATGGAAAAGAGACTTTCACAAACAAGATGGTGTGGTCCATTTTGCTCTATGACAACCACATAGGACTTGTCTTAAGTTGGTACCGCCGATGTGCCAAATTCTGTCTGTATCATCCAAACCGTACAGACTAATATCACCACTCTATGGAAAGATGAGACTCCCACAAACACGATGATGTTCTCCCTTTTGTTCTACGACCCGCACAAGTGTCACAGGACTCGCAGGACTGAAGGTAACCCCATACCGGTTAAAACATTTAGTTTTGTTTTAATGTGTAAAAAATATATAGAAAAATCCTGAGCTGTCGTATATCTCTGGAATATAGGAGAGACACTTCAAATTCCAAATCCTAATGATGCATTTTTGGACTGTATGTATTGCCAAGAAAATCTGATACCTACAGGGGTCCTAAAAATTCTCAAATCTAAAAGCTAAATGATCCATGATATGACCATCTTAAAACAATTCCATATGTTAGCTTAGTACAACCCCCCCCAACCCCAAGGCTTAGTTAACAAGTGCTGTGAGAATAATAAAATAATGCTGCTCTTGCATTTACACGTCTCCTGGTACTCATTTAGCTGGAGCTGTACTACACCTGGTTGTGTTGGTGTTAGCAGAGGTCAGTTGTTTTACAGTTTGGGAGATGACATCCATGCCACAACGTTCATACTACAAACTCATAGCACAATAAGGACCACAATGGAAATACGTTAAATGCAGTAAATCCACTTGGGTGGCTGAATTGTGTTTAAAATGGTCAAATAAATCATGTCAAATACATAGAGAGTTGGAGGGGAACTTCCAGCCAAGAGAGGGTTGAGTTTTAGCTTAGTGTTAGTGGAGAACAAACGGATGGGCTCATGTGTCATCCAGTAGAGGAGGGAGGGTGTAAATTGATGTATCTGATGTGGTTAGTGTCCAGTTAACGCCCAGTCATACACACACACACACACACACACACACACACACACACACACACACACACACACACACACACACACACACACACACACACACACACACACACACACACACACACACACACACACACACACACACACACACACACACACACATGCACACAGTCAGTCCTCGGCCAGTTGGGGAAAGGAGAAGAGGAACCACAGACATCCCACACGAACACAGCTGTCCCCAGACTGAAGGGTCAGCAGAATACATCAACATCTAAAGAGGAGGGAGGGAGGGAGGGAGGGAGGGAGGGAGGGAGGGAGGGAGGGAGGGAGGGAGGGAGGGAGGGAGGGAGGGAGGGAGGGAGGGAGGGAGGGAGGGAGGGAGGGAGGGAGGGAAAGTACCTACATTTAGGAAATGGAGCATTCTGTCTATTGGAATGATAACTAAAGGAAAAACTTGAATGTATTTTTCAGTAAATAGCAGTTTCTTCAAGGAATGTAGAATCATGCAGACTGTCACAAAAGCATGAAACACTATTGAAACATTGTAGATAACTCAAGCCAGACTGTACCGTGCCTGACAACATCAACACACTCCACAACATCTCTCTCAATCTGTTGTTCTTGTAAGGTAGTCCTGTCAATCTACTTCTCTCTGACCCCTGCTTCTCTGTGTTTGTTTTCTCTCCCTGTCCCCCAGTAGCCCACCATGATCCGGAAAACACATTCAACTGCAGCTTCATCGAGCCCCCTTCTGTAGTTGAGCAGCCCTGCCCTTCCTCCTGGTCCTCCCAGGAGTCTTTCGATTCCTTCGAGGAGGAACCCAGCGATGATGGCCCCGTATACTGTGTACCCCATGAAGGTGAGTCATTACACACACACACACACACACACAGAGAGAGAGGCACACGGTCGGACACAAACGACAACGGACCTGTCTAAACAATGTGTGCCCCATGAAGGTGAGTCATGAGGAAAGAACAATAAACACTGTGATTAGCCACAGCTACTCCACAAATAAACACATCCAGGCACGTATGGATGCATGCCCATACACATGTACACACACAGATGTTTGAATTGAAGACACACAAACACACACACACACACACACACACACACACACACACACACACACACACACACACACTTGGAGTGGGATTTGTTTGTCACAAAGTGTAAAGGAAGAATACGTACTAGGATGACTGAGCACTGAGTCACACACTTCTGCAAAGCTAATTAGAGCGATATGATAGTTATCCTTACCATGTGCCATCGAGCCCTGTCCCTTGTGTTGATGTGAAACAATGAACAGGAAATATAATGGTAAAGTCATCCAATTCATGAATCTCTTCTTGTAGTTTGGTGGAAAGCATCATGGCTATCAGTTTATATATTATTTCATTTAGACACCCCCATGAGTTTATTGTTTTTGGAGGCCACAAAATTTCTTGATATTATTCAAGAAGATAAATATGATGTACACTCATTCTACATCATGTGAACATGCCTCATATAAGCATCCTTTATCCCTATTGATGTACTAATACTGTATATGAAGAGTTGAATTAAAAACCACTATACAGTGCCTTCGGAAAGTATTCAGACCCCTTGACTTTTTCCACATTTTGTTACGTTACAGCCTTGTTCTAAAATGGATTAAATAAATAAAAATCATCAGAAACCTACAGACATTAGCCCATAATGGCAAAGCAAAAACAGGTTTTTCGATTGCTATGAGACTTGAAATTGAGCTCATCCTTGAGATATTTCTACTTGATTGGAGTCCAACTGTGGTACATGCAACATGATTTGGAAAGGCACACACCTGTCTATATGAGGTCCCAAGAACACAGTGGCCTCCATCATTCTTAAATGGAAGAAGGTTGGAACCACCAAGACTCTTCCTAAAGCTAGCCGCCCGGACAAACTGAGCAATCGGGGGAGGAGGGCCTTGGTCAGGGAGGTGACCAAGAACCCAATGGTCTCTCTTACAGACATCTAGAGTTCCTCTATGGAGATGGGACAACCTTCCAGAAGGACAACCATCTCTGCAGTATTCCACCTATCAGGCTTTTATGGTAGAGTGACCAGACTGAAGCCACTCCTCAGTAAAAGACTCAGACCATGAGAATTTTACCTACATTTTTCCAAATCGCGCCCTGTGTGAAACAGTATATTAGAAACAGTGACATACACTCTGAATGACCTAAAATTATACATCCCATATTGGTCTTTCACAGTCAGGTCAACCCAAGCTGTACTGTTCAGTAGGTTAATACTATTGAAACAGATTGAGTCAGAAATTAGCAGGTTTCTGAGTCCCCCATTCCCCCATTTCTTTCAGGTTTTCGTTCTCAAAGTCACACCTTTTTCTTTTCTTCAGAAAAACAAAACAAAAATCCATAACAATGAACATCAGGAAACCACTTTTGAGGTCTTGTAAAAAATGTTTGATTAGCTGTGTTTCTGTAGGACATGATATGGAGTTTGCAAAAGAAAAGACCACTGGATTGATGCAAATAATCATCATGATATCATTCTGACAGATAGGCATGGGCTGCTTTGTAGCTAGTTAACATTTAATAGAGAAGGTTTTTAGGAAAGCCTTTCCATATCCCAGAAGACAGTTAGGCATATCAATAGCATCACTATATTTTCCCTGTTCCTTAATTGTTTGAAACCTGGACGTTTTACTTAATATTATGAGGCATGTCTTACCTTAATTCAAAGTAGCCTAAAGCCAAAATCCCACCATAGAAATGTGGAGGCAAGTATTTTTATAAAGATTTACTCGTATGCATTCTCCTGTTCTATTGGTTTTCATTCAACTTTCTTTCATTATCTAGCAGTCAAAGACATTATCCTAATCATATTACCAACCCATGATAATTGTTGCATCTTTAAATTCCACCTCTTTGTAATGGGTATTTCCAACTCTGTATTTCAATCTCTGGCCATGAAACCGCTTGCATTTCCACCGTTCCACTTCAGAACAGTGTTTTCCTGCAAATTGCATTTTGGAACATTCACGGATTGGTCTACTGCCATGTGTACATTGCTGCGCCTAAAATGCGAACAAATAATAGTTTATCAACATTTGAAGCAGAACATTCCAATCTGTTCCATCAGCCCTATTAATTGATACGGCTTATACCTCCGCTACACTACGTTGATACCTATCAGTGGGAATTAAGAAGTAAGTATAGGCAATGCCCACTGAAAAACAAGTGGGTATACAGCTAATACCTGCGTATACCCTCCACTACACCACTGGTCTTGAATACAAAATCTGAGAACAGTCATATTTTACACACACATGAAGGTACTCATAAGTGATCATTTCTGATCAAATAAAAAGTAAAAAATGTGTGGATATAGTGTTTTGGAAATGAACTTCATATTCTGACCACCTACGTATGATCACCATTACCATCCAAACTAAACCTGACTCTCATCAATTATATATCTTACTGTCCCATAGAGTCACTGAATGAGAGTAAGGAGAAGCCAGCAGCTGAGAAGCCATCCGCAGCAGCTGTGCCCAGTGAGGACGATGCAGGGGAGTACACCTCTCTGAAAGACACCAGCGCTACCAGCACCACCATCAACAAGCCTCAGGCTGGGGACGGGAGCGAAGCAACCCTGCTCAAGTCCTCTGACAGCGAGGGCTCCACCAGTGGCTC
Organism: Oncorhynchus keta; assembly: GCF_023373465.1. Classification (NCBI taxonomy): domain Eukaryota; kingdom Metazoa; phylum Chordata; class Actinopteri; order Salmoniformes; family Salmonidae; genus Oncorhynchus; species Oncorhynchus keta. The sequence goes on from NC_068434.1 coordinate 46,619,824, forward strand.
TGAGTCGGCCATTGGGGCCCTCTATGCTCGCATTGCACACCTCTCCAAGAACTCCAAGGACGAAGAGGATGGTGGTGGCAGCACAGTTACAATAGAGGTCAAAGGTAATGGCAAGCCACCGTCCCCGGGATGGAAGACCACCACCAAACCACGCCCGCCAGACCCCTCCACCAAACCGAAGGTGTCATGGATCCATGGGAACACCGGAGGTACCACACCCCCCCAGGTGGAGCAGCTGAACCAGGGGTGTAAGGGGCTGACAGTGCCCAAGGAGAGGACGACCAGGAGCTCCAGCGACAGCTCAGCCAAGAGTGAAGAGAGGCAGAGGCTGAAAGAGACATCCAAGGAGAAGAGGAACCAGGAGGGGAAGGGGACGGAGGTCAATGGTTCCCCCAGCAAACACAAGGCCCACCGGCTGGGAAGGTCCCGGGAGGATATTAACCACATGGAGCACATAAATGGAGTGGTGCAGAACGCTCTCAAGAAGATCGGTAACTTCCACAACTCCAACTCTGACAAGAAGGCGGCCGAGAAGGCAGCCGCTGTGGAGAACCCCAAGGAGCCGCCCAAGAGCCCCAAAGTGATCCACCCACACATGAACTCCGAGGCCGCCACACTCCTGGCGGCCCAGCTCAAGGAGAAGACGCAGAGCATCAACCGAAATGAGGGCACCGGCCTGGTAAAGACCAACGGCCTGCCCACCCCAGCCTTCCGGGACCGAGGAGACCGGGAGAAGCCCACTCCTCCGCAGAAGGCCAAGCGGACCACTCCGGCCACCCCAGGCCACCAGAGCTCCAACAAGCCTCTGCTGCCCACCACCACCAGCCTCCAGAAGATGGTGGGTGTGGGGGTCCCCACAAGGGACCCAGCCACCCCCGAGGTCGCCCCCAAGAGCCCGGAGAAGCAGGACTTGAACGGCTCCAGGGTGGGAGAGGGTGGTGGTGGAGCAGTGAACGTCACGCCAAAGAAGACCCCCATCAAAAAGCCTCCCAGAAAGAGAGGCAAGGAAGGGACATTGGATACTGCTCTGGAAACTAAGACACCAACAAAGACAGCAATTATGCCACCGCAGATAATCAAATAGACAATTCTTTACTCCGACCTATTGACCAGGGTTTTTTATTGTTACTCACACACATGACAATGGGGAATTAATTACTTTTCTTCCAAAGGAAACATGCAAAAGGACTTGGTGGTTTTTCATCAAAGGAATTTATTATGTGTGTGTGTGTGTGTGTGTGTGTGTGTGTGTGTGTGTGTGTGTGTGTGTGTGTGTGTGTGTGTGTGTGTGTGTGTGTGTGTGTGTGTGTGTGTGTGTGTGTGTGTGTGTGTGTGTGTGTGTGTGTGTGTGTGTGTGTGTGTGTGTGTGTGTGTGTTGTGTGTCCGGGACCAGTGGAAAGTAAGTAGAACTTTGTTTAAATTGTGGTTCTTCTCATTGGTGTGGGAGTGTGTTTGTATTATATTGAACTCATATACCTGCAATGTATCAGTTTTACACTTCAAAGTTGGACATAACTGTGGCAGTGGAAGAGTTCTGACAACGGCAAACAATCATCTTCTATTTTCTTCCATCTCTACTATATCCCTCCAATGCCCACCACTATATTTCTATAGGAATTTCCGACAATAATTGTAATTTAAAATGTTTTTCCTCAAGATTGTATGTGATGCAACAATAGAAATGTAATCTATGCAAAGTGAGGTCTCAAGTTGAAACAAGGTACTGAGAATACAAATACAGTATTTGTCTGTTTGATTTAAATTAGCCAGTTTCAATAAGGAACACTCCATAAAGGAGATTGTTGAGTTATTTGTATATTTTTCGTTGCTATGTTGTCCACAATCTCATGTTTTAGCTGAAGTACAGTACATTTGTTCCACAATTTTGTCAGTCACAGTTTATTGACAATGAAATGAGTAATCGATGCAAACTTTTAAGGAAGCACTTGTTGTCATTCCCCTCCTAACAGAGCAATAGCCCTGTATTCTGAAGGCACGCACTATATTATCTGGATATGCTGTTAAAAGCACCTAAAAAAAAGCTAAGATGCTGTTATGTTCTTTCGTCAAGCCTATTGAACAGCTAGTGTAAATGTCTTCGTCTTAGATTCTTTCCCACTCAATCGTTTTCAGCTTGATTCTTACGCACTAATAAACGTGGGTAGGCAATGTTCCTTATACCAAATGCTTCTGTGCATTGTTTCTGCAGCCATTGTTTTCTAAGAAGCACATAGAGACAGGTGTATTGTCACTAGGTCTTTGGCCACTAGAAACAGTCTGTGAGAGGCCTTGGCTTATCTGGTATTTCTCATCATAGTGTTGTTTTATAAAGGTTGAAGTCATGTTTGAATTCCAGATGAAATATTATACTTACATTTTGATACTTCAATCATTCTTTAACAGTATATTAATCATCCACCTACCTGACAGACAATCTAGTCATGTTACATTAGAAGGTTGCCTTTTCCTTAACTTGAATTCCAGTGTGGCTAAGTAGATGAATAATGCTAGCTAATTAAAGCTAATTGGTTAAAGAGGCCCTATTGAATCAAGGGTAACACTTACCCCGAAAGGGATGTATTGCTTAATCAACATTTCATATTGCATTAAGTTTGACTGGTTTTATACATATGAGGATTACTACATTACAAGAGGAGGCTCGTAGAAAAGAGTATGGAATATAAATACAACACTTAACCGAAAAACAATTAACCAATCTGCATAATATAAAGTAGTACAAAAGTGGCAGTGGTGTTCAGACCGTGGATTCAGACTTACTGTACATTCCACAGTTTTCAGAGCTATTTGATAGTGCTTAGGGGTTTTTTTGGTGCCTTTTTTGGCTTTTTATGGTACAGCCAGCCTACTCTTTGCCAGTGTTCTTTTTCGACACGTGAAGGTGTTTTTGTATCGGTATAATTGTATATGTTTGTAAGCTGCGCTTATATGAATTATTTTGCTACTTATTTTTGTGTGTGTCAATGAACTGGCTTTCATGTTACATTTGATTGTTTTGTGTCAGGCTCTCTGCAGCCACCGTATATGAGTATGTACTTTGTAAAGTTGCCCTTGGCTTGTCATTTCCCTTTTTTCTGTTGTTGTTTGGTCAACACTTAACTGCATGAAGCAGAGTGAAACTTATCTGGCATTAATAGCTCCACAGGAATCTATAGCCTTAACTCTCTTTTTCTTATCGACTTTCCCAATTGCTATCGTTTTGTCCGTAGGAAATATACAATATCAAAACTTCAAAGGATTATACAGGATGTGCATTATTGTGTTACCACTGTTATTAAGTACATGTAACTAAAACCATATGAGTTGTGTGATTATAAAGTGCCAATTTAAGCAAGCAGAAAACACATCTTTTTATATCTGACTGACTGGCCTCTGCCTGCTTTCACAGGCTACAGTACATATTTTTAAGCAGGGCCTCATAACGCTGCGGAAACATTATCAGTGATATGGTATATTTGTAACTCATCATTCTGTTTTGTTTGTTTGTCTGATCTGATTTTCAGTTTTTTATTGTCGTTGAATATTTTTTTATTTTTTTTATTTACTTCTTTGAAATAAAAGCGATACATGTAGCTAATATGGACATTCTCACCTCTCACATTAATCTGTGAACCTATCCCTCAGTCAACCTTTTGCGTGCTAAAATATTATCATTACCATCCCACAAACATCACACAGTGGCCCTAGAGTATTGATTTCAGAACCAGACGTATAGCTCCCTTCCCCCATCTGTAGCCTAAAACCATCCATCCTCTTAGCAATAATTGATATTTTACAGTTTCCGGTGACTCCTGGCTGCCTCTCTCCTGGAGACAAAGAGGATACAGAGACTTTTTCACGGTCACACTTGATCATCAAAGAGGCAGAAGAGCCAGAGGAACCACTGCTGGGCTCCTCCTGAGGGAGACAAGAGCTCCTTTCATGGGGGAAAACAGTGGGAACTCTGTGCTAAGGACCCCAAAGTTAATGCATCATGTGCTGCATATTTGTACTCTTTTGGGGGATAGAAGGGTATATAGCCAGGAGCAAGGCAGAAGGCTGTGCAGGAGTGTATGGATGGATCATGTGGTTGGGTAATTGAATCCAGAAGACCGGGTCATTGACTTGGGCCTGCACTGCTGACATGGTACTCCACTTCCATGTTATTTTAACTGTATGTGTATGTGTGTCTTTCTGCGAGTGTGTGTGTTTGTGTGTGTGTGTGTGTGTGTGTGTGTGTGTGTGTGTGTGTGTGTGTGTGTGTGTGTGTGTGTGTGTGTGTGTGTGTGTGTGTGTGTGTGTGTGTGTGTGTGTGTGTGTGTTTAGCATAGACTAAACAAAGCGCACCCTATGCACAGCTAGACTGCAAACTAGGGCACAGTCAAGACGTGACACAGAGGTCGACCGCAGCTTCAGACCACACTGTGACCACAAAGAGAAGGTCTGAGCCAATCATATCCCAGTCAGACCCAGAGAAAGCAGTTAAATGTGTCTTGATTGACACATGACGTTTCTACGTTGTGTTTTTAATGTAAAGACCTTTCTAAAATAGACCTCCCTCCACTAACTGCCAAATTCAGTTTGTGATACTAACCTGGGCATAAGTGACATTAGGCAACATCGACTAAAAACTCCTAGTCGCACAGCAAAATACTTATTTGCATATGCAACCAAATTGGTCGGACTTTAGAGCCCAGTCTCCACCATCACGAGGGGGCCACTAAAATGTTTTTCCTGTGAGGTGGAGGTACCCCCAATTAAATCTTGCCTAGCGCCCCCAAAAGGCTAGGGCAGGTCCTGATACTAATTCACCACATCCCAAAGAACACTCGACTACTGTATTCAGTGTTTGGCTGTAGAACTGGCAGAGTAGAATTGTATAGAACTTACTGAATGTTAGAATGTAATATAAATTATTGAATGTAAGAATGTTATCAAACTTATTGTCAGAGTGGAACTTACAGATGGTGGAGGTTCTCAGCCCAGCATTGCAATATCTGTCACACCGTTGCTCTCCCTCAACATGCCCTATAAGACCGGAATGAATGAGAAGGCATATCTGCGTTTAATCAGAGTCTTTTGAGAATGACAGGCGCAATCTAATCTTCAAACACAACGTTTTTGTACTAGTATTTTCAAAGAGAAAGTTTGCAGATAGTGTATATCTTTTTTACAAATATCAACTTTAGTTTAATTCAAACAATGCCCTTGGCCTGAGGTCTGAAGTAGTTCCTGTGCTGTATACAGATGGTTAGATGGTTATGATTCCATCCAAAGTGAAACATTGGTTAGAGAAATATGAAAATATGTGTTTACTTGTTAGTTAGATGCTCAAAGCTTCTCGTGCAATTTGTAAACTACAGTATTAGAAAAACAAACAAACCGTACAGGATAACTTCCAGGTTTGACAGTCAAACTGTTAGGGGGGAATAGAGTGGGTGGGAAGTGCAATGACAAGTTGACTGACAGTCTAAACAGAACTTGGATCTTGGCACATATTACGGCTGTGTAGTGTGCCAGGTCTATAGAAACAGCAACAGTGAGTCAGCCAAGCCAACAGCCCTAGAACCTAGAAGGTCTTTTCAGAACCCTGCGTTACCACGGTAACAGGAACAGACTGCATCCACATCTGGCATCCATTTCAGCCCTAGCTGCAAAAAAAAAAAAAATAGAAAGAAAGAAATGTATGAGTGAGGGAAAAATATAAATATTTTCTGCAATGCAAAGCAGAAAAGAAAATGGGATAAAAATATATATATAAAATATAAATGTTTCTGTGGCTAGAATGCATGGAGAAAATGTGTTTGTATTCTCCCATACATTATGGATATTAGAGCGAGACTCACTGGATGACGTGCACTACTTGTAAAATGATATATTCGACTAAGCAGAGTATTTCAGCATTGAGAGGGAAGTACAGGTTCACTCAAGTCAACATAAGTTTTCATAGTAATTCCTGACTTAAAACTATACACATTTCATTCAAAAGTATCTTATCTACTGTCTGATGTTCATGTCAACACATTATAACATTATATTATATTGTCTTACAGCAAGAGACATTGTTTAATCTTAGTGCTTTGTCACATTGAATGTAATGTAATGTAATGCTCAGCATGTGGAGCTTCAGTAACTATGAAATGACTTTTACTGGAAATGGAGCTGGCATTTTCCCTCGCCCTAAACCACACACACACACACACACACACACACACACACACACACACACACACACACACACACACACACACACACACACACACACACACACACACACACACACACACACACACACACACTAACCACAGCATGCTGAGGTCAGTGTTTCACCATAAGGAAATAACGCTGGGATCCCGTGTATGTTTATATATTATATATATATCTACTCACTCTGTGATTTAACACTGTCATTATAATAGTATAATATAGCCCAAAACTCAAAACTCCCTCACAATGGCACCACACTCAAATTGGATATTCTGACATACTATGTTGGTTTGAAGACAACCACATTGCATGACATCTCAAATAGACATTCGGCAACACTTATCTTTAGTAAAGTTCAGGTCAGTATTATGATATATTTGTCATAGAAAGACAAAAAGGGATTATGGGTAAGTAATAAACGAATAAGGGGTCTGTAATTATGCTTAACATGTGGGTTTGAAGTGTCAGCAGATATTGAAACATCAGTATAATACATTTTTCTGCAAATTATAACTAAATCAAAATATCTGCTCTACCAAAACAACAAGGCCTTTATACGTAGGCTAACAAAGTTGTGATTTGCAATGAAACATTTATCTCAGCACAGTATTGACCCATAAGAGTCGAAGCCCTGTCTAAGCCGGGGGAGGGGGAGGGAGGGGGGATGGGGTACTACTAAGCTATATGGAATTGTTTTAAGAAGGTCATAACAAGAATCACTTTGCTATTTGATTTGGACTTTGAAGACCCCTTGAAGTATCAAAAATAAATATATATATATATTATTTGATGACACATTTTATTTAGCCTCACTGCTATTAAACCATAAAACTTGTCACGTTGGTATGAATGATTCGGGAGACAGGCACAGGAATGCGTAATAGGGTTTTTAGTTCAGCCCAAATTACGGCGTGCCGTGTAAAGGCACGGGGACGAAGACCAAATAAACACATACACAATAAAAAGGGTTGAAAAGTAAAGAAATAAAAGTACCTCGAATCAATACACATGCGCACAATGATTAACACACGGGACAAGACCCGTAATCATCTGCACAATCCACAAGGGCACGAAAGTCCAAAACACACAGCACAGGTACTCACAGGCACCAACGGACATAGGAAAAATAATCGACAGCCCAAAGGAAACCAAAGGGCACACTTAATCAAGTACTAATCAGTAGGAATAGGGGACAGGTGCGCGTAATAAAGGTTCCGGAGGGATCTGTGATACAAATGCATAGAATAACATATTCACTACATGGGACAACAGATAGTCACTTCAATAAATCTGAAGGAAGTTTGTTCTGAAGTGTCTATCCTATATCTGAGCGATATAAGAAAGATCATGAAACATTTTTTTATATTTTTTTACATGTATTTAACCCCTTAGTTTTGTTACTAAACTGTCTCCATATCTGCTTCCATACATTTCTTCAACTGTTGCCGGTGGACTTTCAGATGAGTCTTGTGAGGCCTGTGGGCCTCCTAGAGCAAAACACAGAGGGGTAATTTGTGTGTATTAGTGTGTAGCACAAACTGTTTCAGATGCTACAGACAGAAGTTGGCAGATCCGCTGTACTGACTTCAGAGGAATCCTAAGACACTTGTGGGGGTCGTAGAGCAAAACGGTGAACAACATCGTATTTGTGAGTCTTTTTCCATAGAAGGGTCATAATAGTGTGTAGTCCAAACCGTTTGGACGCTACAGGTTTTCGGGATGTCTCATGGTCGCTCTAGCTCTGTCACCTTTCACCACGGATGCGGTTACATAGGCGGATGCGGTCAATTGAGATGCATCCAGTGCAAAGAAAAACAAAAAATCTCTAGCTTAAACTGACAGATTTCTATGGGTATTTTTGTATTACGCTAATTATATTTCCTTGCGGACAATGACCTTATTAGCATTCAACCACACTTCTTCTGTAATGCAGCCACTTAGCTAGTAATTATAGTTGTATGATTCATTAGTTATCATCTTGTCTTGTCGTAAACATTACTGATGAATGGGAATAAATTGGGAATCCATCTACAATCCCTCTCCATCCAGATTGTTTTCTGGTGGAAAGAGAGGGGTATGCAAACAGTTGTCTGGGACTTTAAATAGCCTAAACTATTTTTTCCCCCTTTGTCAGCATAATTCTGCTGAGTGTATTAAGGAGCTCTGGTTCTAATAGAAAACAGGTCAGTCAAATGTTCTCTCTCTCCTTCCCTTCCCCTCTCTCTTTCTCTCTTCCTCTTCTCTCACTGTCTCCCTCATTCCCTCCTGCCCTCTTTCTTTCCATCTTCCCCTCTCTCTTTTCACACCCCCATCCACAATCTATAGAGAGGAGGCAGTGTGTCTCCAGGTTTCAGTTTTCACATATTCCAGAGTCAGACCCAGAGCTTTTTAACTTCCTCTCCAACCTGGAGTAGAGAACCTCACTATGCTCCAGAGATTGGGATGGAAAATGGTCACAAGATTCAGCTCTGTTCTATCCAAGAGCTGGAGAGGGAAATGATTCAGAGCAACGGAGCGTATATTTTTATGCACTGAACCAATGGTCCTACAGTCAATGTAATCAAAAGCATACTGATAAATACACTCAAGCCTCAAGCGGTTGCACACATTGAGTACATTGTATGAGATGCAGGCATTCTTTTGACTATTTTCTGTGCCAAGAATTACTAAAACGTATGTTGCCACCATGGACTTTTCCCTCTCTGGCTTTGCCCCTTGCCTAATTTTCCCCCTTGACTAACTTTCCCACTTGCCTAACTTTCCCACTTGCCTAACTTTCCCCCTTGCCTAATTTTATAATAATAATAATATATATGCCATTTAGCAGACGCTTTTATCCAAAGCGGCTTACAGTCATGTGTGCATACATTCTACGTATGGGTGGTCCCGGGGATTGAACCCACTACCCTGGCGTTACAAGCGCCATGCTCTACCAACTGAGCTACAGAAGGACCATTTTCCCCCTTGCCTAACTTTCCCCCTTGCCTAACTTTCCCCCTTGCCTAAATAGCTTGCCTTATCGCTGTCTTGCTCTCTCCTTTTTCCAGCCAAGTCATGGTTATTCACACCCTCTTTATCCTGGCTTAATTTGCTGAGATGATACGGCTTTCCGATCTGCCCACCCAGCTTTCTGCCTGAGACTCTAGGGGTTGATAATGGCCGTCTGACTCTCTAACGCGAAATGGAACACAGGGAGTGCGCGTCACTGCTTTGTGTGTGTGTGTGTGTGTCCCAGGCTCACACTGAAGCCATTACCCCCTCCTAGCCACACACACACACACTGCGGCCATGTGTTTTCCATTAGCAGGCTGAGATTAGAGAGGGGAGCAGCAGTGGTAGTCTGTTTGCCCCGTAGCCTCTCTGATGTGGTCAGCGGCTGGACATCGATCATTGCAAAACTCCCACATCCGGCATGATGTCAACTCACGCCGCCTCCCGAACTCGCTAGTTATTCTCAAATCTAAATATGTAAACACTGAGCCCCCTCACCTCACACCACCACAATAGAAAAAAGCCATTTCTTTAGGTGTGGAGATTAGTGACTAGATTCTATGGGGTTGTATGCAGTCTAGCACATGGCTGAATTGAAAACACAGATTTAAAGCTGGGATATTATCATTATTGCAGGATGTCCATCCTCTGGTTCGTGCCACATTGCCAAATGCTCAAAATTGACATATTCCAGCAGCAATTTCTCATCCCTATATTAGATGTACATGTATTATGTGTCAGCAGAGGGTATAGGCTGTTTTGGTTCTTAGGACCTGAGCATAAGTAGGGCCAGTAGTTTGCCCTGACCATGTTACTTGACCTGGAATAACTCTGGGCCCCCAAAGTTATGCAACTCTAGTGTGCAACCCTGTTACCATGCCTACAGTTACCAACCCTATTTTACAGGCAGCAGTGTTTCCAGCAGACAGAGAAAGTCAGGGAGGAAGGCCTTAATTCCCTCTGCAGCCCTGAGGGCCCAGACAGGATCAAACACACAGCCAGACCCCTGTTACTGTTAGTGAAGCTTCCCGCCGCAGCACCACATTAGTGGAGAGAGAGGATAGAGGAAGTGTATGTCTCTATAACAAGCCCTGACGACTGCTGAGTGTGAGGAAACTAAGAGACAGGAGACAGGACGGATAGACACACACACACACACACAGACAGGGGCCTACAGATCAGTTGGGTAAGAGAGAGGGGCTTCCGATTGGTTCCCCTCATTATGCATGTTGGGGATGGCGTGCTGGGAGTCTAGTACACTCACAATGGACATGATAGGAAAGAGGGAAGAGCTTTTTTAGATGGATGTTTGATCTTGCTCCAGATTCTGTGTGGAAAGCGGCCCTCTAAATACACCTCTGCTGTCTTCAACCAGGATCTCAGCGATCACTGCCTCATTGCCTGTGTCCGTAATGGGTCCGCGGTCAAACGACTACCCCTCATCACAGTCAAATACTCCCTAAAACACTTCAGCGAGCAGGTCTTTCTTTAAAAGTGCTTTCCTCACCATCTTAAATAAGCATGCACCATTCAAAAATAATAGAAGCAGGCACAGATATGGTTCACTCCAGACCTGACTGCCCTTGACCAGCACAAAAACATCCTGTGGCATACTGCATTAGCACCGAACAGCCCCCGCGATATGCAACTTTTCAGGGAAGTTAGGAACCAATATACATAGGCAGTTAGGAAAGCAAATGCTAACAGAAATGTGCATCCTGTAGCACAAACTCCAAAAAGTTATTGGACACTATAAAGTCCATGGAGAATAAGAGCACCTCCTCCCAGCTGCCCACTGCACTGAGGCTAGGAAATACTGTCACCACTGATAAATCTACGATAATCGAGAATTTCAATAAGCATTTTTCTACGGATGGCCATGCTTTCCACCTGGCTACCCCTACCGGGTCAACAGCTCTGCACCCCCCACAGAAACTCCTACGCCTCCCCATTTCTCCTTCAGCCAAATCCAGATAGCTGATGTTCTGAAAGAGTTGCAAAATCTTGACCCCCTACAAATTAGCTGGACTAGACAATCTGAATCCTCTCTTTCTAAAATGATCCGCCGCAATTGTTACAACCCCTGTTACCAGCCTGTTCAACCTCTCTTTTGTATCGTAAGAGATGCCTAAAGATTGGAAAGCTATAGACCCAAACTGTTACAGACCTATATCTATCCTATCCTGCCATTCTAAGATCTTCGAAAGCCAAGTTAACAAACAGATCACCGACCATTTCGAATCCCACCGTACCTTCCCCGCTATGCAATCTGGTTTCCGAGCTGGTCATGGGTGCACCTCAGCCACGCTCAAGGTCCTAAATTATATTGTAACCGCCATCGACAAAAGACAATACCGTGCAGCCCTATTCATCGACCTGGCCAAGGCATTTGACTCTGTCAGTCACCGCATTCTTATCGGCAGACTCAACAACCTTGGTTTCTCAAATGACTGCCTCGCCTAGTTCACCAACTACTTCTCAGATAGAATTCAGTGTGTTAAATCGGAGGGCCTGTTGTCCGGACCTCTGGCTGTCTCTATGGGGGTGCCACAGGGTTCAATTCTTGGGCAAACTATTTTCTCTGTAGACATTAATGGTGTTGCTCTTGCGGCTGGTGATTCTCTGATCCACCACTATGCAGACGACACCATTTTGTATACTTCTTGCCCCTCTTTTGACACTGTGTTAACTAACCTCCAGACGAGCTTCAATGCCATACAACTCTCCTTCCGTGGCCTCCAACTGCTCTTAAATGCGAGGAAAACTAAATGCATGCTCTTCAACCGATTGCTGTCCGCACCTGCCTAGCATTACTATTCTGGACGGTTCTGACTTAAAATATGTGAACAACTACAAATACCAAGGTGTCTATTTAGACTGTAAACTCTCCTTCCAGACTCATATTAAGCATCTAAATCCAAAATTAAATCTAGAATCAGCTTCCTAGAATCAGCTTCCTAGAAAGCATCCTTCATCCTTCACTCATGCTGCCAACAATACCCTCGTAAAACTGACTATCCTACCGATCCTTGACTTCGGCGATGTCATTTACAAAATAGCCTCCAACTCTCTACTCAGCAAATTGGATGCAGTCTATCACAGTGCCATCCATTTCGTCACCAAAGACCCATATACTACCCACCACTGCGACCTATATGCTCTCGTTGGCTGGCCCTCGCTTCATATTCGTCGCCAAACCCACTGGCTCCAGGCCATCGATATGTCTTTGCTAAGTAAAGCCCTGCCTTATCTCAGCTCACTGGTCACCATAGAAGCACCCACCCATAGCACACGCTCCAGCAGGTTTATTTCACTGGTCACCCCCAAAACCAACTCACTAACTCACTAACTCTAAGCACTAACTTTAAGCATCAGCTAACAGAGCAGCTTACAGATCATTGCACCTGTACATAGCCCGTCTGTAAATAGCCCATCCAACTACCTCATCCCCATATTGCTGGCTTACCTGGTTAAATAAAGGTTAAATAAATAAATAAAAACAATTCTGTGTGGAAATCGGCCTGTTGCTATAATGTATGTATACCAGATGTCATACAGATCCTACAAGGAGTTGGTTTTCACTAGGGCCCAGAGTTCTTTCTCACCTGGTCACATGGTCTGTATAAACTTCTAACCACATTTAGTTTTTTTGCCCTAGCAGGACACTGATTCAAATAATCAACTAATCATCAAGCGTTGATCATTTGAATCAACTGTGTAGTGTTAGGGCAAAAAACTAAATGTGCACCACTTGGGGTCCAGAGGACCGAGTTTGGGAAACGCTGTCCTACTCTGATGTACGATAGGTACAATGGATGATGGAAGAATAGACTAAGATGATTTGACAATACCGACAGTGATTTTTTTAAATATATAGCAGCATGGGGTTTGAATTTGTATAGGTTTGACACTGGAGTTTAAGTTTGTGGAACGGGGAACAAGATATGAGATGCCTGGAGGTTCGTGTGCCTTTATGTTCATGAATGTGTGTAACGGTAGTCCTCGGTGGAAGGAGAGGAGGACCAAAGCGCAGCGTGGTAAGTGTTCATATTTTTTATAAAATAACTGAATACTGAACAAAACAATAAATGACAAACGAACAGTCCCGTAAGGTGAATGAAAAAAACACTAAACAGGAAATGATCACCCACAAAACACAGGTGGGAAAAGGCTACCTAAGTATGATTCTCAATCAGAGACAACGAACGACACCTGCCTCTGATTGAGAACCATACCAGGCCAAACACAAAAACACATCATAGAAAAAGGAACAGAGACTAACCACCCCGACTCACGCCCTGACCAAGCTAAAACAAGGACATAATAAAGGAACTAAGGTCAGAGCGTGACAATGTGGCTATTTCTGTTGGGTATGACTGAGTTCCTTTTACTGCATGTATTGTCCTGTCTTTTCACAGGAATCAGTGTTCACCATGTGACCTATCTCACTACAGCTCTACGCCATCATTAGTCCCTCTCATTGTCAGCAGATGGATGGTTGTAACCTCTTGTTCTGACATACTCTCCAACATAGAAGGAGGCCTACACACACATACAGGGAGAAAACATATGGTATGCATCCACACATATACAGTACTCTCACAGAGGCATGCCAAGAATACCCAACCCCCATCTTCTCCTTTCTCTCTCTTTCCTTCTCCTGCTGTTTAAAATTAATTGTAATTTGGATTGTTCTGCTGCTCAATCTTGGCCAGCAAACTTACATTGTGAGAAACATGGCTGGGTTTATAACACAAATAAAGATCAATTAAAGTAAAACTATAACTATTTTCCGTGTCGGAGGGGGCTTGTTCTTTTTAATTTGGGCTGTGGATTTACAGCCACAGCCAAGGGGAGGAAACTCTGTTAAACTCTGTTAAAATGAGGACTGCTCCACCATTTGACACATCATGGCTTGCACACACCGAACTGTTAAGGGTTGAACATCAAGTTCTAAGCTCTAGCCTGGGAATTATAGAGAGAGATGGTTTTGCTTTAGCATTCCAATCTAGAAGGGTTTATTTTTCTTGGAAACATAATTGTCTGTGGCTGGAATTTGGAAGTAGGCTACATTTTTACCCGCCAATCTGCCAGGAAATAATAGTCAGTTGTTGTCGCCCTCTAGTGTACATGTCATGCCTCTGTTTCATTGACAAAGGAAAAGCAAAGGTTTTTACTATGGAATGGAACAACAGAATACTTTTTTTTTGTCATCTACTGTATTGTTGTGTCATGTGATTTGACTGCATTCATTTCAAGGGGACTTCTAGGATTATTAAAGGCATGCTTATTCAATGTAAGCATTTATTTCAACCTGACATACTGTTGTTCTACTGTAGCTCCATCTGTGGGGAAATGGAGAAACTCTCTAAAGTGTCACATTCTAAAGTGTTTTACTATTTTTCACTATTCTCTGCAGCACAGAGGTATTTTACCGTCATACTTACAGGCTTAACAAGTTCAAGAAAATGCACTGCAGTGTGCCATGAGGTAGGTTTTCACTAGCACCGTGATCTGGGACAAAGTGATACGGATGCAGGTGTCCTCGAGGGTTGCTACAGAAACAGAGGATATTTTACGGAGTCAGGGGGTACCAATCCCGATAGAAAGTGTTCATTAACATCTATATTTATGTTCAAGCCATTTCAAGTGGAACAAGTATTAGGCCCATCTGGTGACCATTTTCCATAATATCTGTCATTGAGAATAAACCAAAATAAGACCCAAACTAAGAAGATGACTCATTTTCCTAATGGACCCTCTTCCCCCCTTGGCCCTGCCACCTGGTTCAGTCCAACCTGAGCACATGAGTACATGGTCAACCGAAAGGTTGTTTTCAAGAAGCAAGGTTCAGGCTCAAACACGTGGGCCGTTTTGTTGCTCATGCTGACCTTTTCTGCTCCAAGAAGGACGGCAGAAGAAAATGTCACAGATTTAGCCGTTGAAGAGAGACTTGGAATAGCCAAGGGCATACTTAAGGTAAGTTAAATGTGAATGATGTGGTGATTAAATTAGTGAAATTAATTTACTTCTCTACTCTGAACATACCTTTGTTAAACTTTCTACTTCGGAGGAAGACACATTTTATTGTTGATACAGGAAGGCTTCAGTATCTTTGACCTAACTGAGATAACAGATTAGACATGGTGGTTGTGAATGAAAAATACTCGTTTCTCATGGAGCGATGGGCATTGTAGTATCCTTCTATTGGTTTCTGTGTAGATCTTAAATAGATTTATGAGGCTAGATTATAATTGTATTATGGTTGCTATGTCGCTTTCTAATGATATCGTGGGAGATTGTTTGCATTGTATGTTAGCATTGCCTCATATGGTTACATCGTACCTCATGTAATTTTTTTCAAAACATGACCCACCCAAAGCCTTTTGTAGTTTCTCATGACCTTCCAGATAAACAAGAAAAAATGTGTGTTAGCAACAACCCAGTTTTATGTGGGTCCAACTAAATTCAAATCCATCATGTGTTGTATGTTTGATCTCACTTCAAGTAGATTGTTCTTGAATTTGTTGGTGTTCCCGTATCCTACAGGCAGAGAGTGAACCTAGTCCTGGACAATAACAAAAAATCATGCTTAATGGAGAATCTTCACTGAAATAGATTTTTTGTTGTTGTCCAGGACTAGGAATAATCTGGGCTCAGGAAACCAGCCCAACATATATGTTCCTTGAGCCTCCTTTCAGTTGAAGTCACAATCTGGAATATGATACAGGGGAGGAGAAGAATCCACTTCTGATCTTCTACAATGATAAGGATGAGGTTGTTCAGGTAAGATATGATTCCCATTGAAGATGCTACATATTGTAACAAATTCAGAGGGTAACTCTGACTGGGATTTGAACCTACAGTAGGTCCAGTGACTAACAAGCCAACACGTTCACCATTATGCCAAGAGCAACAAACCATTCAACAAAGTCGCAAGGGGGTTGGGTTAAGGTCGTTACATTAGCTCCTTCCTTTGGGAGAACTTGTCCCCACACTTCTCTATACCAAGTACCTTACATGTAAATGCCTCTCCAAAGGCCTCATCCCACTTCTGACACTAGTGTAGCGGTTGTGGGGGTAGGCCTGACAAGGCCTCAAACCCAGGGTCAGCTATTGTATAGCCAACACCTTAACTCTTACGCTAAGAAGTCAGAACCTCTTGATGGGTGTTGTTTTAAGATCGCTACAATATCGTCTAAAGGTCAGGCAAAGATTATCAGCTAAATGGTTGGGTAAATAACATATATTTTCTGACCTTGACTCAAGCATGACAAAATTAGAAAGGAATACATAACTATTGCAAGAAGACATTACACAATAAAAAAATAGGAACATATAGGTGTGATTTGAAACAGTTAAAGAGAAAGAGGCATGACAGTGATGCTGTATATTTTCTGAACCTGTTCAATCTTGCATTATGGTTTCCCCGCCTGTACTGAATGTAAACATTTTGCGTGTGTGTTGTATCAGACTGTCCCTGTAAAGAACATGAAGGTGGATGAGATCAGTAGTCTGCTGGTGTTGCTGGGTTTCTACAATAGATCTCAGAAGATAGAGGAGGTACTGGAGCAGTTTGAGTACTTTCCCCTGCGTGCCCTCAGAGATGAGCTGTAAGCACAGGGACATCTTGTGGCCATACTCTGTCATTGCACCCTGTCACACATGACGAGTGAGGCCCCAAGGCCACAACATAATCCAGGCCTCAGTCTGAGGACGACAGACTCTGTGCAGTTGAGCAAAGCAGAGCCCTACCACACCGTCTCACTGTAATTTAAACATGAATTGAATCATGAATTTGTCAATAAAAGTTTTCACAAGTTACGTCAAATGTTTCTCTTACTGATTTTTGTGGCTTACTACCATTTTATAGAGATCCTATTAAATGACTATGTAATAAACCCTCAACGTTAGAATGGGGTGAACATGGCAGCCAGATTGGCCAGGGAGAAATCCAAAACCAGTCTAATTGGCGTGAATGGCAGAATTGACATAATCCAGATTTGATTTATGCAGTTAAGTAAAATTAAGGTGGGTGAAATATCAGAAATTGTGTAGTAGAATTATTGTCAACCTAAAATATTGTCATATAATTATATATTCAGTTGATATGGGTTGTTGACCAATTTTCTGTCTAACAAGCATCTAGAATAGATGTCCATGACCATAAATGTCTCAATTGTTGTTTTCTTGGAAAGCTATGAGTGCTATTATATGACACAATATCAGTAATTGTTGCAAGTCCAACTGATTTCTGCCAGTTTATTGCTGCGTTGTTTTAATGGAATATTGGAATAATGGCAGTTCATTTGAAAAATAAATGGAATCATTCCTCTTAAACTGGCAGGCAAACTAGCTAACAAACATACAGTGCAGCTAAATTCTTCAAATTCATTATTTTACACTATCTTATCACAGCACATGCAAACCATGGTCGACCAACTCCCTGACCTAAACGGCTGGCCTTTATACCATCATAAGAAGGTTCATGTCCATCTAGTATTCTAATTCCTAATGACATGCTTACCACACTGTCTACCTTCCATCAAAACATGATTTATCTGCATCTCATTAAAGTCACAGAGCAAATTTTCAACAGGTAACGATTGATATTAGTTAGTGTAAGCAAATATGTGTGATGTTGATTTAAAAGATAACCTGCCTTAAGATGCCCTACGGTTATTTTGCATACAACCTTCCCACAACTTTCTGGGAATGGTGCAGGATAGCTGCTTGGATTTGGAACATTCTCAGAACTTCACAAAAAAATTTTTATTTCTTGGTATTTTATTACTTTAACAAAACATTTCCTGAAAGTTCAAACATGTTTTTTTTGGGGGGGGTGTTCTAGGAACATTCTCCAACTAGGAACATTCTCCAAATGGTTTGACATTGGGAATGTTTACTCATGGATCTAGAACGCTAAGAAACAAAGCTCTTCTGTGGGAATTTCCGTACTTGAGCAATACGTTTCCTACAGGTCTCCTCATGGTTCTATGTAATGTTCTCAAATTGTTCCAAGAATGCTAAGAAACAACGTTCTTCTGTGGGAATTTCAGTACTTTAGCATAACGTTTCATACAGGTTTTCTCTTCTCATGATTCTATATAAAGTAATGTTCTCAAATTGTTCCAAGAACGCTAAGAAACAATGTTCTTCTGTGGGAATTTCAGCATAATCTGTCCAACAGGTAAAGAAAAAATAATGTATACCGCTATCTCATGATAGCCAAGCACCGCAGTGCTTATACCGCTTTCTCATGACACCTCAAGCACTGCAGTGCCTTAGACCGCTGCGCCACTCGGGAGGACCTACAGGTTTTCTCATTGTTCTATTTAAAGTCATGTTCTCAAATTGTTCCAATAACGTTAAGAACACTTTCCATAAAAAAACACAATAAAACTTTTATAACGTTCAGAGAACATTCTAAGAATCTTAATAAAAACATATCCATTCGGTTCTCATAATCAACAAAACTCTATCCTCTGTTTTGTATTCCTTCTTGATCCAAATCAGTCAGGTTTCAAGACTAGTCATTCAACTGAGACTGCTCTTCTCTGTATCACGGAGGCGCTCCGCACTGCTAAAGCTAACTCTCTCTCCTCTGCTCTCATCCTTCTAGACCTATCGGCTGCCTTCGATACTGTGAACCATCAGATCCTCCTCTCCACCCTCTCCGAGTTGGGCATCTCCGGCGCGGCCCACGCTTGGATTGCGTCCTACCTGACAGGTCGCTCCTACCAGGTGGCGTGGCGAGAATCTGTCTCCTCACCACGCGCTCTCACCACTGGTGTCCCCCAGGGCTCGGTTCTAGGCCCTCTCCTATTCTCGCTATACACCAAGTCACTTGGCTCTGTCATAACCTCACATGGTCTCTCCTATCATTGCTATGCAGACGACACACAATTAATCTTCTCCTTTCCCCCTTCTGATGACCAGGTGGCGAATCGCGTCTCTGCATGTCTGGCAGACATATCAGTGTGGATGACGGATCACCACCTCAAGCTGAACCTCGGCAAGACGGAGCTGCTCTTCCTCCCGGGGAAGGACTGCCCGTTCCATGATCTCGCCATCACGGTTGACAACTCCATTGTGTCCTCCTCCCAGAGCGCTAAGAACCTTGGCGTGATCCTGGACAACACCCTGTCGTTCTCAACTAACATCAAGGCGGTGTCCCGTTCCTGTAGGTTCATGCTCTACAACATCCGCAAAGTACGACCCTGCCTCACACAGGAAGCGGCGCAGGTCCTAATCCAGGCACTTGTCATCTCCCGTCTGGATTACTGCAACTCGCTGTTGGCTGGGCTCCTGCCTGTGCCATTAAACCCCTACAACTCATCCAGAACGCCGCAGCCCGTCTGGTGTTCAACCTTCCCAAGTTCTCTCACGTCACCCCGCTCCTCCGCTCTCTCCACTGGCTTCCAGTTGAAGCTCGCATCCGCTACAAGACCATGGTGCTTGCCTACGGAGCTGTGAGGGGAACGGCACCTCAGTACCTCCAGGCTCTGATCAGGCCCTACACCCAAACAAGGGCACTGCGTTCATCCACCTCTGGCCTGCTCGCCTCCCTACCACTGAGGAAGTACAGTTCCCGCTCAGCCCAGTCAAAACTGTCCGCTGCTCTGGCCCCCAATGGTGGAACAAACTCCCCACGACGCCAGGACAGCGGAGTCAATCACCACCTTCCGGAGACACCTGAAACCCCACCTCTTTAAGGAATACCTAGGATAGGATAAAGTAATCCTTCTCACCCCCCCCCCCTTAAAAGATTTAGATGCACTATTGTAAAGTGGCTGTTCCACTGGATGTCATAAGGTGAATGCACCAATTTGTAAGTCGCTCTGGATAAGAGCGTCTGCTAAATGACTTAAATGTAAATGTAATGTAAATGTTGTAAAGTGTGTTCAGGTGTGTTTGCCGCAGCCACTTATTGGGCATACCTGATCTTAATGAGTGCTTGTTTTCTTTGAAATTGGGTCTGTTTGAATAGACTAAAATGAACAGCCTTGTATGTTTAAAAAAAATATGTTAGCTCCATCCTGGTGGCGCAGTGGAATAATTATATCAATAGAGAACAGAAGATTATAGGTTCAAATCTCACTGATGCTGTGTCATGATAAATAATAAATTACTTTCCATGTGTCCTATCTGTGATTGTAGTTAAAGAGTTAACCTAAAATAAGATGGTGTTTTATTGAAACATTCAGTGAATGTTTTAAGGAAGTTATTTTTTTAAATCGAAAGTAGCAATCATTTCCGTTCTCACTGCGTTAATAAAACCCACCGGGAAAACTTTCAAGCAACCAGAGTAAAATGTTCTCAGAACCCCTCTGCAACCTAAAAATGTACTTTTCACTTCTGTTCACAGAACATTAAAAAAAAAATCAGTTTTACCAGTCAGGAACATATGGCTTCGATCTCACAATCAATATGAAACCAAAAACACATGTTCCTACAACTTCCACGGAACCAAATGATATGGCTGGGAAAATTGTCCCTATTGATGGGTTTTATCTATTGTTGTTTTTTTCACAAGGAATGTTCAATTTGACGTTTCAAAACTTGGTTGACATGAAACCTTCTATTCCCATGTATTAAAACCCTAACAAAGTACTGAGTGCAGAGACACATCCACCACGCAGCTATGTCTGTCTAGGGCACTAATCCCCTGTCATCCCTCCTCTCTCCACTCTGATAATCTAATTAGCCGACACTGCTGTCTGGTTAACTAATGAATCCCTACAGCCCTCAATCACACACACACCATTACAAACACACTGTTGTTGCCTTCACCCACACAAACAAACTGATAGCAGGCATGGTTATATTGGGCAGCCACCATGCCTGTGTTCTACTCCCCCACACCCAAGAACCTGCATATGGTCCTGGCTTCCGCCAGTGGGTCTGTGTTCACCAACAACAGGACAGGGGACTTTAGCAGTGACTACAACAGGGAGCAAGATGACAAAACAGCTGCCTGATTCCAAGAATAGGCAGAATACTATATGATGCCCGTTTCAAATAGCCTATGTATTCAATATATGTGTTACTCTGAAATGTATTTTGAGGTATTTTAGGAAAATATTTCACATCCTTTTGGAGAGTGTTTGGATATTCAGGAAAGTATTTATATACTTCAAATTTATATTCTTTGAATATACGTTGATTTATGGTCAATCTATCACTTTGTTTCTATATTCCAATCAATGAGTTGGTGTCCCACCTTCCCCTTCAGATGCTCCTCTACTTCAACATATTCCAGTTTCCATGCTGGTAGGTCTCAGCTGTTGTCATGTTGAATCAGAAGGCGGGTTCTTCGTATGACTTCACAGAGGTCGCCCCAAGGTTCCACAATGCTTTGTTTAGTATTTATAGCATACCCAAATCAATAATGCGTTATTATCTTTCTTGTCATAGTTGTATTACCTGCCTGGTTACTACCAAGCTCTCCTTGTGACTGGGGTGGTTCTGCTTACCATCTGTGAAATTACCATGCTGTATCTGGGCTATATCGGAACCCTCAAAGAGAAGGTAACCGAAGCCAACTTTCTCTCTGGAACTTCCTCTCTGGAGCAGTGGCGTTGTATTCATGGATGCCAAGGGAAGCCGTGCTTCCCTAAAAATTTGACCAATAAAAAAAGGGTAAAAAAACCATTAAAATAATATATCTTTCGTCTCTCCGTATTTCATAATGGTCCTTAAATTCAAAAGAGGCTGAATGTACACTACATGACCAAAGTATGTGGACACCTGCTCGCGAACATCCCATACCCCCTTTGCTGCTATAACATCCTCCACTCTTCCGGGAAGGCTTTCCACTAGATGTTGGAACATTGCTGCGGGGACTTGCTTCCATTCAGCCGCAAGAACATTAGTGAAGTCGGGCACTGATGTTGGGCAATTGGGCCTGGCTCGCAGTCGGTTTTCCAATCCATCCCAAAGGTGTGCGATGGGGTTCGAGGTCAGGGCTCTGTGCAGGCCAGTCAAGTTCTTCCACACCAATCTCGACAAACCATTTCTGTGTGGACCTCACTTTGTACATGCTGAAACAGAAACGTTTCTTCCCCAAACAGTTGCCTCAAAGTTGGAAGCACATTATAATCTAGAATGTCATTGTATGCTGTATCATTAAGATTTCCCTTCACTGGAACTAAGGGGCCTAGCCTGAACCATGATAAACAACCCAGGACCATTATTCCTCATCCACCAAACTTTACAGTTGGCACTATGCTTTGGGGGCAGGTAGCGTTCTGCTGGCATCTGTCAAATCCAGATTCATCCGTCGGACAGCCAGATTAATGCGTTTCCACTGCTTTAGAGTCAAATGGCGGCGAGCTGTACACCCCTCCAGCTGACGCTTGGCATTGCACATGGTGTTCTTAGGCTTTTAGGCCAAGGAAACCCATTTCATGAAGTTCCCGACGAACAGTTCTTGTGCTGATGTTGCTTCCAGAGGCAGTATGGAACTCAGTTGTGTTGCAACCGAGGACAGACTATTTATTTTCAGCACTCGGCGATCCTGTTCTGTGACTTGTTGGAAAGATGGCATCCTATGATGGTGCCACGTTGAAAGTCACTGAGCTTTTCAGTAGGGCCATTCTACTGCCAATGTTTGTCTACGGAGATTGCATGGTGGTGTGCTCGATTTTATAAATCTGTCAGCAACGAGTGTGGCTGAAATAGCCGAATCCACTCATTTGAAAGGGTGTCCACATACACCATATTTAAAAATGTATCTCCCCCGGAGAAAGCATCCGAGCCAGCGAAATAGCGCCCCTCTATATGTGTAGGTTATCTATCGTGAGCTAGATAAAGTTGGCCTTTTCCTAATTTAGCCATGGATGGAGACAGAGATTTGGACATGTGGTTTTACTTAATTCTCCGTTACCGGCCAGTGATTATAATGGTGATTCTGATCCAACCACATGTGAAAGAGACGTGATTAAAATACAATTTTGAAATGCTTTTCCAAAGGAGGAAGCTACTAAAGTGTTAAATTGTGCCCAAATATATAAATCAAATCAAACCAAATTGCATTTGTCACATGCGCCAAATACAACCTTACCCTGAAAATACTTACTTACTAAATAGACTAAAGTAAAAAAAGTAAAAACAATTATAATGAGGCTATATTACAGGGGGTACCAGTACCGAGTCAATGTGCGAGGGTACAGTTTAGTCGGGGTAATTGAGGTAATATGCATATGGTAGGGGTAAAGACTATGCATTGACTATGCATTGATAATAAACAGTGAATAGCAGTAGCTTAAAAAAAAGGGGGTCAATGCAAAAAAAATATATAATAATTGTTATGTAACCTTTATTTATACAGGTTTTTCTCATTGAGATAAAAATCTATTTTCCAAGAAAGACCTGAAATAGTCGGGGTAGCCATTTGATTAACTGTTCAGCAGTCTTATGGCTTGGGGTTAGAAGCTGTCTAAGGAGCCTTTTGGACCTAGACTTGCAGTAGCAGAGAGAACAGTCTATGACTAGGTTGGCTGGACTCTTTGACACTTGCTGGATATTGTGATCTGTTATAAAATTGTAATTTTGTTATACATTTACATTTACATTTAAGTCATTTAGCAGACGCTCTTATCCAGAGCGACTTACAAATTGGTGCATTCACCTTATGACATCCAGTGGAACAGACACTTTACAATAGTGCATCTAAATATTTTAAGGGGGGATTACTTTATCCTATCCTAGGTATTCCTTAAAGAGGTGGGGTTTCAGGTGTCTCCGGAAGGTGGTGATTGACTCCGCTGTCCTGGCGTCGTGAGGGAGTGTGTTCCACCATTGGGGAGCCAGAGCAGCGAACAGTTTTGACTGGGCTGAGCGGGAACTGTACTTCCTCAGTGGTAGGGAGGCGAGCAGGCCAGAGGTGGATGAACGCAGTGCCCTTGTTTGGGTGTAGGGACTGATCAGAGCCTGGAGGTACTGAGGTGCCGTTCCCCTCACAGCTCCGTAGGCAAGCACCATGGTCTAGTAGCGGATGCGAGCTTCAACTGGAAGCCAGTGGAGAGAGCGGAGGAGCGGGGTGACGTGAGAGAACTTGGGAAGGTTGAACACCAGACGGGCTGCGGCGTTCTGGATGAGTTGTAGGGGTTTAATGGCACAGGCAGGGAGCCCAGCCAACAGCGAGTTGCAGTAATCCAGACGGGAGATGACAAGTGCCTGGATTAGGACCTGCGCCGCTTCCTGTGTGAGGCAGGGTCGTACTCTGCGGATGTTGTAGAGCATGAACCTACAGGAACGGGCTACCGCCTTGATGTTAGTTGAGAACGACAGGGTGTTGTCCAGGATCACGCCAAGGTTCTTAGCGCTCTGGGAGGAGGACACAATGGAGTTGTCAACCGTGATGGCGAGATCATGGAACGGGCAGTCCTTCCCGGGAGGAAGAGCAGCTCCGTCTTGCCGAGGTTCAGCTTGAGGTGGTGATCCGTCATCCACACTGATATGTCTGCCAGACATGCAGAGATGCGATTCACCACCTGGTCATCAGAAGGAGGAAAGGAGAAGATTAATTGTGTGTCGTCTGCATAGCAATGATAGGAGAGACCATGTGAGGTTATGACAGAGCCAAGTGACTTGGTGTATAGCGAGAATAGGAGAGGGCCTAGAACAGAGCCCTGGGGGACACCAGTGGTGAGAGCGCGTGGTGAGGAGACAGATTCTCGCCACGCCACCTGGTAGGAGCGACCTGTCAGGTAGGACGCAATCCAAGCGTGGGCCGCGCCGGAGATGCCCAACTCGGAGAGGGTGGAGAGGAGGATCTGATGGTTCACAGTATCGAAGGCAGCCGATAGGTCTAGAAGGATGAGAGCAGAGGAGAGAGAGTTAGCTTTAGCGGTGCGGAGCGCCTCCGTGATACAGAGAAGAGCAGTCTCAGTTGAATGACTAGTCTTGAAACCTGACTGATTTGGATCAAGAAGGTCATTCTGAGAGAGATAGCGGGAGAGCTGGCCAAGGACGGCACGTTCAAGAGTTTTGGAGAGAAAAGAAAGAAGGGATACTGGTCTGTAATTGTTGACATCGGAGGGATCGAGTGTAGGTTTTTTCAGAAGGGGTGCAACTCTCGCTCTCTTGAAGACGGAAGGGACGTAGCCAGCGGTCAGGGATGAGTTGATGAGCGAGGTGAGGTAAGGGAGAAGGTCTCCGGAAATGGTCTGGAGAAGAGAGGAGGGGATAGGGTCGAGAGGGCAGGTTGTTGGGCGGCCGGCCGTCACAAGACGCCGGAGAGAGAGGGGAGAAAGAGGTCAGAGCACCGGGTAGGGCAGTGTGAGCAGAACCAGCGGTGTCGTTTGACTTAGCAAACGAGGATCGGATGTCGTCGACCTTCTTTTCAAAATGGTTGACGAAGTCATCTGCAGAGAGGGAGGAGGGGGGGGGGATTCAGGAGGGAGGAGAAGGTGGCAAAGAGCTTCCTAGGGTTAGAGGCAGATGCTTGGAATTTAGAGTGGTAGAAAGTGGCTTTAGCAGCAGAGACAGAGGAGGAAAATGTAGAGAGGAGGGAGCGAAAGGATGCCAGGTCCGCAGGGAGGCGAGTTTTCCTCCATTTCCGCTCGGCTGCCCGGAGCCCTGTTCTGTGAGCTCGCAATGAGTCGTCGAGCCACGGAGCGGGAGGGGAGGACCGAGCCGGCCTGGAAGATAGGGGACATAGAGAGTCAAAGGATGCAGAAAGGGAGGAGAGGAGGGTTGAGGAGGCAGAATCAGGAGATAGGTTGGAGAAGGTTTGAGCAGAGGGAAGAGATGATAGGATGGAAGAGGAGAGCGTAGCGGGGGAGAGAGAGCGAAGGTTGGGACGGCGCGATACCATCCGAGTAGGGGCAGTGTGGGAAGTGTTGGATGAGAGCGAGAGGGAAAAGGATACAAGGTAGTGGTCGGAGACTTGGAGGGAGTTGCAATGAGGTTAGTGGAAGAACAGCATCTAGTAAAGATGAGGTCGAGCGTATTGCCTGCCTTGTGAGTAGGGGGAAGGTGAGAGGGTGAGGTCAAAAGAGGAAAGGAGTGGAAAGAAGGAGGCAGAGAGGAATGAGTCAAAGGTAGACGTGGGGAGGTTAAAGTCGCCCAGAACTGTGAGAGGTGAGCCGTCCTCAGGAAAGGAGCTTATCAAGACATCAAGCTCATTGATGAACTCTCCGAGGGGACCTGGAGGGCGATAAATGATAAGGATGTTAAGCTTGAAAGGGCTGGTAACTGTGACAGCATGAAATTCAAAGGAGGCGATAGACAGATGGGTAAGGGGAGAAAGAGAGAATGACCACTTGGGAGAGATGAGGATCCCGGTGCCACCACCCCGCTGACCAGAAGCTCTCGGGGTGTGCGAGAACACGTGGGCGGACGAAGAGAGAGCAGTAGGAGTAGCAGTGTTATCTGTGGTGATCCATGTTTCCGTCAGTGCCAAGAAGTCGAGGGACTGGAGGGAGGCATAGGCTGAGATGAACTCTGCCTTGTTGGCCGCAGATCGGCAGTTCCAGAGGCTACCGGAGACCTGGAACTCCACGTGGGTCGTGCGCGCTGGGACCACCAGATTAGGGTGGCCGCGGCCACGCGGTGTGGAGCGTTTGTATGGTCTGTGCAGAGAGGAGATAACAGGGATAGACAGACACATAGTTGACAGGCTACAGAAGAGGCTACGCTAATGCAAGGAGATTGGAATGACAAGTGGACTACACGTCTCGAATGTTCAGAAAGTTAAGCTTACGTAGCAAGAATCTTATTGACTAAAATGATTAAAATGATACAGTACTGCTGAAGTAGGCTAGCTGGCAGTGGCTGCGTTGTTGACTTTGTAGACTAGCTGGCAGTGGCTGCGTTGTTGACACTACACTAATCAAGTCGTTCCGTTGAGTGTAATAGTTTCTACAGTGCTGCTATTCGGGGGCTAGCTAGCTAGCTAGCAGTGTTGATTACGTTACGTTGCGTTAAAAGAACAACAATAGCTGGCTAGCTAACCTAGAAAATCGCTCTAGACTACACAATTATCTTTGATACACAGACGGCTATGTAGCTAGCTATGTAGCTAGCTACGATCAAACAAATCAAACCGTTGTGCTGTAATGAAATTAAATGAAAATGTGATACTACCTGTGGAGCGAAGCGGAATGCGACCGGGTTGTTGAGTGCGGAAGTTCTATTCAGTAGACGTTGGCTAGCTGTTGGCTAGCTAGCAGTGTCTCCTATGTTAAGGACGACAAATAGCTGGCTAGCTAACCTCGGTAAATTAAGATAATCACTCTAAGACTACACGCTCTAAACTACACAATTATCTTGGATACGAAGACAGCAAAGACAACTATGTAGCTAGCTAACACTACACTAATCAAGTCGTTCAGTTGAGTGTAATAGTTTCTACAGTGCTGCTATTCGGTAGACGGTGGACGTTTGCTAGCTGGCTAGCTGCTGGGCAGATAGCAGTGTAGACTATGTTAGGACGACGAAATACGAAGTTGCAATAGAAGTGCTGACTGTTTCACTTTGTTGTCCTCTTTCTTTTCCTTTTTCTTCTGTCCTTCTTTTGTCCTTATTTTGTCTTCCTTTCTTCTGTTAACTAGATATTTTTTGTTGTTATTCTTTGTAAGCTAGCTAGCTTCTTCCAGGAGAGTCCCTAGCAACTGCTTAGCAACAAGTAAACAATTCTGCTAGCAATTGAGCTAGCTAAGATAACTGTACAATTTTATGAAAAATAGTTAATTTTTCAAAAGCCTGTCTTTTTTGGCTTGTTCCTTGTTTTGTCTTCTATTGAGTCTTGCAGTTTTCTCTTGATTTTTTCGATGTACTTCACTCTAAAAAACATTTAAATCTCAATATATACAGGAGCTCATTTTTCAGCAGCTGCTCAATTTAGAACTCCGGAACATGTTTTATGTTATGAAATTACGAGTTGATGCACTGTTTTATAATTGTGCTGTTTATTTCCATAAATCATGTGTGTTTCAAAACGGCCTTTCAGTTCAGTTACTTTGATGATTGATAATGGTAGTGGTAGTTATAACCACATGAGTGCACTAAATGACCAAAAGAGGGATAGTAAACTTTGAAGAGTGTGGTAAAGTCCCAATAGTAAATGATCATGGTGCTCAGATCCTGGTGAGAGATCTTGTCTGATGATCCACGCGTAGCTTGTAGCTTTTGTGGATAGATAGGGAGACAGAACAATAACAGCACAAAAATTGACAGCACAAAATCTCCAAAGGATATTATTTAAATTCCAATCTTATATGCCAAGATATTTGGTTGAGATAAGAGGAAGAACGATTGGTAACAGTACATTTTATTCTCTTCGAAAAGTTTCTTTCAGTAGAATATTTCAATTTCACAACTAAAAACATTTAATAACCAGCTTACAAGTAACCGAGTACTCAAGCAGAGGTACTAAAGGTCATCTTATAAAGAACACTATGATTGTATCACTAAATAATCATAACAGCTTGAATGCTTTTCCAGTCATGATAATCTCTCTGACTGATATAGCCTACTGTGCAATCCAATCCATGCTCATTTATTTTATTTTACCTTTATTTAACTGGCAAGTCAGTTAAGATGAAATGTAGTCCTGTGTTAATAGCGTTTCCCTCATCCCCCATTTACCAGACGACCCTGCCCTCCCCGGCCTTGTCCGAATCACATTTAATAAGTTTGAATTCCATTTGCCGTTGAAGAGGAATAGGGAATAGAAATAGGGGTAAGAAAAAAAGAGAGAGAAAATCCCCCTGGAGGTGTCGGGCACATCTGAAGCAGCTCTCCTCACTGCTGCGATTTCTCTGGCTTCTCATCAAATTGACTTCCTTTTAGCCGAATGTGGTGAATAATAGCCTGCGAGAGGCAGGGGACATAATACTCCCTATCTCACCAAACATATTGTTTCCCTTGTGATTTCCCTTTGAAATGTGACTGTGAGTTCTGAGTGTCTCTCTCTGTCTGTACCCCAGGATTCTTTTGTATTTTTTTTCTTCTATTTTTCGTCTTCATCCCCCTGTGTTGCAGAGTACTGTCATCCCTCTTTCTCACACACTTTCCCTCTCTCTCTCCCGATGCGGTAGGCCCCATCTTCTCCTTAATTATAATTGGGTGCAGCTTCAAGGTAATCACGAATGTGATCTCTGAGACATGTGGTGGTGGTGCTGTGAGAGCTGTGTGAGGGGCGATGAGAAACAACTGCGTGTGTGTGTGTGTGTGTGTGTGTGTGTGTGTGTGTGTGTGTGTGTGTGTGTGTGTGTGTGTGTGTGTGTGTGTGTGTGTGTGTGTGTGTGTGTGTGTGTGTGTGTGTGTGTGTGTGTGTGTGTGTGTGTGTGTGCAAAAACATGTGTGTGTATGCTTAGACTTATAATCTGTGACTGTGATGACTATGGCACTATGAAAACATGTATGCTTGTCATCCCCCGGAGATGTCTCTCTCTTTTCTCTCTCTTTCTCTTCCTTTTCTCTTTGTACCCTCACCCCCTCTCTCTCTCTCTCTCTCTCTCTCTCTCTCTCTCTCTCTCTCTCTCTCTCTCTCTCTCTCTCTCTCTCTCTCTCTCTCTCTCTGATGATGTGTAGAGTAGGGCCTGTTGGCTTGTTGTTGGTGAGTGAAAGGAATACAGCTATAGATGGGAGCACAAATAAGGTTTTCCTACCACAACATATAGGTAAGTGGGAAACCTTACTGTTCACCTTGGATTTAATTATTTTGGTGATAGTTGAGCATAGGCTACTCATGTAGGTACAGAGTGGTAGAGAGAGATACCTCATCATTCTTAAGTGATAAAAATCCTCAGTAATCGTAGACAAACATACAACATATAGGCCACTATTTTTACATGTCGATTATCCATGGCCTAATCTCAGTATAGATAATACCAAACATGCCACTTTTCTTCATGCTGTGCTCTTTAATGCACAAATGCACCACAGGGTGCTCACAACAATAACGTCCCCAAACACGGGAGACGAAAAATGTACAACTGAAATACACGACCAGGAAACAAACATGTTCCTCTACATACAGAACCGAAGGTCACAATAATTAATCCCACACAACAAACAGGCGGGCCGGCTGTCTAATAAAGCCCAACTAATCATTCAAAAACAGGTGCTACCAATAAACATACAAGGAGGGGGAGGAAAGACAATCAGGGGCAGCTAATAGGCCGGTGACGACGACCGCCGAGTGCCACCCGACCGGGAAGGGAAGCCACCCTCGGTCGGACTCGTGACACATGGTCAGCTCGATGAGTTGAAACAGGATAACGGCAAGTTGACAACAATCTGTAAGTCATTGAGAGAGTACATCAGTTCTATGTGTAAATCCATGATAACAATGACGGATAAATCAGACTATCTCAAGGGAGAATCAAGATGGAACAACATGGTTTTGGATGTAACTGCAGACTCTCCACATCAAATCAAATCATATCAAATTTATTTATATAGCCCTTCGTACATCAGCTGATATCTCAAAGTGCTGTACAGAAACCCTGCCTAAAACCCCAAACAGCAAGCAATGCAGGTGTAGAAGCACGGTGGCTAGGAAAAACTCCCTAGAAAGGCCAAAACCTAGGAAGAAACCTAGAGAGGAACCAGGCTATGTGGGGTGGCCAGTCCTCTTCTGGCTGTACCGGGTGGAGATTATAACAGAACATGGCCAAGATGTTCAAATGTTCATACATGAGCAGCATGGTCAAATAATAATAATCACAGGCAGAACAGTTGAAACTGGAGCAGCAGCACGGCCAGATGGACTGGGGACAGCAAGGAGTCATCATGTCAGGTAGTCCTGAGGCATGGTCCTAGGGCTCAGGTCCTCCGAGAAAGAAAGAAAGAAAGAGAGAAAGAGAGAATTAGAGAGAGCATACTTAAATTCACACAGGATACCGGATAGGACAGGAGAAGTACTCCAGATATAACAAACTGACCCTAGCCCCCCGACACATAAACTACTGCAGCATAAATACTGGAGGCTGAGACAGGAGGGGTCAGGACAGGGCCAAACAGGAAGGATATAACCCCACCCACTTTGCCAAAGCACAGCCCCCACACCACTAGAGGGGTATCTTCAACCACCAACTTACCATCCAGACAAGGCCGAGTATAGCCCACAAAGATCTCTGCCACGGCACAACCCAAGGGGAGGTGCCAACCCAGACAGGATGATCACATCAGTGACTCAACCCACTCAAGTGACGCACCCCTCCTAGGGACGGTATGAAAGAGCCCTAGTAAGCCAGTGACTCAGCCCCTGTAATAGGGTTAGAGGCAGAGAATCCCAGTGGAAAGAGGGGAACCGGCCAGGCAGAGACAGCAAGGGCGGTTCGTTGCTCCAGAGCCTTTCCATTCACCTTCACACTCTTGGGCCAGACTACACTCAATCATATGACCCACTGAAGAGATGAGTCTTCAGTAAAGACTTAAAGGTTGAGACCGAGTTTGCGTCTCTCACATGGGTAGGCAGACCATTCCATAAAATTGGAGCTCTATAGGAGAAAGCCCTGCCACCAGCTGTTTGCTTAGAAATTCTAGGGACAATTAGGAGGCCTGCATCTTGTGACCATAGCGTACGTGTAGGTATGTACGGCAGGACCAAATCAGAGAGATAGGTAGGAGCAAGCCCATGTAATGCTTTGTAGGTTAGCAGTAAAACCTTGAAATCAGCCCTTGCCTTGACGGGAAGCCAGTGTAGGGAGGCTAGCACTGGAGTAATATGATCAAATTTTTGGGTTCTAGTCAGGATTCTAGCAGCCGTATTTAGCACTAACTGAAGTTTATTTAGTGCTTTATCCGGGTAGCCGGAAAGTAGAGCATTGCAGTAGTCTAACCTAGAAGTGACAAAAGCATGGATTAATTTTTCTGCATAATTTTTGGACAGAAAGTTTCTGATTTTTGCAATGTTACGTAGATGGAAAAAAGCTGTCCTTGAAACAGTCTTGATATGTTCTTCAAAAGAGAGATCAGGGTCCAGAGTAACGCAGAGGTCCTTATGTCTGAAAAACACATGCGTCTAGCGAGGGCAATTTTGGGGCTTCACCATGTTTCATTGAAATGTACTGCTGTGTGTCATCCGCATAGCAGTGAAAGTTAACATTATGTTTTCGAATGACATCCCCAAGAGGTAAAATATATAGTGAAAACAATAGTGTTCCTAAAACGGAACCTTGAGGAACACCAAAATTTACAGTTGATTTGTCAAACCATTCACAGAGACAAACTGATATCTTTCCGACAGATAAGATCTAAACCAGGCCAGAACTTGTCCGTGTAGACCAATTTGGGTTTCCAATCGCTCCAAAAGAATGTGGTGATCGGTGGTATCAAAAGCAGCACTATGGTCTAGGAGCACGAGGACAGATGCAGAGCCTCGGTCCGATGCCATTAAAATGTAATTTACCACCTTCACAAGTGCCGTCTCAGTGCTATGATGGTGTCTAAAACCAGACTGAAGCATTTCGTATACATTGTTTGTCTTCAGGAAGGCAGTGAGTTGCTGAGCAACAGCCTTTTCTAAAAATGTTGAGATGAATGGAAGATTCGATATAGGCCGATAGTTTTTTATATTTTCTGGGTCAAGGTTTGGCTTTTTCAAGAGAGGCTTTATTAATGCCACTTTTAGTGAGTTTGGTACACATCCGGTGGATAGAGAGCCGTTTATTACGTTCAACATAGGAGGGCCAAGCACATGAAGCAGCTCTTTCAGTAGTTTAGTTGGAATAGGGTCCAGTATGCAGCTTGAAGGTTAAGAGGCCATGATTATTTTCATCATTGTGTCAAGAGATATAGTACTAAAACACTTGAGCGTCTCTCTTGATCCTTGGTCCTGGCAGAGTTGTGCAGACTCAGGACAACTGAGCTTTGAAGGAATATGCAGATTTAAAGAGTAGTCTGTAATTTGCTTTCTAATAATCATGATCTTTTCCTCAAAGAAGTTCATTAATTTATCACTGCCGAAGTGAAAGCCATCCTCTCTTGGGGAATGCTGCTTTTTAGTTAGCTTTGCTTTTCCTCAATTAAGTTGAAAAAATAGACCTGAGACCTGGACGGAGTCTGAGGACAAACTGAGGGAAATGATCTCTGAGAAATTGAAAATGGACCACAGGAAGATTGAGGTGGAGCGTGCCCACAGGACAGGAAATCCCACCACCGGCCCAGGTGATAGGCCCAGGTCGATAGTGGTCAAGTTCCTGAGGTTCAAGGACAAAGTTGCTCTTCTGGAAAGAGCCAAGAACTTGAGAGGAATGTATATCTTCCTCACCGAGGACTATCCTGAAGCTGTGCGCCAGAAGAGGAAAGAACTGATCCCAGCCATGAAAGCTGCCAGAGCGTGTGAGGACATTGCGTACATCCACTATGACAGGCTTGATATCCACCCTCCCTCCCAGAAGCCTGGAAGGGATGAGAGAGCCTATGGGTTTGTAGCCTCAATCCCACAGCACACACACACACACACACACACACACACACACACACCAATTGATTATTTGACTGCTGAATGTATATATTTTTCTCTTTCTTCATCTGCTCTTTTCAGTATTATGTCTATCTCTGATAAGCTACACAGGAAAGGGCTGAAAATAGACCATATTAATATATGTAGCCTTAGAAATAAGGTTCATGAAATCAATAACTTGCTAACATCAGATAACATTCATATATCAGACACATAGATAACGGTGATTCTGATCCAAACATATAGTTATAACCACTGAGACTCACTTAGATAATTAATTTGATGATACATCAGTAGCAATACAAGGATATAACATTTATAGAAGAAACATAAATGCTTATGGGGGAGGTGTTGCTGTATATATTCAGCTCCATATCCCTGCAATGCTTAGTGAAGATCTTATGTCAAGTGTTATTGTGGTTGCAGGTTCACTTGGCACATCTAATGCCTTTTCTTTCGGGGTTTTACTATAGGCCACCAAGTGCTAACAGTCAGTATCTAAATAATATGTGTGAACTGCTTGATAGTGTATGTGATCTAAACAGAGAGTGCTACTTTATTGGGCACCTACCTGAATATTCATTTGTTTTTCATCTGTGCCTGTAATCTGGTTCAGGTTAATCTACCAGGGTGTTTACAAACAATACAGTAACAAGATCGTCCACATGTATCGATCATATTTTTACTTATGCTGTAGAAACTTTGTTCTAAAGCTATATCTGTATCTGTATTGGATACAGTGATCACAATATAGTGGCTATATCAAGGAAAGCCAAAGTTCCAACAACTGGGCCTAAAATAGTACATAAGAGATCATACATGTGAGTCTATGTGGATGATGTTAAATATATTTGTTGGTCTGATGTGATTAATGAGGAGCATCCAGATGCTGCACTTGATGAATTCATGAAATTGCTTCTTCAAATTATTGATAAACATGCACATGTTAAAAAACTGACTGTTAGAACTGTTAAGGCTCCATGGATTGATGAGGAATTGAAAAACTATATGGTTGAAAGAGATGATGCAAAAGGAATGGCTAATAAGTCTGGCTGCACATCTGACTGGCCTGCTTACTGCAAATTGAGAAATTATGTGACTAAACTCAATAAATAGAAGAGGAAACTTTATTATGAAGCAATAATCATTGACATAAAGAATAATATAAAAAAAAGTTTCAATGAAATTATGGGCAGAAAGACAAATCAAATCAGATGGCTCATTCATCACAAAACCACTTGATGTTGCCAATTACTTTAATGATTATTTCATTGGCAGAGTGGGCAAACGTAGGCAGGAAATGGCCACAATGAACAGTGAGCAATTGTATTCATGCCTAAAAAACAAATAACGAAAGAAAGGCAGTGCAAGTTTGAATTTTGTAAAGTTAATGTGGGAGAGGTGGGAAAATTATTGTTATCGATCAATAATGACACACCTCCTGGCATTGACAACTTAGATGGAATGCTACTGAGGATGGTAGCTGACTATTGCCACTCCTATCTGTCATATTTTTAATCTGAGCCTAGAGGAAAGTCTTTAGCCTCAAGCCTGGAGGGAAGCCAAAGTAATTCCGCCAGTCAAGAGTGGTAAAGTTGCCTTTATTGGTTCTAACAACAGACCTATAAGCTTGCTGCCAGCTCTTAGCAAACTGTTGGAAAAAATTGTGTTTGACCAAATGCAATGCCATTTCTCTGTAAACAAATTACCAACAGACTTTCAGAATGCTTATAGAGAAGGGCACTCAACATGTACTGAAATTGATAATAAGAAGATTGTGGGAGCTGTACTGTTAGATTTCAGTGCAGCCTTTGATATTATTGACCATAACCTGTTGTTGAAAAAACATATGTGATTCTCTAATGTCAAACATGTAAAGTGTGGTGTACCGCAGGGCAGATTTCTAGGCCCTCTACTCTTTTCTATTTTTTACCAATGACCTGCCACTGGCATTAAACAAAGCATGTGTGTCCATGTATGCTGATGATTCAAACAAATATGCATCAGCAACCACAACTAATGAAGTCACTGAAACCCTTAAAGAGATGCAGTCTGTTTTGGAATGGGTGGCCAGTAATAAACTGGTCCTGAACATCTCTAAAACTAAGAGCATTGTATTTGGTACAAATAATTCCTTAAGTTCTAGACCCCAGCTGAATCTATCTGGTAATTAATGGTGTGGCTGTTGAACAAGTAGATTGTAAACTGTCATGGTCAAAACATGTAGATTCAATGGTTGTAAAGATGGGGAGAGGTCTAGCCGTAATAAAGAGATGCTATGTTTTTTGACACCAGTTCTGCAGGCTATAGTTTTGTCTAATCTTGATTATTGTTCAGTCGTGTGGTCCAGTGCTGCAAGGAAAGACCTAGTTAAGCTGCAGCTGGCCCAGAACAGAGCGGCACATTTTGCTCTTAATTGTAATCAGAGGGCTGATATAAATACTATGCATGCCAGTCTCTCTTGGCTAAGAGCTGAGGAGAGACTGACTGCACTTCTTATTTTTATAAGAAACATTAATGTGTTGAGCTCTGACACACACTTATCCCACCAGACATGCTACAAAGGGTCTTTTCACAGTCCGCAAATCCAGAACAAATTCAAGAAAGCGCACAGTATTATATAGAGCCCTTATTAAATGGAACTTCCTTCCATCTCACATTGCTCAAATAAACAGCAACCCTGGTTTCAAAAAACAGATAAAGCAACAACTCGCAGCACAATGCCTCTCCCCTATTTGACATAGAGAGTTTTTGTGTATGCATTGATATGTAGGCTATGTGTGAATTTAAAATAAAATGTATGTAGATCTGTCCTTGAACTGTTTTTGTCTATTCTGTATTATGACATTCTGTATTATGTTTCATGTTTTGTGTGGACCCCAGGAAGAGTAGCTGCTGCTTTTGCAACAGCTAATGGGGATCCTAATAAAATACCAAATACTGTCACGCCCTGGTCGAAGTATTTTGTGTTTTTCTTCATGTATTTGGTCAGGCCAGGGTGTGACATGGGTTTTTGTATATGGTGTGTAGTTTAGTGGGATTGTAGCTTAGTGGGGTGTTCTAGGAGAGTCTATGGCTGTCTGAAGTGGTTCTCAATCAGAGGCAGGTGTTTATCGTTGTCTCTGATTGGGAACCATATTTAGGCAGCCATATTCTTTGGTTGTATTGTGGGTGATTGTCCTGAGTGTCTTGATGTCCTTGTTTGATGTTAGTTGACACAAGTATAGGCTGTTTTCGGTTTTCGTTTTGTTTATTGTTTTGTAGTGTTCGTGTTTAGTCGTGTTTACGTTTGTTTAAATAAACATGGATCGCAATCGACACGCTGCAGTTTGGTCCGACTCTTCTTCACATGTACATGTACATTACCTTTAATGAATTAAATATCTCTCTCCCTCTCTGTGTATGTCTACCCCGATCTGTTTCTCTGTCTCTCTACACAAGAGCCAGGGCTTCCTGTAATATGTATGTGTTTGTGTGAGTGTGTGTCTTTTTCGGCTGCGGTCCCTGTACAGGGACCAAATCAGCGGAAATTTCAGAGCGCCAACTAATAGTACTTGATACAACTCAAACTTTCATTAAAACACACATGCAGGGTACTCAATTAAAGCTACACTCATTGTGAATCTAGCCAACATGTCAGATTTGTCAAATGCTTTTCGGCGAAAGCATGAGAAGCTATTATCTGATACCATGTAACCCCCAAAATACCCAAAGGGGACGTAAACAGAAATAATTAGCGTAGCCGGCGCTACACAAAATGAAGAAATAAAATATAAAACATTCATTACCTTTGACGAGCTTCTTTGTTGGCACTCCTATATGTCCCATAAACATCACAATTGGGTCTTTTTTTCGATTAAATCGGTCCATGTATACCCAAAATGTCCATTTATGAAGCCCGTCTGATCCAGGAAAAAGCACCTTTTCAAAACGCAACGTCATTTTTTTTTATTAAAAAAGTTGCCTATAAACTTTGACAAAACACTTCAAACTAACTTCTTTTGTAAACCACCTTTAGGTATTAATAAACGTTAATAATCGATAAAATTGATCACGGGGCGATCTGTATTCGATAGCAGCATGTCTTGAAATCATCGTCCATATTCTCCCTTTCATAACTTCCTTCGGTGTACCCGTATGACAGGAAGTGCCTATTCGTCATCCCACCAAGGATAAACCAGAACTGAATTGTCACTACTGGCGACATCGTGTGGAAGCTGTAGGCATTGTAAACGGGACTCTATCTATTTTCCCTGGCCATAGACAATACTGAGACTGGTGGATGGATATTGTTTTTGTGATTTTTTGTGAACAGTTTTCCTTGGGATTTTGACTCCTAAACACGTTCTGTTATAGCCACAGACATGATTTAACCAGTTTTAGAGACTTCAGAGTGTTTTCTATCCACACATACTAATCATATGCATTTACTATATTCCTCTGCCCAGAAGGCCAGCATCCCGGAGTCGCCTCTTCACTGTTGATGTTGAGACTGGTGTTTTGCGAGTACTATTTCATGAAGCTGCCAGTTGAGCACTTGTGAGGTGTCTGTTTCTCAAACTAGACACTCTAATGTAATTGCCCTCTTGCCCAGTTGTGCACCGGGGCCTCTCACTCCTCTTTCTATTCTGATTATAGCCAGTTTGCGCTGTTCTGTGAAGGGAGTAGTACACAGTGTTGTACAAGATCTTAAGTTTCTTGGCAATTGATGAAATTGATGTTCAAATGTTGCATACACATTTTGTAGCACCTAGATATTGTGTTATATGTTATAATATCTAACAAACAACTATATTGTATACATCAATAATATTGTTTTGTCAGGAAAATGTAAATATAATAATAATAAAGTTTTACCTGCACCTGTATGCAGACGATACGTTTGTCTATACTATCGCCCGCCCTGCTGATCATGCTCTATCTGAACTACATTATGCTTTTGTTATTTTGCAGAAAACTTTTATTGACCTTAAATTATTATTGTATACGTGTAAAATTAAGTATACGTTGTTTTCTAGAGTGTACAAAAATTATTCTAATGATTGAAGTGTATGTACCTAGTATGTTGTATATGTATAGTTAAGCTGTCATTTAAAATATATATATATATATTGATGAGTTAGTTAATTAAGAAGATTAATATAAAAAGGGGCTTCTTATAAAGAAACCGGTCAGGCCTCATAGTACAAAGCAGATAATTCAAGTGATGTTCTTACTGGTCCTAGACTGTGGCGAAATCATCTATATGAATGCAGATGCCACTTCATTAAAGCCTTTAGATACATTTGACCATAGATCACTTTGTTTTTTATGGGTACAAGTTCAGTACACATCCCTGCATTCTCTATCATGAAGTAGACTGACCCTCTTTGAGGTCACGTAGGTCAATTCATTGCTCTCTTTGCCTTTATATAGCTCTTTGACATACTGTAAACTCCCTCTGTAGCTAACATCTACAACATATACCATTAGGACGTATGAGTCGGAGTTATCATACACAGTCTCAGGGATAGCTAGCTCTGGAAATTCCTTTGGTCTGTACAGAGTTAGGTAAATCAGCTCTTTACCCCTTAATGTGGAATAATCCCCAAGCTTCTCTAAACATGAATGTTTTGGTGTGTCTAGGTTACCTCTCCTGTTGTGTTCGTTTCAAAATGACCGCCCAATTATAGCTTATAATAAATCCATAATACATACATATACAGTTTTTTTTTATTGCTAAACGACAGTGGACACAACTGGAGTCACATGTGCAAAACTCTAACTACAGTCTGCACAGCAGCAGTTCATGTGGACCAAACTCTAGTTTGTTTTTCATTGCTTGAACACAGTTTTCAAAACTCTACACACTTATCCCATGACTTTAACCACAACCTGCAAAACACTGTGGATTTACAGCACTTTGTTCAAATGCTAACACACTGCTGTCAAAACTGTGAACCACACATTCAAAACGGAATAGATTTCAGCCTTGTGCCTTTCAAACACTGCTGATTGCAATTTCAGCTGAAAGGCTAAGCAGGTGTCTTGTTTTAGACTTGTTAGTGAACACACACACACATATTACAGTATATATAGGTAGAGCTCAGAAAGACTCATTTTGGAAATGGAACAAGGAAGATGGGTTCGTGGAGGGAGAAGGGTGGCAGGGAGAGGGTGGATGCGTGGAGGAAGACAAAGAAGACAAAGAGCTGTTATTTCAGATGAAATAAGGGCTACACTTATAGACCATGTCGTGAACCATGGTCTCTCATTGAGAGAGGCAGGGTTGAGGGTGCAACCCAATCTGCAAAGATCCACAGTGGCATCTGTAATGCGAATTTTCCATCATGCAAACAGGTTACATCCTTACAGTAAATGAAAACATTACAGGAATCTATTTTGTATTGCAATTATAGAATATTTACACAGATATATATTACAGTAAATTTGACTGTAAAATATATTTTTACAACAGGACCAAAAGGCCCCCAAGAGGGGGAAGAGGAAAAATATTTTCAGATGCGCAGGAAAATGCTATTGTTGACATTGTTTGTTGTCAACAATGCAATAAAACTGCGGGAGATTCAAGATAGAGTGCTGGCTGATAATGATATATTTGAAAATGTTAATTCTGTCAGCACAACAACTATTGCTCGAGTCCTAAAGAAACACCAAGTTACAATGAAATAGTTATACACTGTACCGTTCGAGAGAAACAGTGAACGGGTAAAAGAGCAAAGATACCAATATCAAATCAAATCAAATCAAATCAAATCAGATACCAATATGTCCAGGTAAGACGTCTGAGGTTACGTACACAGCTATACAACATATTTACAGTTAAAAAAAACACTAGCATTTCTACAGTAAAACTGTGCACTGTTTTTCAGAGAGTAATGGACGTGGAAGCACTGGAAAGACCACATTCATTTGTATTTATCGATGAAGCTGGATTTAACCTTGCCAAAACACGGCGCAGAGGAAGGAATGTTATAGGTCAAAGGGCCACTGTGGAGGTTCCAGGCCAAAGGGGGGGAAATATCACCATGTGTGCTGCAATGGCCAATGATGGTTTGCTTCTCAACACACCATTCATTGGCCCATACAACACAGAAAGGCTTATAGCTTTCCTAGAACAGCTCTATGCTCAGCTAGTGCCAGCAGAACAGGGGGAGCCAGTGAGAAACCCCCAAGTTTTTGTCATAGTTTGCGATAACGTTGCTTTTCACCACTCTGCAGCTGTCACAGATTGGTTTGCAGCACATCACAGATTTATGGTTTTGTACCTGCCTGCATATTCACCCTTCCTCAACCCTATAGAGGAGTTTTTCTCTGCCTGGAGGTGGAAAGTGTTTGGTCACTACCCACATGACCAAATGTCTCTTTTGGAAGCCATGTGTGCCGGATGTGAGGACACGAGTCCAGAGGACTGCCATCGATGGATAAGGCACTCCAGAAGGTTCTTCCCCAGGTGCATGTCAAGAGAAAACATTAGATGTGATGTTGAAGAAAACCTGTGGCCTGATGCTAGAGAGAGGCAGGATTAGCCCCTCAATTATTTGTTCGAATTACAGTATGTACTTTTAGTTTCTACCTTTTTTTTCTCATTACTGTAATTCTGTAAATTACTACAGATTATTGAAGCAAACTGCTAATTTTCATTTACCTTAAAGACTTGTTATGTTCTAAAAATGTTAATAAATCATGTGAAAGAATGTCACTCTTTTCTTTGAAGAAAATATTACTTTGTATGAAGTCACTGAAATTGTTCAAACTGTAAAGATGAAAAGTTTGTATTTTCTGTATTGGTGTTTGATGCTAGTGTTTTTACGCTCAGTGTGTTCTGAGTGACAGTGTGTGTTATCTCAGTGAGGGTTGTGCATAGTGTTTGGCTGCACTGAGCGTGTTTTGAGCCAT
The DNA here is from genome assembly GCF_023373465.1 of Oncorhynchus keta. Lineage (NCBI taxonomy): Eukaryota > Metazoa > Chordata > Actinopteri > Salmoniformes > Salmonidae > Oncorhynchus > Oncorhynchus keta. Next base: position 46,661,342 of record NC_068434.1, read on the forward strand.
GTGTTAAGAGTTGTGTTGCTTGGAATGAGTTTTGCAGGTGATGTGAACTGTTTAGCTCAGGTGATTGTTGGTAGTGCAGACTGTAGTTAGAGTTTTGCACATGTGACTCCAGTTGTGCCCACTGTCGTTTAGCAATCGAAAAAAAAAACTGTATTATCGCCTAATGTTGTGTTGGATCTTTTATAAACTGAAGTTCTTGTGAACATTACAGGTTTTGAAATGATATTTGCTATTAATGGCCTATAGGCCTCATTGACCTGAGCTCATACACTAGTTTTTGAGTTTAAAAAATTATTATTATTATTTTGACAATCACAAAGTCAGATGAAACATATTGTGCTATTCATCACAGACTACCTTCTCCTCTAATGCATCTTCATTGTCAGTTTCCTTGCCTCTACTCCTTACCAGTGTTATGATCAAAGATATGATCAAGAGCCTCACATACAGTGTGTGTGTGTGTGTGTGTGTGTGTGTGTGTGTGTGTGTGTGTGTGTGTGTGTGTGTGTGTGTGTGTGTGTGTGTGTGTGTGTGTGTGTGTGTGTGTGTGTGTGTGTGTGCTCAAACACACATGCATGTTGGGGTCTGGGAGATGATGTATGTCCATCTGATGAATGGGAATGTGCCTGAACTCAATTCTATACACTAATTGCAGTCTCGCCCATTCATTTCTAATGATCGGTCATTTTTGACCGGGAACACCACATGTGTACTACAAAAGTTAAATAAAACACCCAAAATTGAATGAAAATCATCCAAATGTATTTTGTGTGTTCAGATGCCCTGTGTGGACAAAGTAATGGAATCTTATGACAATCAGATTAAATGAACTAAATTTTTCAGAGGGAAAACTTGTCAATCGGTCCAATTCGACCGGAACACAGCTGGAGGGTTAATTCAGGCTGCTGAATGAGGCCTGTTGCAACTTACTTACAGAACCTTTAAAGGAGTTTGTGAAACCATTCAGTCATGCATGTATGTAAACATATTTAATAAGTATTGCTTGTTACAGAAGACTACCGTTGTTCATTGAATAGCCATTCATCACTGTTACACCTTCTTGATGTGATGGTTCTCTGTGTCTGTACATGTTTATAATCCACATAGTGTGAATAGTGGTTTCCATAAAGTTATTAGCACCCCTAAACCTGAATCTGAAATGATCTTTATGATCTTTCTTACCACTGTTACACCTTCTTGATGTGATGGTTCTCTATGTCTGTACATGTTTATAATCCACATAGTGTGAATAGTGGTTTCCATAAAGTTATTAGCACCCCTAAACCTGAATCTGAAATGATCTTTATGATCTTTCTGACCACTATTGCTTTGGGGTTCTAATCCCCTTCTTTCAAAATCCACACTTTGAACAAATCTTTAACATTCATGATGCTTCACTATATTTATCCCAAAACTACCCACAATAACTATTGTCTACTGTTATTCTCAATGGCCTTACTGACAATATGAACGTTTTATACAGAACTAAATACAATGTTGGAGACGGTTGTCATGTCTTTCGTTATGCAAACATTTGTTTATTAGATTATATTTCTCATTAAGAATAATGTGGTTTTAATTATATATGAGTCATGCTTTGCTTTGCTCATGTGTTCTCTTATAGGTCAAGGATTTTAATTAGAATATAGCAATTATGTTCTCGCTTCAATTACTTAGAAGGGCATGTGGTCCCACCCCTCCCAATGTGTGCCCAGGTGCATATTTTATAGTACATATACATTCAGGATGTAAGGCTTACGAGTTAAGGCAAATGTTAGGAGGACCTGGTTGTTGTAACAAACAAAACCACAACAACAACAAAAACAGCAAAGCTTCATACTTTGACCACATCTTTTCACATACGTTTTATTTGGGTCTTTTTCATGTACCCCGTTGATTGGCTCCAGCCATTGGAAGCTTGTACAAAAAAAAATAACCACTTCAATCATTGATGGATGATGACGAAATAAAGACATTGCCAGTAGCCATGTTAAGGTTTTCAATGTTTTTTTTGGGGTGGAGTTTTGCCTGAATAGGAAAGAAGATCTGATCAAGCCTATTGGTGTGAAAGACACACAAATGTTTTGGGGTTAATTCCACATCTGCTTGCATTGTTTGGTAGTGTATTCGCATGGTATGAGACATATATAATACCTTAAGTAAAATAAAATAAACAGTATTATCCTAAATTGTTATCACATCAACATCTTTCAGAATGTGCCTGTTTTCCAGTATATAATGACAAGTATACAGATTATATTACAACTTTTTGTGTTTTGTCTTACTGATTGTTCGTTAGTAAATAGGAAACTCAACAGTGTGTTAGTCAGAGAAACATTAACTAGATGGTTGTTTTATGTTTGTGAAACCTTGAAATTAACACAATGGGAAGTGGTTTTGTAACAACAGATTTGAATGAGTAATTGTATCAAATATATATGTATCATTGTACGTTTGAATTATTTCTCATATCAACGGTTTTTATCACTGCCTTGTAAACACATTCTTGTAAGTTGGAGTTGCTGTACGTGAATACGTGAATCTGTTGTACAGATTTGAACACTTGACATAACGTTGACATTTCTGGGTATGTCTCACCTGTAACATAATAATAATAATGATTATGATATTAATAATAATCATATTGTTATATTATTTGTATAATAATACAAATCTGTCAATCAACCACATTTATTTCGTAAAACCCCTTTTTGCATCAGCAGTTGTCACAAAGTCTTTTACAGATACCCATTCCAAAAATCCAAGACCCATCAATGCATATACCGAACCACAGCATCTAGGAAACACTCCCTAGAGGTCATAAACCCACGATTAAAATTAGAGAGGAACCATGCTCAGAGGGCTGTGCTGAGTGGACATTTAAGAGTACAAGTGTCCCTTATCGTTATTCAAGATGTTCCAATGTTCGTAGATGACCCTCATGGTCATATAATAACCAGGGTGGCTATAGAGTGGGCAAAGGTTCAACACTCAGGAGTCAATGGCATGTCTTTTTAATAGCCTGAGAGAGGCAGAGAGAGAGAGGCGCAGAGAGAGAGAGAGAGAGAGAGAGAGAGAGAGAGAGAGAGAGAGAGAGAGAGAGAGAGAGAGAGAGAGAGAGAGAGAGAGAGAGAGAGAGAGAGAGAGAGAGAGAGAGAGAGAGAGAGACAGCGAGAGAGAGGATCTATTACATAAAGTTATCATAGATGCACACTATGTAACTCATTATATGAATAATTCCCTAAATATGTGGTGTCATTGTCTTTCATAACTGTTACAATACAAAACATTTAAATGTTGTTAGATATGTGTTACTTTGTTACACATTGAGTGAAATGTTATACATTGAGAGAGAGAGTAATATTACAAAATAAAATAATAGACCATCACTCACACAGACATGGCTTTATAGTTGTTCATAGTTTATTATCATAGTTTGATCATAGTCTCTAATTAGCATTTCTAATCATAGTTTGAACATAGTTGGCCAAAGTTTCTAATCATACTTTCTAGTCTGAGAGGTTTTGATATAATAAAAAGGGTCAAATATAATCTAAGAGGGCAGAAGCTATTGTCTACAAACATAATGAATAAAAACTAGGGCTACTGCTCAATGGATAAATAGCCGTCATTTGTAATACATATCATTCTTAAATAATATATTTCTACATACAAACATCACCTTGAATATTCAACTCACCTTCAAAAAACAAAGTTCCATGAGGAGGAAAGGATTCCCAGATTGTCTGTTGAAGAGGGGGGCAGGTGAGTGAGCTGGGGGCTTTTATGGTCCTGCCTCTGGGAGCCTGTTAGTGTCTGACATGATGAGAGGGTGAAAGAGGGCCTACAAACACACTTCTATTTGAAGAGGTTTTCGACCATTTAGGGACCTAATCTCAAACACGTGTGAAACCATGAAAAACATTATTGTCTACATACACTAAAGAATGTGAATTTGGTTATAAAAATGCTTTTTGACAGGTTATATGCATGAAAAAAAAAATCTTAAAAATGTGACATTTTGGAGAGGTTTTGGAACACTATAGGGACCACCTAGGCCTTGTTATGGATAAATGTCTATAAAGATAGACCATTATAAGATATCCGCTCCAACTCTGAGGGCCATGTTAACAAGATGTTGGGGAATCACTGCAGGGGTATATTGACCAACTGAGCATCTTAGTGTACAGCTCAATAAACACAATAGGCATCTTGATACATTTCAGTCTTCTATGATGTATTTCAAGTGGCATATTGGGATGCAAACAAAAAAAATGAATATATTTAAACTATACAGTATCTGACATGTTACTGCTGGTGTCTTCTTTTTTAAGTCCATAAGGGGAGGTGAGGTGTAGACTTTTGTTTCACAGTAGATTTGTTTAAGACCACCAAGAAACACTCTGTGTGCCCCTGATTTAGCCCAGTGCATTAAAAGGTTATTAAAGGGGGTAAAAATGGATCTGTTTAAGTCATAAGTAAAGCACCCATCTTAAAGAGTACAATTAGGTATGTTACCTAAATTTAAGTTAAGTGCTGTCTCTCTAGCTAGGCTGCATTCACACAAACAGCCCAATTGTGAATCACATCAGATCTTTTCACGTAAGATATTTTTCAGAACTGATCTGATTGGTCAAAAGACCAATTAGTGAAAAAATATAATAATTGTGTTGCCTGTCTAAATGCATCCCGAGTAGCATATGTAATCATTATTGTTTGAACTGTTTAATTGCTCAGAGCTTGTGACTGCTGATACATTGACTTAGTTTCAGGCCAATTTGTGTTGTAATCTTGCTAATTTGTGGGCGTGTTGTAGGAGGTGTTTTCTTAACATCTGCCAGGCAATCAGCAATTATTCATGGGAGGTGTGTCCTTCACCTCTGCTAGGCAATAAGCGTTAGTACTTCAGTCTCCCCTGTTCTTACAGCGGCAGTGTCATTGCCGAAACAAACACAGTTCAGCGATATTTGAGAAAGAGAGGAAAGCTCCACACTACTCTCTCACTTGAGTATCTCACCTAGTTATTTTCAGATTCTCATTTTGCTCTTTTGTAGGTGTGTCAACCTTGTGTGCTCCCCACCCCTTTGCTGCAACCCTTCGTAGTGTACCCTGAGCACACAACCTGTGTGGAATATCTGGTCTCCAATAACGTTTTGGAACTACCGATCATGTTTGCCTGACGGAGACATGGATTACCCCAGAGAACACTGACACTCAAGCTGATCTCTGGTCAGCTGAATATGTGTTCTCTCATAGTCTGAGAGAATTTGGTCACCGCGGTGGTGGCACAGGGCTACTCATTTATTTTTATTTGAGAATGTATCTTTTCCCCCCTCTCTCTCACCTGTCCATCTCCTCATTTGAATTTCATGATGTAATCTATCGCCCACCAGGTGCCTCAATGAGCTTGACACCTTGATAAGCTCATTTCCTGACGATGCCTCACCACACATACTAGGCAACTTCAACCTCCCGACGCCTGCCTTCGGCCTTCCAGCTCCATGGCTGTGTGACTCACTACGAGCTCACAGAACAGGGCTTTCGGTATCTGTGCAAAAATGGAGTAAAACAAAACTTCCGGAGGACCTTCCTCTGTATCTGCTGCTAAAGCTGCTTTCTATCACTCTAAATTTCAAGCTTCTGTCTCTAACCCTGGGAAATTATTTTCCACTTTCCTCCTTGATCCTCCTCCCTCTCTTCGGACGACTTTGTCAACCACTTTGAAAATAAGGTTGATGACATCCGTTCCTCATTCACACAGCCTATTCTCTGTCCTGGCACCACAATGGTAGAACCAGCTTCTCCCTGAAGCTTGGACAGCAAAGTCCATCTTCTGAAAACATCTGAAACCCTACCTCTTCAAAGAGTATTTTAAATAATCTCGCACCCTCTACTCACCCTTTTGTGAAGTAACACTTGCAATATTTTCCCCCTTTACTAACTCTGTTGCTGAAAGCTGCTTTATTGAGGAAAAATGTACTTCCTATTACTGTGAGATGTGGTTGTCCCACCTAACTATTTTAAGATTAATGTGCTAACTGTAAGTCGCTCTGTATAAGAGTGTCTACTAAAATGTATACATTTACATTTGAGTCCACTAGTCCCACTCACGCAGAACTACCCTACACTCTGATCTCTTTCTTTCCAGATGAAATCTTGCGACTCTTGATGTCCAGCTGCCTGTCAAACCTGCCCGTTCGACCCCACCCTCTCCTCACTTCTCCAGACAATCTCTGGAGACCTTCTCCCAATCCTCATCGCCCTCAACTCATCCCTGACCACTGACTGAGTGCCCTCTGACTTCAAGATGGCCAGAGTCACTCCCTTCCTCGAGACCAACACTTGACCCCTCTGATGTCAAACTACAGTCAGGTATCACTTCTTTCTATTATTTCCAATACACTTGAGTGAGCTGTCTATGACCAACTCTCTTGTTATCTTTGTCAGAATGATTTTCTTGACCCTAACCAGTCAGGCTTCAAGACGGCGCACTCTACTGAGACCACTCTCTTCTGTGTCGCCGAGGCTCTTTGCTCTGTCAAAGCTGACTCTCTCCTCTGTTATCATCCTCCTAGATCTATCCTCTGCGTTTGAGAATGTGAATCATCAGATGCTCTTCTCCTCCTCTCCACCTTCTCAGGGCTGGGCGACTCAGCCTCTCCACACCCTCTCCTCTTTTTCTATACAAAGTCACTCAGCTCCGTCATATCCTCAAATGGTCTCCTATCATTGCTATGCAAATGACACTCAGCTACTTTTCTCTGCCCCCCTTTGACAGCCAGGTGGTTACACTAATCTCTGCATGCCTGGAAAATGTCTCAGCTTGGACATCTGCCCACCACCTCAAGCTCAACCTTGACACAGTGGAGGTGCTCTTCCTTCCAGAATCCTACCTGCTCCAAGTCCTCTCCATCACGGTTGACAACTCCACAGTGTCCCCCTCCCAGAGTGCAAATAACCTTGGCGTGGCCCTGCACAAAACAACCTGTCCTGCTGGTTTATGCTCTACAACCCTCAGATTAAACTCTGGACCTCAAAGCCAGTTCAACTGCTTTTTTAAATCACAAACTGATTTAGACCTGGGACACCAGGTGGCTGCAAATAAGTATCAGGTACAACTGATAACCAGCAAGCTCCGGACCTCATAGGGAATACCCCTGCTCTACAACATCCATAGAGTAAAACATTTACATTTAAGTCATTTAGCAGACGCTCTTATCCAGAGCGACTTACAAATTGGTGCATTCACCTTATGACATCCAGTGGAACAGCCACTTTACAATAGTGCATCTAAATCTTTTAAGGGGGGGTGAGAAGGATTACTTTGTCCTATCCTAGGTATTCCTTAAAGAGGTGGGGTTTCAGGTGTCTCCGGAAGGTGGTGATTGACTCCGCTGTCCTGGCGTCGTGAGGGAGTGTGTTCCACCATTGGGGAGCCAGAGCAGCGAACAGTTTTGACTGGGCTGAGCGGGAACTGTACTTCCTCAGTGGTAGGGAGGCGAGCAGGCCAGAGGTGGATGAACGCAGTGCCCTTGTTTGGGTGTAGGGCCTGATCAGAGCCTGGAGGTACTGAGGTGCCGTTCCCCTCACAGCTCCGTAGGCAAGCACCATGGTCTTGTAGCGGATGCGAGCTTCAACTGGAAGCCAGTGGAGAGAGCGGAGGAGCGGGGTGACGTGAGAGAACTTGGGAAGGTTGAACACCAGATGGGCTGCGGCGTTCTGGATGAGTTGTAGGGGTTTAATGGCACAGGCAGGGAGCCCAGCCAACAGCGAGTTGCAGTAATCCAGACGGGAGATGACAAGTGCCTGGATTAGGACCTGCGCCGCTTCCTGTGTGAGGCAGGGTCGTACTCTGCGGATGTTGTAGAGCATGAACCTACAGGATCGGGCCACCGCCTTGATGTTAGTTGAGAACGACAGGGTGTTGTCCAGGATCACGCCAAGGTTCTTAGCGCTCTGGGAGGAGGACACAATGGAGTTGTCAACCGTGTTGTCAAACCTTCCTCATACTGAAAGTGGTGCAGGTCCTAATGCAGGCATTTGTCATCTCCCGTCTAGACTACTGCAACTCTCTGGTTGGGCTCCGCACGTGTGTCATCAAACCCCTGCAACTTATCCAGAAAGCAGCAGCCCACCTGGTGTTCAACTTTCCCACGTTCTCCCATGTCACCCCGCTGATCTCCCATGTCACATTCCACTGGCTTCCAGCCGAAGCTTGCATCCACTTCAAGACCCTGGCACATGTCTCCGGAGCAGCAAGGGGAACTTCCCCTCCATACCTTCAGGCTATGCTCAATCCCTGCACCCCAAACCGAGCACTCCATTCTGCTACCTCTTGGCCATCCCACCCCTATGGGGGTCAGCTCCCGCTGAGCCCAGTCAAAGCTCCTCTCTGTCCTGGCACCCCAATGGTGGAATGATACAAATGAATGCTTGACAGGACCTATGGACATGTATTCAGTCTGATTGATGAGCTTCTGTGAGTGACCACACCTATACAGTAGCTTGGGACAGGAAATTACCTAACAGCGTGGATGGGCTGGAAAAAAATAGGATAATTTAGGAAGTTTATTCAACCAACATATTTAAAACATAGTATTTGGCATAGGGGTGGAAAATGGTTCAGTTTAGGGCTATGGTTAAGGTTATGGTTATAGTTGAGGTAAAGGATGAACCTTGATGTGGACTTATGGTTACTGGCTGCTGTTAGGGTTAGGGCTAGTGATAAGGTTATTACAGACATTTAATTTCTTCATATTATTTTCTTAGCTTTGCATTAAAGAAACACATTAATCCTCAATTATAATTCCATCAATGTCAAATTCTCAAATTACTATTTCCAACCCAAGGGACAACATCCTACTGGGATATTGATTGTACTAAATATTTATTTAGTAGAATTTTGTTAGGATCTCCTACTCTTCCTGGGGGTCCAAACAGGAAACAACAAATAAAATTACATAATATACATAACACTACAAAAAACAATAGTAGTGTTGATTGAATTAGATTAGGATGTTAGGTGACTTCTGATGAATTCCCTATCTTGACAATGGTCCATAACTGTGCCCTGCATAAGAATATACTCACTTCTCAACCAACACCTGACAGACAGGACATCAGACATCGGGAACATGAGTCTTTCAGCCTTAATGAAAATCTATATTACTCACCCTTACATTTTTGGGGGGACTTTCATAACATACTAAAGGCCTCTGTAGCGAAAATAGGACTAATTATTTCTGCACAACCCACTCCCACATCATAAATTGTAAGCACACTAGTTACACTGCCTCCTAAACACATGATTGACATGAGGGGAAAGAGGGTGGGCTATCAGCTGATTGTTGATGATTGATGTAAATCTTCTAGGTAGCGAGGGCAATTTGTTTTACTAACGGTGATTTATCTTCAATGCTTGTATCAAATAATAACTTAATAATGTTCATAATCTTCTAACTCGTGATATGCGGCTGGCTGGCTAGTGTCTTATGTGGAGATTTTAGTATATGATGGTTAACTAGAGTGTAGACTTAGCTGTGTTGCTGCTGCCCTGACATACATGTGCAACTCCTAACTTAAGAAGGGTTGGTGTTGGGTCGGAAGGTCGTTGATGCAGCCACTCAAATCAAATCGTATTAGTCACATTCACCGAATAGAACATGTGTTGACCTTACAGCTTACTTACAAGCCCCTAACTGACAATGCAGTTTAAAAAAAACATGGATAAGAATAAGAAATAGGGGGTACTGGTACAGAGTCAATGTGCGGGGGCACCGGTTAGTTAAGGTAATATGCACATGAAGGTAGTGTTATTAAAGTGACTATGCATAGATGATAACAGAGAGCAACAGCTGCGTAAAAGAGGGGGAGAGGAAAGGGGGGCAATGCAAATAGTCTGGGTAGCCATTTGATTAGGTGTTCAGGAGTCTTATGGCTTGGAGGTAGAAGCTGTTTAGTGCTCAGGTACCGCTTGCCATGCGGTAGCGGAGAGAACAGTCTATGACTAAGGTGGCTGGAGTCTGACCATTTTTAGAGCCTTCCTCTGACACGGCCTGGTATAGAGTTCCTGGATGGTAGGAAGCTTGGCCCCAGTGACGTACTGGGTCATTCGCACTACCTCTTTAGTGCCTTGCGGTCGGAGGCTGATCAGTTGCCATTCCAGGCACTCCTCTCTGTCTGTATGATGGCGCCGACTGAGATTGCAGCATCGCGACTAGCTTCTAAGCAACTCTGCAGTATATTGTTTGTTTTATGTACTATATTTTAAGTTATTAGCTCAGGAATTGTTTCGTGTCATTACATACAACCGGGAAGAACTATTGGATATTAGAGTGGAAGTACCTCACCAGAACTTCCAGGATTGCGACTTCCCTGGAGCAGATCCTTTGTTTGCTCTCCCCAGAGCAATTTAACTTATTCCAGAGGCGGACCCAAAACAACGCCAACGGAGAAGAGGTACTCAAGGAGGTCTTCTGGTCCGACTTAGGAAGTGTGCACACCACCCACCGCTCGCAAGTATTTTACTCGCTAATGTCCAATCTCTGGATAATAAAATTGATGAGCTGAAGGCAAAAGTTGCTTTTCAGAGAGACACCAGGTATTGTAACATACTCTGATTCACAGAAACATGGCTCTGTCAAGATATACTGTCTGACTCTGTAAAGTCAGTTGTTTTCTCAGTACATTGCGCCGACAGGAACAAACATCTCTCCGGAAGCAGGAAGGTGGAGGTATATGTTTTATGATTAACGATTTATGGTGCAACTACAGGGACTCTAGTCCTTCTGTTCACCTGACCTAGAATATCTCACGATCAAATGCTGACCGTACTATCTCCCGGGATAATTTTCGTCAATAATAGCCACAGCGGTCTATATTCTGCCCAAGCGGATATCACGACAGTGCTCAAAGAACTTTACTGGGCTTTATGCAAACTGGAAACCACGTATCCTGAGGCTGCATTTACTGTAGCTGGGGATTTTAACAAAACAGATTTGAGGAAAAAGCCCCAAAATTCTATCAACATATTGAATGTTGTACTCACGCTGCTAAAACCCTCGACCATTACTAAACCTACCCTAACCAGAAACCATGGATAGATGGATAGAACGTTTGCGCAAAACTGAAAGCGCGAACCACCACATTTAACCAGGGCTAGAAGACTGGGAATATGAAAGAATACAGTGTAGTTATTCCCTCAGCAAGGCAATCAAACAAGCTAAGCGTCAGTATAGACATAACGTAGAGTCGCAATTCAACGGCTCAAACACGAGACGTACGTGGCAGGGTCTACAGTCAATCATGGACTACAGAAATAAAACCAGCCCCGTCGCAGACACCAACGTCTTGCTACCAGACAAATTAAACAACTTCTTTGCTCGCTTTGTGGACAATACAGTGCCACTGACATGGCCCGCTACCAAAACCTGTGGGCTTCAGTGTTGCCAACTACTCAGTAAGTAAAGTAGCTATTGGCTGTCCTAAAAGTCGTTAGAAGTTGCTAAATGACGTCATCACCCTAATTTGCATAATTGGCCATGTGCATGTAATTGTGATGGACGCTGTAGGAGAGAGGAATAACGTCGTGGGAGAGACAAAAAGTGAGTAAAAAACACCCTAAATATGTTTAGAACTACAAATGAGCAAGCTGCAGAGAGTGGCACACACAGCAAATAAGAACCAGATATTTGAGGTCATACTCCTCCTTCAGCACTTTATGGACCCCATTGTTAATCCCCGTCATAAGAGGCATTGTCAGTCCCTATCCCCAAGAGTTTCTCTTTTTTAAGACAACACTTCTCGAGGAAAGCCACAACAGCATGGGGCTATAGATTTGGCATCTCCTCCCTCCAACTTAACAAGCCCCAGAAATGTTGATACAATTGTCTGCTTGGTGTCACTAAAGTACTAAAGTACCTTATCACAACCCCCAGGTACTTAGAAACACTTAAATCTGTGGACACATCGAGGAAGAGGCTGAAATGCTAGTCACCCACAACTGCGACCAACTTTTTCAGAAAGTATGGTGCTAGAACACCATTAATCATGTCTGTGCACTTTGTCCTGTGCATTTTGAAGTGGGTAGCAGCAGTGGAGTCTGAGAATGCAGCTCTATATGCTTTTCCAATGTGATCACATTACCAGCATCGAACAGTCGTCAGCGATAGTTAATGCCGTGGTGGCCTAATTTTTTGTAGCCACAAATGGCAGCTTGTTTTGGGTGGAACTGTTATAAGGCTTTTTGCCTTGTGAGTATGTTTTTGAGTTGTCATGTGTTTTTTTTACATCACTAAGTTTGGCGTAGAAATCAGCCTTACAATACAGGCAGTATGCCCGTGTATCATCTCCAATAAACCGCTTCAACCAGTCTTTGAATTTAGGTACCGCTTGCCGTTTGATTCCCACTCCTTTCTGTATTTTTGATTGTACAGTTTAGACTGAGACATGATGAGCTAGCCAGCTAGATGGTTAGCTTATATAGTCACTGAGAGGGCACACACACAGTTGACAAGGTGAGTAAGTGACTGAGGCTGCGTGAGTCAAATGCAGTGATTTATTTTTGTGCGGTGATTTATTTTAGACAAAGAACATTTTACATTTACATCTTCCCTGAATGTAAGCCAGGGCGGGATCAGCCAGCGGCGGCTTCCCGCATGTGCGATTCATTTGCAGACTGGACACGGAGGGGTGAACATCTGCTCTGACTGCAGTTGGGAGGGACTGCTACGCGAGGACTGGGCCGCCTGTGAATGCTTTGGGAAGGGGGTGGGGCCCAATGCAGCACCCGCTGCTCGTTGATAAGAGTAAGAATGATACATGCTTTCACGTCAGTCTCCAAAAGTCTCCAATAACACCAGAAAAAGTCGCTAGATTTGTCGCTAGTCGATTTTTAAAAAATGTGTCGCTAGAGGGGTCTGAATACTCGATAATTATAGCAACAACGTCACTAAGTTGGCAACACTGGAGGGCTCGCCTTCACCGTGGCCAACGAGCCGCTTCCTCAGAGCATGCGCAGACCTGCTGGCTGGTGTGTTTACGGATATATTCAATCAATCACTATCCCAGTCTGCTGTGCCCTACATGCATCAAGAGGGCTACCATTGTTCCTGGTACGGCAACTGCTCCGCCCACAACCGTAAGGCTCTCCAGAGTGTAGTGCGTTCTGCACAACGCATCACCAGGGGCAAACTACCTGCCCTCCAGGACACCTACAGCACCCGATGTCACAGGAAGGCCAAAAAGATCATCGAGGACAACAACCGCTCAAGCCTGTTCACCCCGCTACCTTCCAGAAGGTGAGGTCAGTACAGGTGCATCAAAGCTGGGACCAAGAGACTGAAAAACAGCTTCTATCTCAAGGCCATCAATCAGACTGTTAAACAGCCATCGCTAACATTGAGTGGCTGCTGCCAACATACTGACTCACATCTCTAGCCACTTTATTAATTAATAATTGGATGCAATAAATGTATCACTAGTCACTTTAAACAATGGCACTTTATATAATGATTACATACCCTACATTACTAATCTCATATGTATATACTGTACTCTATACCATCTACTGCATCTTGCCTATGCCGCACGGCCATTGCTCATCCATAAATGTATAAATATATTCTTATTCATCCCTTAACCTGTGTGTATAAGGTAGTTGTTGTGAAATTGTTAGATTACTTGTTAGATATTACTGCACGGTCAGAACTAGAAGCACAAGCATTTCGCTACACTCACATTAACATCTGCTAACCATGTTTATGTGACCAATACAATTTGATTTGAACTGATGCATACACACACACACGGTCATGTTTTTAAATGTATGTCAATTGTAAAGTATTTTGTCTGTAATGTCTTTTTTGTTGTACCTCGCCATTGGCGTTGGCTATTGGGGATCCTAATGAATCAAATCAAATGACTGTGTTATTCAATGCATTTCTCTGGGCTATAGTAGTAAAGGCCAAATGCAATATTTGATCAAATAATTTGTAAAAAAATGATTGATACCTAAAGGGGTCCTAAAATTCTAAATCAAATAGCTCTTCTTCCGAAGAGGAGAGGCGAAACGGATCAGAGGACCAATACGCGGCGTGGTAATTGTCCATGGTACTTTTTTAATGCGTAAAGGTACACATGAACAAACTAACAAAAACAAGAAATGTGAAAACTCAAAAACAGTCCTATCTGGTGCACACACAGAGACAGGAACAATCACACAGTGAAACCCAGGCCACCTAAGTATGATTCTCAATCAGAGACAACTAATGACACCTGCCTCTGATTGAGAACCATACTAGGCCGAAACATAGAAATAACCAAAACATAGAAAAACAAACAGACTGCCCACCCAACTCACGCCCTGACCATACTAACTAAATACAAAACACAGGAAATAAAGGTCAGAACGTGACAGTACCCCCAAAGGTGCGGACTCCGGCCGCAAAACCTTGACCTATAGGGGAGGGTCTGGGTGGGCGTCTGTCCGCGGTGGCGGTTCTGGCGCGGGGACGCGGACCCCACTTCACCATTGTCTTAGTCCGCTTTATTGTCCGCCTCCGTGGCTTTCTCACCATGGCAACCCCTCTCAATGACCCCACTGGACAGAGGGGCAGCTCGGGACAGAGGGGCAGAAGCTCTGGACAGAGGGGCAGGGGCTCTGGCGCCTCTGGGCTGAGGGGCTCTGGCGCCTCTGGGCTGGGGCTGGCGCCTCTGGGCTGAGGGGCTCTGGCGCCTCTGGGCTGAGGGGCTCCGGCAGCGGCGCCGGACAGGCGGGACGCTCCGGCAGCGGCGCCCGGACAGGCGGGAGCACCTGCAGAGAGGAGACAGAGAGACAGCCTGGTGCGTGGAGCTGCCACAGGAGGCAGCGGCGCCGGACAGGCGGGAGGCTCCGGCAGCGGCGCCGGACAGGCGGGACGCTCCGGCAGCGGCGCCGGAAGCACCTGCAGGGAGGAGACAGAGAGACAGCCTGGTGCGTGGAGCTGCCACAGGAGGCAGCGGCGCCGGACAGGCGGGAGGCTCCGGCAGCGGCGCCGGACAGGCGGGAGGCTCCGACAGCGGCGCCGGACAGGCGGCAGGCTCCGGCAGTGGCGCCGGACAGGTGGGACGCTCCGGCAGCGGCGCCTTGACAGGCGGGAGCACCTGCAGGGAGGAGACTGAGAGACAGCCTGGTGCGTGGGGCTGCCACAGGAACCACCAGGCTGGGGAGACCTTCAGGAGGCTTGGTGTTAGGAGCCTGAAAGACCGGGCTGTGAGGGAGCACTGGAGCTCTGGTGCGCAACCTTGGCACCACTTCCCCAGGCTGGACAACTACTCTAGCCCGGACCCTCCAGATTGCAGGCACAGGTTGAACCGGGCTGTGGGTAAGCACGGGAGATCTAGTGCTTACTACACGCACCTCTCCCCTAGGCTCCACTCCCACAGTTGCCCAGTACGAGCGGAGCGCAGGCAGAGGACGCACTGCACCCTCCCAGCGCCCCGGAGACACAGCACGCAGAGCCGGCGCAGGATAACCTGGACCAAGACTGCGTACCGGTGACCAGACCCGCTGAGCAGGCACCATACGCCCTGGCTCAATGCCCACACTCGCATGGCACTCTCGGGGCTGCTCTATAGCGCACCGGGCTATGGACACGCACTGGCGACACCGTGCGCTTAACCGCATAACACGGTGCCTGACCAGTAATGCGCTGCTTATCATGAACACGAGGAGTGAGCTCAGGTCTGCTACCTGGCTTAATACCACACCTCGTGTGCCCCCCCAAAAAATTTTTTGGGGGCTGCCTCTCGTACCTGTCGCACTGCCGTGCTGGCTCCTCATATTGCCGCCGCTCAGCTTTCGCTGCCTCCAGCTCTGCTTTGGGGCTGCGATTTTCCCCAGCCCGTGCCCAGGGTCCCTCTCCGTTCAGTATCTCCTCCCATGTCCAGGAGTCCTGTGATGGTGGCCTCTGTTGTTGATGCTGCTGCTGCTGTCGTCGCTGTCCTTTACCACGCCGCTTGGTCCGATTTTGGTGGGTGATTCTGTAATGAATTTCCTCCTCTTCTTCCGAAGAGGAGATGCGAAACGGATCAGAGGACCAATACGCGGCGTGGTAATTGTCCATGGTACTTTTTAATGCGTAAAGGTACACATGAACAAACTAACAAAAACAAGAAATGTGAAACCTCAAAAACAGTCCTATCTGGTGCACACACAGAGACAGGAACAATCACCCACAAATACACAGTGAAACCCAGGCCACCTAAGTATGATTCTCAATCAGAGACAACTAATGACACCTGCCTCTGATTGAGAACCATACTAGGCCGAAACATAGAAATAACCAAAACATAGAAAAACAAACATAGACTGCCCACCCAACTCACGCCCTGACCATACTAACTAAATACAAAACACAGGAAATAAAGGTCAGAACGTGACAATCACCACCTTAAAACAATTCCATATGTCAGCTTAGAACTCCTCCTCCCACCTCAAAATGGCTTACACTTTTAAGAATGAACTATAAAACCAACTCTCACTGGACCTATACTTCTTTCTGCAAACACCTTTTTCGTCCTGCTATCCCCTTAACAGAAACAACCCAGTGTTGACTAATGGGTCAAATGTAGTTGTCATGTTCTGACCTTAGTTCCTTTGTTTTGTCTTTGTTTCAGTATGGTCAGGGCTTGAGTTGGGGTGGGCAGACTATGTTTATTTTTCTAGGTTGGTTTTTGTGTTTGGTCTGGTATGGTTCTCAATCAGAGGCAGGTGTCGTTAGTTGTCTCTGATTGAGAATCATACTTAGCCTTTTTACACCTGTGTTTCATGAGTGTTTATTTTCTGTTTTGTGTGTCATCACTAGACAGGACTGTTTCGTTTGTTCGTTCTTCCTAGTTGTTATTTTGTTTAGTGTTCAGTTTGATTATATTAAAAATTATGAACACTTACGACGCTGCACCTTGGTCCTCTTCTTCCACCGACGACGGCCGTTACAGTAGTGACATTTCCTCCTGGCTGGAAACGTAACATTCCTTGGTTTCCTTGCAGTTGGTTGATTTCTCCACAGTCAGTGACCTGTGAAATGGAGGGCTCAGGGGCAGTGAGGAAAGTTAAAGGTTGAGTTAGAGATTTAATGATTCGGATTTGGTGGTAGCATACCTGGGTGGAGCTGGGTAGCCAGATGTGTTGCACCAGACCATATCTGATGTGCTAACAATACTGTGAAATATGTGAACCTCGGGCTTGTTAGCCAGTGAAGGGAGGATATTTTTCTGGTTGTGTGGCGGCTCGTTGATAATGGCTGTATGTCCAATGCAGGTGGAGTTGACATTGACAGTTCTGGCCACTTAATCCTAGTCAATAACAGTACAGCTAAGGTATAGAGAAATACATCAGCTTCATCTCTAGTTGTTTGATTATGACCATTTGCAAAGCATATGAGAACTGTATTTTAACAAAG
This sequence comes from Oncorhynchus keta, assembly GCF_023373465.1. Classification (NCBI taxonomy): domain Eukaryota; kingdom Metazoa; phylum Chordata; class Actinopteri; order Salmoniformes; family Salmonidae; genus Oncorhynchus; species Oncorhynchus keta. The sequence goes on from NC_068434.1 coordinate 46,678,783, forward strand.
TAATCAAACCACACTCTGGGGAGAAAGGACTTCTGTGGTAAAATTATGAATAGTCCAACTTCTGATTTCTATTTATTTATTTAACATTTTTAACCCCTTTTTCTCCACAATTTCGATCTTGTCTCATTGCTGCAACTCCCCAACCAGCTCGGGAGGCGAAGGTAGAGTCATGACCCACCAAATTGCGCTTCTTAACATCCGCCCGCTTAACCTAGAAGCAAGCCACAACAATGTGTCGGAGGAAACACTGCTCACCTGACAACCGAGGTCAGCCTGCAGGCTCCCGGCCCGACACAAGGAGTTGCTAGAGCACGATGAGCCAAGTAAAGCCCCCCGGCCAAACCCTCCCCTAACCTGGACGAAGCTGGGCCAATTGTGCGGTGCCCTATGGGACCGGTTGTGATACTGCGCCACTCGGAAGACACCCAGCCTCTGATTTCAACGGAGGAGCACAGGAGAAATAGTCTCATCATTAACGTAGAGGTGAAACATATCCATTTATATTTGTTGGTGTGAACAGTCTCAACAGGGCTTTTTACCAATATGGTACTAATAGTCCCCTCCATACACACAGGCGGGCAGGCAGGCAGACACACACACGCACGCATACACACACACACTCACGGATGGCTAGAGAGAGGGAGTTCCAGGAGATCCACCTCATCCGCCAGTGTCACACTTCTGCAACTGCAGTGAAAGGTGGCAGTGCAAGAGCGATGTTTGTCAGACCATGATGAGACATCCCGAAAATCAGTGTTTTCACAAAGACGTCTCTAGTGTCCGAACAGTTTAGCCCATGAACTAATATGGAAAGATGAGACTCTCATGAACATGATGGTGTGCTTCATTTTTTCTCTATGACTCCCACAAGTGTCACAGAACTCGTCTGAAGATAACTGGATGAACGAATGGATGAACGAATGGATGTATGAAGGTAGTTTTGTGCATAACAGAATAAATGCAAAAAAGGGGTTAAATATATGTAAAAAAAATATATATATATAGAGTACCATTTAAAAGTTTTAGAACACCTACTCACTCAAGGGTTTTTCTTTATTTTTACTATTTTCTACATTGTATAATAACAGTGAAGACATCAAAACTGTAAATTAACACCAAAAAAGTGTTCAACAAATCAAAATATATTTTATATTTGAGATTCTTCCTTGCCTTGATGACAGCTTTGCACACTCTTGGCATTCTCTCAACCAGCTTCACCTGGAATGCTTTTCCAACAGTCTTGAAGGAGTACCAACATATAATGAGCACTTGTTGGCTGCTTTTCCTTCACTCTGCAGTCCAACTCATCTCAAATCATCTACATTCGGTTGAGGTCGGGGGATTGTGGAGGCCAGGTCATCTGATGCAGCACTCCATCGCTCTCCTTGGTCAAATAGCCCTTACACAGCCTGGGGGTGTGTTTTGGGTCATTGTCCTGTTAGAAAAACAAATGATAGTCCCCCTTAGCCCAAACCAGATGGGATGGCAAATCGCTGCAGAATGCTGTGGGAGCCATGCTGGTTAAGTGTGCTTGAATTCTAAATAAATCACAGTGTAGCACTCCCACACCATAACACCTCCTCCATGCTTTACAGTGGGAAATATACATGCGGGGATCATCCGTTCACCCACACCGTGTCTCACAAAGACACAGCGGTTGGAACCAAAAATCTCAAATTTGGACTCCAGACCAAAGCACAGATTTCCACCGTTCTAATGTCCATTGCTCGTGTTTCTTGGCCCAAGCAAGTCGCTTCTCTTCTGTTACTTGAACTCTGTGAAGCATTTATGGGCTGCAATTTCTGAGGCTGGTAACTCTGATGGACTTATCCATTGCAGCAGAGGTAACTCTGGGTCTTCCATTCTTGTGGCGGTTCTCATGAGAGCCATCATAGCGCTTGATGGTTTTTGCGACTGCACTTGAATAAACCATCTTCTGTATATCCCCCTACCTTGTCACAACACAACTGATTGGCTCAAACACATTAAGAAGGAAAGAAATTCCACCAATTATCTTTTAAGAAGGCACACCTATTAATTGAAATGTATTCCAAGTGACTACCTCATGAAGCTGGATGAGAGAATGCCAAGCATGTGCAAAGCTGTCATCAAGGCAAAGGGTGGCTACTTTTGAATAATCTTCAATATAAAATATTTAGATTTGTTTAACACTTTTTTGGTTACTACATGATTCCATATGTGTTATTTCATAGTGTTTATGACTTTACTGTTATTCTACAATGTAGAAAATAGTAAAAATAAAGAAAAACCCTTGAAGGAGTAAGTATTCTAAAACTTTTGACCGGTAGTGTAATTTCATAGGCTTAGACTTGTCTAGTCAAATAACGCTAGGCCTGCAGGTTCTCTTCCGTCCAAACATCAGGGGTCTCCAACAGGTCAATTGCAGCCCACCTATGAGTAGCTCATCATGAAAGTACATGCAGCTTTCACCCCAAACTATCGGAAACAAATCTCACAAGTAGCATCAGACACCGCAAGCTCCCATCTAATCAACAGAAAATAGAAATTAACCCACCCCTGGTACGCCAGTATTGGCTTAAAAGGCAAACCTGACACTATCTGACAATTAATTTCCAGCAATATTGCCCGTCTGTCTATGTGGTGAGCACGATTATTTATCACTCTGCTGCATCCAGTTGATGTGATAACCATCTTGGGGTTTGACAGAAATACAGTACTTTCCACAAAACCTTCTCAATTAAATGTTCACTGAAAAGTTTGGCTTACCTGGCAGAAGTATATCATGAGTAAGTATATCATTTGTTTGTATTATTTGGGCCTGAAGCATAAAAGGGGAATTACACTCAAATTAAATCAAATCATCAAGTCAAGCTTTATTTATACAGCACTTTTAAGACATGGAATGCAACACAATGTTCTTCACAGGAAAAAATAAAAACAATGAAAATAAAAACGAAAATAATTACTACATAACAAATATAAGAGAATTAAAAAAATATAACAATAAAACCTGAATGTCTAAAAAGCACCCTAAGAAAAAGCAAAGCTAAAAAGTTGTGTTTTAATCTCTTTAAAAAAATGTCCAGAGTTTCAGCCCCCCTCAGGCTATTCCAGAGTTTGGGGGCAAAGTAACTAAAGGATGCCTCTCTGTAGTTAAAAAGGCAGTGCCAGAAGGCCTGAGGGACATACTGGGTGCATCACTTAAAAGCATGTCTGACATGTATTGGGGTGCACAATCGTGGATTGATTTAAAAACCAATAGAATAATATTAAAATTAATTCTACAGTGAGGGAAAAACGTATTTGATCCCCTGATGATTTTGTACGTTTGCCCACTGACAAAGAAATGATCAGTCTATAATTTTAATGGTATGTTTATTTGAACAGTGAGAGACAGAATAAAAACAACAATATCCAGAAAAAAACGCATGTCAAAATGTTATAAAGTGATTTGCATTTTAATGAGGGAAATAAGTATTTGACACCCTTTTGACTTAGTACTTGATGGCAAAACCCTTGTTCACAATCACAGAGATCAGATGTTTCTTGTAGTTGGCCACCAGGTTTGCACACATCTTGTTTCTCACATTCTCCAATCTATCAGAATGGTAGAAGATGACCATTTGTTTAAACTCACTAGAAGGTGGAGTTAAAGGAATATAAATTAGGTTACTCACAATAACTATAGTGCCATTTCTATAGGAGTTGATATGATTCCCAAGTCCTCTGTTGCTTATTCTGACAGGGAGAACTGAAGCACTACCAGAACCTGCCTGTCAGTCTCTAACACAGTTTGTGATGTTGCTGGAAATAATATTGGAACCTCTGCGTTTAAAAAAAATGTGCTGGTTGCTCCCACAGCAAATCAAAGTTGTCACAAAAAGAGAAATTCCTGTCATTGCAAAGTTTCTTCAGATTACTCGTTTAGGGCAAAGAGTCGGCTGAAACGTTACGAACCCCTTCGGTAACACGGAAGGGGGCCAGAGATAATGATGCTCCAGATACTCAACTAGTCTAAAGAAGGCCAGTTATATTGCTTCTTTAATCAGAACAACCGTTTTCAGCTGTGCTAACATAATTGCAAAGGGGTTTTCTAATGATCAATTAGCCTTTCATAATTATGAACTTGGATTAGCTAACACAACGTGCCATTGGAACACAGGAGTGATGGTTGCTGATAATGGGCCTCTGTACGCCTATGTAGATATTCCATAAAAAAATCAGCCGTTTCCAGCTACAATAGTCATTTACAACATTAAAAATGTCTACATTGTATTTCTGATCAATTTGTTCAAAAATGTGATTTTCTTTAAAAAACAAGGACATTTCTAAGTGACCCCAAACTTGTGAATGGTAGTGCATATTGACAGAAAACATAATGCACTTGTAACGGTTGTCGTCTGGAGAAAGAGAGGAGGACCAATGCACGGTGTGGTACATGTCCTTGTTGATCATTTATTAACATTGAACACCAAAAACAAAATAACAAGGAGAACGAACAAAAACGAAACCGTTCTGTCTGGTGAAGAGACCGAAAACAATCACCCACAACTAAAATGGGGAAAACAGGCTACCTAAATATGATTCTCAATCAGAGACAACGAACGACACCTGCCTCTGATTGAGAACCATACCAGGCCAAACACATAAATACTACACAGAAAAAAAAGAACAGACTACCCACCCCAACTCACGCCCTGACCAAACTAACACAAAGACATAATAAAGGAACTAAGGTCAGAACGTGAACGTACAAGTATCTCTTGTACTCTAAGGACCTGGGGAAGAGTTGCAGGGGATAGGAGAAGACTATGCCTATTTGAAAGCTAAAAAAATAGAGGCCCCTGCTGCACATAACAAATACATTGGTACAGACAAGAGTAAATGTCTTAAATTAAAGAATGAATGCAGCAATCATCTAGCTGACATCTGTAAAGCTTTCTCTTTCAATGTTGCTTCTCTTGATGGGCCTGGGGAGAATATGCATTATCTCTAAACAGCGTAGCCTAAATATTCTTCCCTGGCAAACAATTTCAGATTAAACCACTGAAAACTAAATCCTGTTTCTGATGCATATTGTACGTGGTTGAAATACTGACAGCTGTTAAAGGACCAATCACTGATTAAAAATACCCATATTCGCATTTGCTCAAAATACTGAAAGAAATCTTACCATATTGCTCCACTCCTTTTCCTGAGACAAAAATAACATTTGGTGTATCATTGTACTGCAAGAAATACATAATTCTGCATGAGTTCATTTCATATTAGGCTACAGGTGAGATGTTATAGGCCTGTCAGTGTCAAGATTTCAGTTTGTATTTCAATCTCAAATTCAAAAGTATAATTTCAGCTGTCTAATTCCGGCTCTCTCTTTGTTGGCAAAGTAAACATTTTATAACACGATATATTAGTTTCTCACAAGATCACAATCTTTCACAGTAAACAAGTAATTCACAATAATACTCAAAGTAGTCATAGTAATAGAGAAATTAGTATTTCAAAGTGTCAAATATTTAAGTAGGCCACTTCCAAATGGAGAGCCATAGTAATAATTCAAAGTGTATTTGTTCTGAAGATACAGAAAAGTTAACAGCACAATTAAATAGTAGCCATACATACAGTAATGGCAGTGTAGTACAATACAAGGACTACTTGTACAGTGGTGCAATAGAGGTAACAGCGGTGTGGGTGTAGAGATGTGCAAAGAGTGATCTTGTGACAAGAACAAGGAGAGAATAGGAGAGAATTTCCCAACAACCTGCAGTGCAGCACCCCTGAGTGGAGAGTGTAGGGGTGCCTTGCTCAAGGGTAAAATGGCAGGAAATGGTACATGGGAGCCTTCCAGCTGCCAGTTCAAATCCATACCCATTTTTGTGTCATCCTTGGCTTGAACCATTGTAGTCATGGCACCACACTCATTCATTGCTCCTGTAGTTGCCTAGCCCTAGAGCACCCTAGTTTCCTGATCCTGATCGTAAAGGAATCAAAGTGGTGCACATTTTTTTTTTGCCTTAGCACTACACATCTGATTCAAACCATCCAAGCTTGATACGTTGATCATTTGAATCAGCTGTATATTGATCGGATAAATATAAGAATGTGCACCTGAACCAGAAATGTGCCCCGGTCCGGGCAAGAAAAAATGGGAGTGGAATTGAACTGGCAGCTGGAAGGCTGTTGGTCATTGATCCCATGTACCATCTTCTGCCAATGTGCCCTTGATCATGATCAAGCCACCTAACCCCCCACAATTGTTCTCCATACAGGGCCTCTGCACTGCTGCTGACCCTGTGTCAACTTGTGTATTTGTTGGCGATGGGAAAGAGTGAAGACATATTTTCCATTCTAACCAATGGATTATAAAGTTGTATTTAATTCCTATTTAGCGTAATTTATGTCTTTATCCAGCATTCTGTCCATCTAGAGAGGGATAGACAGCCCTGACAACACCAGCTGGCTCCCCATGTACTCCACTCCTGTAATGTAGACGCAAGGAGTCAGGAAGCAGGTGCAGTTAGTGAGTTTAATGATAATGAACATGGAACGATACAAAACATGGAAACACAAACAATACTACCTGAAGACTGACAAAACAGAGTGCTAGATAAATGTTAAGTAATGAAGTTAATAATGAAGTCCAGGTGTGACTGATGATAGGGTACAGGTGTGCATAAAGATGGATTGCTAGGACCGGTGGTTAGTAGATCGGTGACGTCTAGCACCGGAGAGGGAGAGCGGGAGTAGACGTAACAACACCAGGAAATATATGTCTACCATCAAGCATTATTTTCTGGAAAAAAAGAACAACACATTAGACTCACCTGCACAACCATTTGTTGAAATATATCAGCGCAATGTTGATGGGACACCTTTTACGTTGATTATACCCCACAGACCCCCAAGATGAGTATTACCCATGCGCTATCGCTCACATAGGATAATGAATTGTCTAAAGCCAAATCTTCCTCTTAAGTTACTCTTTCTCATCAATGTAAAATATTTTGTAGTAGACACACTAGGATTATGATTATCGGCTAGAATTTGGATAGATATCTAGCCAGCTAGAACATAAGGTAACCAAATCCTCTAGCTACTTTAGTTAGTTAGCTAGCTAGTTAGCTAAGTAGCTAAGTTCAGGTTAACTGGGCAAGCCACCCCATCAGCTTTGGGGGTATAAAGCTATAGCTGTATCACAATTGCTTGCACAGAGAGCAGCTATGGTAGCTTAACAACAATACATGGATGTAGCTATTATTGTGTTTCACAGAATTAGCTATTCAAGTTAGCTAACTAACATTAGCTAGTTAGAGTCGAGAGCTAGCTAGTTAATGTTACAGCAACCCACAATCGGATGTATTTTCCTGTTGCAAAAAGTTAGCTTTTTGGGTGGCATAGACAGACAGCTTTTAAAAGACTAGACAGTTTTTGCTAGGTCTTCAGACAGTGAGTGGAACACAGTTAGATTTATAGCTAGCTTGCTTGGTAGCAGATTAGTTAGACTATAAACACATTCATGTTACCTAAAGTGAAATGCAGCCAGACCTTCATAGCAGTCCTGTCTCAATGAAACACAACACTCAACCCTTAGCTACCCCTAGTAGCTAAAGCTAGCTAGCTAAATTTCTTCTTGTTGGTTTAGCTTTCTGGCAGACTAAACACTTTGTGGCACCAATTTAGAGGTTCTGAGTTGGAATCCATGCCACTACAAGTATGGTGAGAAATGCATACATTCTTTGGTGTTAAGATGGTGTCTTCCCTAAGAATGAGATGGAGAAGCGGGGTCTAAACCCTTGGATAGGGGTTTAGTTGTTGTTTTTTCCTCAGTCATTTGTCCAGGGTCAGGAGGCCATAGATGTCCCCGTCTATTTCATGCCGCTCCGCAGCACCTGATTGGCTGCGATAAGCATGACACTGATGATGAAAGCAATGGCGAAAGCACATATCAGGCTCTTGCGTACACACGTCTGCTTGACTTGCTGCGTTGGACTAGCTGCTTGACAGGGAAGGGAGGCAAGAGGATAAGGAAGGTATTTTAGTGGAAAATAGCTACTGTACATATAACGCAGCTACCGCCGGGCTATGCGTTTTCCCACGACGTCAACTTTCCATATCTCTCACCTGTTAGTCCCTCTCAGTTAATCTATATGCCTGTCTCAAAAAAAAAGGATACACAGTGTGTTATAGTGTGTGCAAGAAGTCTCTTATGATCTATATTCACCAGAGACGCATGTTAAAGTGTGTATCATACAGTGTGAACTATAAAGTGTCTACTACAAAGTGTGTACTATAAGATCCCTTACTCTCTATATCCACCTGAGACGCATGCTCTGAGTGAACTATAAAGTGTGAACTATAAAGTGTCTACTACAAAGTGTGTACTATAAGATCCCTTACTGTCTATATCCACCTGGCAGGCCCCTGGGTTCTCTATATGGCTCTCCTCGGTCTTGAAGATGTTCTCGATGTCCTTCATGGTCAGGTGGTCGCAGAACGTACGCACGCACAGACAAACAGGAACTGTTGATTTATGTTTTTCACCCCAATGGATATGGTTACGATTTGGAAATGGTAAGTTGATCCTGGACTTTCTAGCCTGAGAGAACAGCACAACACTGCCCATTGATGCGTGTGACATATTGAATGACTGTCTTGACTTGGGAACATACACTTCCATACACACACTACAACGTGTGTGTTTGTTCTAGATTGAACACAAAAACACTGCTTCGGCATAGACATTGCCAAGGGAAGCCTGAATCGGTCCCTAAATATTTGGTAAATCCTATTACTGTCCATATGGGAGGGTAATTATCTGGGAAACTGTCACAGAATTAACATCTGATTACATCTACATGGATTTCACTTCCTTTGATAAGTTGGGTCTCAACCCTTGGATGGAAATGTGGACCATAGATCATGAAAATAAGCCTCTTTAACGGGGACACATAACCATTCACCCCCAGATCATTCCCCTACGAAATGTTTTTGCATTGCAACTGCAGTTAGAGTACAGTAAAACTGCATTTATTATTTAACTAGGCAAGTCAGTTAAGAACAAATTCTTATTTTCAATGACGGCCTAGGAACAGTGGGTTAACTGCCTGTTCAGGGGCAGAACGACAGATTTGTACCTTGTCAGCTTGGGGATTTGCAACCTTCCGGTTACTCGTCCAACGCCCTAACTACTAGGCTACCCGGTTATGTATGAGAGGATGTTCTACTTGGTCTTACAGCAGCCTGACTTCCATCAGAACCTTCAAAGAGACAGATGAAGGTGATATGAAGCCTGGGGGATTGGTGATGATACTAGGCTAGAGTCCAAAACATCTCAGAGGAGGAACGATGGCAACAGGCATCATAGTGATCAGCTGGGATCCACAGATACAACATGGACTGACAATCAAATGCGTGTGCCCACTAGTGATACTGCAATGTAAGCATCATCAAAGGGACATACTATCTAAAGTCTTCAACCACATGTGACAGATTGCACACCTGGGACCTAGAGACTCTGGAAAGCCAAGAGGCGACTTGAGATGGAATATAATAGCAATCCATAAATCTACTGAACCCAAGAAAACACGTCAGTTTTTAAGTTGAGTTACTATCTGAAATGTCATCATGTCAAATAGTGCTTGTTCATAGAGCTGGTCATCATTCAAAGACAGTGTTATAATTGTAGGTCTTGTGTAATTTTCACTCATCAATAGTTGTGCATTAATATACTTTATTTATGTGAAATACCATCCCACAACAGACAGACATCTGGTATGATCAATGAACATATGTCACAGGGGGCGGAAAATATACAGTAACATGTTTTTGCAAGATCCAGAAACATTGAGTATCAAATTACAATACAATGAATGGAACAAGAACATTCAGTAGACTCAACATTTATACATTACAACACGTTTTGTTTCACCTGTAAAAGAAAATAAATATTTGACTGGTTTCTATTTCTGTACAGCTTTGCTTTGACAATAAACTATGTTTCGTTGACACTTTATTTAAAAGTACAATGCCAAAGTGTCTCAGAGGATAAGGCAAAGTAACAGGTCGTCAAACAACCTTCTCCAGACCCTCGGTTTCAAAGGGCAACATATTGTCGTCTCATTAGAATATGTAAAAAATAAAGACATTTAATTAAGCAGTGTAGTCAACTGTCGCACAAACTGAATGTACCAACAACAGATTTACCAGTTAAATGTAACAACAAATTAGGTGGGGTCATCTACTCTTCTTCATCATTGCATTCTTTTGATGATATAAGGAAAATGTACAAAACAGTAACTATTCAAAACACAGACAAGTATGTTTTGCGCAGTACTACAAAGTGCTACATTTGTTTACAATACATTTGTTTAAAGTACATGTAAATTGACCATGTGCAATTGTATTATGTCCTCTTGCAACCTAGATGCCTTTAACAAAATGCTCATGCACGTGAGATAATTGTTGCCCTGACTGTTTTTAGACAGGACAGTAATCATTATTCCATCACCTCGGTGGTATGCTTGTTCATAATACACAAATACTGGTTCTGACAATCATGTCAAACACAAAAAAAGTTATATTCAATACAAATTAAATATCCTCAGCCTCCAATACATATTTCAGTATTATAGAGAAGGGCATTTTATTTTTGTTATTTTGTTCATGCTCCACAGTATCTCTCCAATGCTTCGTCCTATTATTTTCGTTACATTGAGATCTCATCTCTGATTCATACACTTCACAGCTGAATAGTCAAATCTCCAACAAATATAACCCATGTCATCATGCCCACATTCAGAGATCCAACAACAGAACCCAGGGCTAGATTCAATCCCATTCTGCCTTAACCCATGACAACTGCATAGCAGTTTGTTTAATTGTTTTATTTAGGCGATGTCGGAGATGTAACTGCATTGGAGCTGTCAAATCAGCAAGCGGCTTCCTGCATTAAAGCTATTGCATTAGTAATTTATTTATCTGTTATTTTACCAGGTAAGTTGACTGAGAACACGTTCTCATTTGCAACAACGACCTTACAGGGGAGAGGAGGGGGATGAATGAGCCAACTGTAAACTGGGTATTATTAGGTGACCGTGATAGTTTGAGGGCCAGATTGGGAATTTAGCCAGGACACCAGGGTTAACACCCCTACTCTTACAAGTGCCATGGGATCTTTAATGACCTCAGAGAATCAGGACACCTGTTTAACGTCCCATCCGAAAGACAGCACCCTACACAGGGCAGTGTCCTGGGGCATTGGGATTCTTTTTTTAGACCAGAGGGAAGAGTGCCTCCTATTGGCCCTCCAAAACCACTTCCAGCAGCATCTGGTCTCCCATCCAGGAACTGACCAGGACCAACCCTGCTTAGCTTCAGAAGCAAGCCAGCAGTGGTATTCAGTGTGGAATGCTGCTGGCAGTAATAATCCCATGCAGCCCTGTAACAAGTTCAAACACTTGAATGTGTGTTGTAATCTACACCTTGATTTGGCTGATGTAAACTGTACAAAAATATAAACGCAACATGTAAAGTGTTGGTCCCGTGTTTCATGAACTGAAATAAAATATCCCAGAAATGTTCCATGTGCACAAAAAGCTTACTAAAAAAATAATTGTGCACAAATTGGTTTACATCCCAGTTAGTGAGCATTTCTCCTTTGCCAAGATAATCCATCCACATGACAGGTGTGGCATATCAAGAAGCTAACTAAACATTATCATTACACAGGTGCACAATAAAAGGCCACTCTAAAATGTGCAGTTTTGTCATCCACAATACAATTCTACAGATGTCTCAAGTTTTAAAGAGGCATGCAATTGGCAGGAATGTAATTTGGAGAGTGCAATTTGCAGGAATGTCCACCAGAGCTGTTGCCAGAGAATTTAATGTTCATGTATCTACCATAAACTGCCTCCAACATTGTTTTAGAGAATTTGGCAGTACATCCAACCGGCCTCACAACTGCAGAACACGTGTATTTCTTATATTTTTTATGACGTCTTGTGGGCGAGCGGTTTGCTGATGCCTACGTTGTGAACACAGTGCCGCATTGGTGACGGTGGAGTTATGGTTGTGGCAGGAATAAGCTACGGACAACGAATACAATTGCATTTTATCGATGGCAATTTGAATGCACAAAAAAAACGTGATGAGATCCTAAGGCCCATTTCTTTGAGGTATTTGTGGCCAACAGATGCATATCTTTATTCCCAGTCATGTGAAATCCATTGATTAGGGCCTAATGAATTTATTTCAATTGACTGATTTCCTCATATGAACTGTAACTCAGTAAAATCAATGAGATTGTTGCATGTTGCGTTTATATACACTACGGTTCAAAAGTTTGGGGTCACTTAGAAATGTCCTTTTGTTTTGAAAGAAAAACACATTTTTCATCTGTTAAAATAACATAAAATTGATCAGAAATACAGTGTAGACGTTGTTAATGTTGTAAATGACTATTGTAGCTGGAAACGGCAGATTTTTTTATGGAATATCTACATAGGTGTACAGAGGCCCATTATCAGCATAATCAGCATAATCAGCATTATCACCCGTTCGGTTACTGGCAAAAAGCTCTACCCACTTAGCTACCTGCACTAGGCTATGCACATATAACAAATATCAATAACATACTTTAGGATTTCTCAGTGATATGCTAATACAATCCATCACATCTGAGCTGTTTTTCATTGGCAGTAAGATATACTATGATGATCGTCATGGGATGCTCAGTGAAGTTAATAGTCCACAGTACGTCGATAAGAACAGTTCCTCAACAAACTACTTGTACAATACGAGCATGTAGTCTACTAAACAGCCCTTATGTTCATGCAGAACTGTGAAGTATTCCTATCATTAAATATTATTTGGTACACAGTACAGAAAAACAAATTCTCCATTCCCTCCCCTGACCACTGAACTTTGGTCCTTAACCTGACACCTTGACCTCCGACCCAAACCCCATTAACAAAAGTGAAAGTCACAGTTGGCCATACGTGATTTAAAACACACCTATGTTTGTTACACAGTTCTATGGATATACACTTATAATAACTTCTACAAATGTTTCAAGAGACGACTGGTTAAATCCATGCACTTCATGCACAGATGATGGTCATCTTCCAGGCCCACATAGTAGGGGCTCAATGGGTTCCATTCAGAAAGGAGTTTAAGGAGCAAGTTGGGAAATATGCCCATGAAGTCAATTGGATGAGAGCCATGTATTCTTTTCCTTTCAGTTTATTTTAATGTTGGTTTGATCGTCTGTTGTTGTTTTTGTCATTGTTGTTGTTCTGGTCATGGTTGTGTTTGTGGTTGTGGTTGTGGTTTAGAAGTTTTTCCTCAGTCATTTGTCCAGGTGTTTTACATTAGTCTCTTTCAGAGGGTCAGGAGGCCATAGGTGTCCCCGTCTACTTCATGCCGCTCCGCAGCACCTGATTGGCTGCGATAAGCATGACACTGATGATGAAAGCAATGGCGAAAGCACATATCAGGCTCTTGCGTACACACGTCTGCTTGACTTGCTGCGTTGGACTAGCTGCTTGACAGGGAAGGGAGGCAAGAGGATAAGGAAGGTATTTTAGAGGAAAATAGCTACTGTACATATAACGCAGCTACCTCCGGGCTATGCGTTTTCCCACCACGTCAACTTTCTATATCTCTCACCTGTTAGTCCCTCTCAGTTAATCTATACGCCTGTCTCAAAAAAAACTATTATACACAGTGTATTATAGTGTGTACAAGAAGTCTCTTATGATCTATATCCACCTGAGACACATGCTCTGAGTGAACTATAAAGTGTGAACTATAAAGTGTCTACTACAAAGTGTGTACTATAAGATCCCTTACTGTCTATATCCACCTGGCAGGCCCCTGCGTTCTCTATATGGCTCTCCTCGGTCTTGATGATATTCTCGATGTCCTTCATGGTCAGGTGGTCGCAGAACGTATCGTACAGCAGCCTCTTCAGCTCCTCCACCGTCAGCTTCTGCATGTCAGTCTGGACACAAGCACACGCGCACAGACAATCACAAGCTGTTGTCACTATGGTGGAGATACTGTTTCAAGGATGATTTTATGTTTTTCACCCCAATGGAGTGAACAGCACAACACTGCCCATTGATGCGTGTGACATATTGAATGACTGTCTTGATTTGGGAACATACACTTCCATACACGCATTACAATGTGTGTGTTTGTTCTAGATTGAACACAAAAACACTGCTTAGGCATAGACATTGTCAAGGGAAGCCTGAATCGGTCTCTAAATACTTGGTGACTTCTATTACTGTCAATATGGGAGGGTAATTATCTGGGAAACTGTCACAGAATCAATGCCTGATTACATCTACATAGATTTCACTTCATTTGATAATAAGACAAGCGTAGGAAAGGGATGGCACTGTCCTATTAACCATCCAACCAAATCTGGCAATTACATTTGTCTTTGTTCCAAGTCACAAAGACTTAGATAAACGCGATAAATAATAAATAATTTGATAGATAGATGACAGCTATAGCGAAGCATCCTGATCACCCAGAGGACTTTGCTTCAGCTTGTCAGTGGTAATCAGCAGGAGAGATGCGGGTAACGATTACTTACCTTCCAGAACACGGAGTCAAAGTCGGTTCCGTGGAACTTGTCAGGCATTCCGGCTGCTGTCAGCTTGGGTCCGAGGAGAGTGACAAACTCCTCGAAATCCACCTGACCATCACCTGTTGATGACAATGGGGCGAAGACATCTGTTATGCTCGTGGGTTTGCGAGCACACATGAATGCGTGTATGCATACCCATGTGGGTGCCTGTGTGTGTGCCTGTGTGCGTGCCCTGAGTATTTTCGTCGGTGTGTGTGTGTGCGCGTGTCTCACCGTCCATGTCCAGTCTCTGTATGATGACCTCCAGCTCCACCTCGTTGGGCATGTATCCCAGGGATCTCATGGCCATGCCTAGCTCCTGCTTGGAAATAAAGCCATTCCCATCACGGTCAAACACCTTGAACGCCTCGCGGATCTCTGCAGAGAAGACACACACATACGAAGGAGTATATGAAACCAGCCTACCTGTTCTGTGCGCCTAAGAAAATCAATCAATCAATTCATGTATGGTTGTGCGTGTGTGTTTGGTGGGTGGATCTTAATTGCACAAGGCCTGTTATTTGGCTGGGAATAGTACTTTTATTGATTCTACACATCACTTTGCTCAAGTTGATTGTCTCCAACCGACTTGTAAGTTGCAGCCATTTTTAGGGTTGTAAACGGCCAATAGCGCATCGATATTAGTCAGGAACATTTATTCCACTGCTCAAATCTATAAAAAATGTAAGTATTATAATTTTGGTCATCGAGTCGTAATGGTATCCAATTAAACTTTGAGTGAGGCGTAGTGCCTTTACAGCCGTCTAGTTGGCCCTCGAAACAAAGCTAATCGAGAATGATGTTCTGTAACCCAACCCTGGAGAGTTGCTTGAAGAGTAATGGATGAGAAAAATACTAGGATTGAAGCAAATGTAAGGAATTAACTTTATAACAAATCATGCAAAACATTTACAGTTAACAGGAATATGTTAGCTGTAGAGACAAAAAAAATTGTCATGAAGTTAATTGGCAAAAATCTTTCTAACATTGCATTTAGCTTTCTATGTGTGCGGTTCACAGTTATACAAATTGTAATTTGTCTTGTTTAATATTTTAGGAACTCCTGAGCAAACCGGAAAGCAAGGCTATCATCTTGTGAAATCCAGTGGAAGTAAAGAATTCAGCTAACGCATTTAATGTTACTGGAAATTGAATGAACAATTTTGTAAACTTGAATTGCTCCTTCAAAAAAAAAAATTCTAAGTCTGACTTGTCATAGTTCGTTATTGAAGTAACGTTAACGTTAGAGATTGAAGATATTTGTCTTGCAATGCAGCTGAAGTAACTCTTATTGCTTACTGTGTAGTAGAGGATAAAAAATACCCGTATTCCTATGGATGGGTTGCTTTGTAGCCGATCTGTGTATAGACCTTAAAACATTTGGTATAAATACCGTCAGAACCCGGTTACGAACCCAGGTCTCTGGTGTGAGACACAGTCCCTTAGCAAACTGAGCCACGAATAGTCAACAGAACCCAGAAGATGAGGCAGACACAGCAGTACTTGAGACGGTGTTTTAATAAAGTAAAAGGAATGTTCAGGCAAAAATATAAATCCACAACGTCAAAAGTAATTCCAAGAGAACAAAGGTAATCCTCCAAGACAAAAAGGTAAATCTACAAGGTGGTAGGTACAGCAGAAAAAAGCCTCAAAAGATAATCAAAAATGAAAAAACAAGAACAAAAACAGAGTACCACAAGAGAAAAGAACTGAGGAAAACTAAGGGTTTAAATACAATCAAGGGTCAAGGGAAACGAGGCACAGGTGCAAATAATAACTGGGAACAACGGAAAACAAAAGGGTCAAAAAGCACAATGGGGGCATCTAGTGACCAAAACCGTAACAACCCTGGCCAAATCCTGACAAATATTAGTTCAGAATAGGGGTTTCCATTTTTTTATTGCTTCCACTTGTTAATCATTAATCCCATGGAAATTGCAGGAAACGTGAAGGAAATGTGACTGTTACATTTCAAAACAGTTTTGTGAGATTTGTGTAACTCACGATTTACATGAGGGTTGAGTTTGGATTACGATCATGTCACTTACCCACTAACACGGGATTGTATCACCTAGGGAAACCCTTCATGAAGCTGTGCTAATTAAGTTCTATCCAATCATAACACCCTTCAAACAGTGAGACAGACCTAACCATTACACAGCACCTCGGGCCTCGGACATGTTTACATAAGACAACGCAATTGATGTGTTTGACAGTGATTACTCAAGTCTGCCACTGTTTTGGTCATATTGATAATTGAGACGATGCGCGCTTGCATCTACACTGCCACTTGTCAATATTCCAAAATAATTCAAAACCGACACAGAGCATTTTGTGTCCCTCCACAACTTGTTTTGTGATATGATTCCATATAAAACACTGCGTAACAGATGCACACTCTGGTAAGAGATAGTGAGAAAGCTGTAAATGGGAAACATCACCAAAACACGCCCATCTGCGGTCCGCTAACCGTTAGCTGTCTTATCGGCTGCTATCTGAATAGACCTATCGGACAATTTATTTATTTATTTTATTTTATTTTTTCTTGGGCCTCTATAACTATATCTATTGTTTTTTGTTGTTGTTGTGTTTCGGATTCATCCCCTCTACCACACAGAACCCCACTAATCCTACCGACGGAAACGCACGAGGTGGCTAATAACAGACCTCCATCCTATGCTAGCTTGCTACCGATGGCCCGGCTAGCTGTCTAAATCGCCGTGACCCCAACCAACCTCTCTACTCACTGGACCCTTTTGATCACTCGACTAAGCATGCCTCTCCTTAATGTCAATATGCCTTGTCCATTGCTGTTCTGGTTAGTGTTTATTGGCTTATTTCACTGTAGAGCCTCTAGTCCTGCTCACTATACCTCATCCAACCTATTAGTTCCACCACTCACACATGCGATGACATCTCCTGGTTTCAATGATGTTTCTAGAGACAATATCTCTCTCTTCATCACTGAATACCTAGGTTTACCTCAACTGTATTCACATCCTCCCATACCTTTGTCTGTACATTATACCTTGAAGCTATTTTATCGCCCCCAGAAACCTCCTTTTACTCTCTGTTCCAGATGTTCTAGACGACCGATTCTTATTGCTTTTAGCCGTACCCTTATCCTACTCCTCCTCTGTTCCTCTGGCGATGTAGAGGTGAATCCAGGCCCTGCAGTGCCTAGCTCCACTCCTATTCCCCAGGCCCTCTCTTTTGATGACTTCTGTAACCGTAATAGCCTTGGTTTCATGCATGTTAACATTAGAAGGCTCCTCCCTAAGTTTGTTCTATTCACTGCTTTAGCACACTCTGTCAACCCGGATGTTCTAGCTGTGTCTGCTTAGGAAGACCACCAAACATTCTGACATTTTAATCCCAAAATACAACATTTTCAGACAAGATAGAACTGCCAAAGGGGGCGGTGTTGCAATCTACTGCAAAGATAGCCTGCAGAGTTCTGTCCTACTATACAGGTCTGTACCCAAACAATTTGAACTTCTACTTTTAAAAATCCACCTCTCTAAAAACAAGTCTCTCACCGTTGCCGCCTGCTATAGACCACCCTCTGCCCCTAGCTGTGCTCTGGACACCATATGTGAACTGATTTCCCCCCATCTATCTTCAGAGCTTGTGCTGCTAGGCGACCTAAACTGGAACATGCTTAACACCCCAGCCATCCTACAATCTAAGCTTGATGCCCTCAATCTCACACAAATTATCAATGAACCTACCAGGTACCTCCCCAAAACCGTAAACACGGGCACCCTCATATATATCATCCTAACCAACTTGCCCTCTAAATACACCTCTGCTGTCTTCAACCAAGATCTCAGTGATCACTGCCTCATTGCCTGCATCCGTTATGGGTCAGCGGTCAAACGACCTCCACTCATCACTGTCAAACGCTCCCTGAAACACTTCAGCGAGCGAGCAGGCCTTTCTAATCGACCTGGCCGGGGTATCCTGGAAGGATATTGATCTCATCCCGTCAGTAGAGGATGCCTGGATATTTTTTTTTTTAAATGCCTTCCTAACCATCTTAAATAAGCATGCCCCATTCAAGAAATTTAGAACCAGGAACAGATATAGCCCTTGGTTCTCCCCAGACCTGACTGCCCTTAACCAACACAAAAACATCCTATGGCGTTCTGCATTAGCATCGAACAGCCCCCGTGATATGCAGCTGTTCAGGGAAGCTAGAAACCATTATACACAGGCAGTTAGAAAAGCCAAGGCTAGCTTTTTCAAGCAAAAATTTGCTTCCTGCAACACTAACTCAAAAAAGTTCTGGGACACTGTAAAGTCCTTGGAGAATAAGAACACCTGCTCCCAGCTGCCCACTGCACTGAAGATAGGAAACACTGTCACTACTGATAAATCCACCATAATTGAGAATTTCAATAAGCATTTTTCTACAGCTGGCCATTCTTTCCACCTGGCTACTCCTATCCCGATCAACAGCACTGTACCCTCCACAGCAACTTGTCCAAGCCTTCCCCATTTCTCCTTCTCCCAAATCCGTTCAGCTGATGTTCTGAAAGAGCTGCAAAATCTGGACCCCTACAAATGAGCCGGGTTAGACAATCTGGACCCTTTCTTTCTAAAAGGATCTGCCGAAATTGTTGCCACCCCTATTACTAGCCTGTTCAACCTCTCTTTCGTGTCGTCTGAGATTCCCAAAGATTGGAAAGCAGCTGCGGTCATCCCCCTCTTCAAAGGGGGGGACACTCTTGACCCAAACTTCTACAGACCTATATCTATCCTACCATGCCTTTCTAAGGTCTTCGAAAACCAAGTCAACAAACAGATTACTGACCATTTCAAATCTCACCATACCTTCTCTGCTATACAATCTGGTTTCAGAGCTGGTCATGGGTGCACCTCAGCCACGCTCAAGGTCCTAAACGATATCTTAACCGCCAAACATTACTGTGCAGCCGTATTCATTGATCTGGCCGAGGCTTTTGACTCTGTCAATCACCACATCCTCATCGGCAGACTCGACAGCCTTGGTTTCTCAAATGATTGCCTCGCCTGGTTCACCAACTACTTCTCTGATAGAGTTCAGTGTGTCAAATCGGAGGGTCTGCTTTCCGGACCTCTGGCAGTCTCTATGGGGGTGCAACAGGGTTCAATTCTTGGACCGACTCTCTTCTCTGTATACATCAATGATGTCGCTCTTGCTGCTGGTGAGTCTCTGATCCACCTCTACGCAGACGACACCATTCTGTATACTTCTGGCCCTTCTTTGGACACTGTGTTAACAACCCTCCAGGCAAGCTTCAATGCCATACAACTCTCCTTCCGTGGCCTCCAATTGCTCTTAAATACAAGTAAAACTAAATGCATGCTCTTCAACCGATCGCTACCTGCACCTGCCCGCCCGTCCAACATCACTACTCTGGACGGCTCTGACTTAGAATACGTGGACAACTACAAATACTTAGGTGTCTGGTTAGACTGTAAACTCTCCTTCCAGACCCATATCAAACATCTCCAATACAAAGTTAAATCTAGAATTGGCTTCCTATTTCGCAACAAAGCATCCTTCACTCATACTGACAAACATACCCTTGTAAAACTGACCATCCTACCAATCCTCGACTTCGGCGATGTCCTTTACAAAATAGCCTCCAATACCCTACTCAACAAATTGGATGCAGTCTATCACAGTGCAATCCGTTTTGTCACCAAAGCCCCATATACTACCCACCATTGCGACCTGTACACTCTCGTTGGCTGGCCCTCACTTCATACTCGTCGCCAAACCCACTGGCTCCATGTTATCTACAAGACCCTGCTAGGTAAAGTCCCCCCTTATCTCAGCTTGCTGGTCACCATTGCATCTCCCACCTGTAGCACACGCTCCAGCAGGTATATCTCTCTAGTCACCCCCAAAACCAATTCTTTCTTCGGCCGCCTCTCCTTCCAGTCCTCTGCTGCCAATGACTGGAACGAACTACAAAAATCTCTGAAACTGGAAACACTTATCTCCCTCACTAGCTTTAAGCACCAACTGTCAGAGCAGCTCACAGATTACTGCACCTGTACATAGCCCACCTATAATTTAGCCCAAACAACTACCTCTTTCCCTACTGTATTTAATTAATTAATTGATTTATTTTGCTCCTTTGCTCCCCATTATTTTTATTTCTACTTTTCACATTTTTCCACTGCAAATCTATCATTCCAGTGTTTTACTTGCTATATTGTATTTACTTTGCCACCATGGCCTTTTTTTGCCTTTACCTCCCTTATCTCACCTCATTTGCTCACATCTTATATATAGACTTGTTTATACTGTATTATTGACTGTATGTTTGTTTTACTCCATGTGTAACTCTGTGTCGTTGTATGTGTCGAACTGCTTTGCTTTATCTTGGCCAGGTCGCAATTGTAAATGAGAACGTGTTCTCAACTTGCCTACCTGGTTAAATAAAGGTGAAATAAATCAAATAAAAATGATGCCTCTAGCACTGAGATGCAGTGCCCTAGACTGCTGTGCCACTTGGGAGCCGACTTGGGAAGAAACGTTTGCTTTTCCATTCTACTTTAAACAAATCTAAAGCATACTGAGCAGGTCCAGCTTTAAAATACTTCCCCCACATCTGGAACAAGCTTCAAAGCCCATTTCCTTATTAGGGACTGAATCCCATCATTCATCTGTGTTGTAGATCATCGTCCAGTCACGTAAAAAATGATAATGTGAAATGACTGATCATAAAATATGTAGTTTAGGGAATATATCTCTGTAGATACAGTAGATGATAGCTAGATCTACTGTGGGATAAATCTTCTCTGGTTGCTACTCTTTCTGTCACAGGAGCCAAGATTCAACAGCACATATTAAAAATAATAATGTATAATATTATATTTGTGTTAAGTCAGTGTAAGCTGGTAAATGAAATATAGCTCTGTGTGATTACATCATAGATAACATTTGCAAGTGGGAATTGAAAAGATACAAAACCCGATTTGACTATGAATAAATCTAGAATTGAATGCACAAGGGAAATGTTAGTTGCAACTTTTTTCTAATCTATTACAAATGCTCAAGCTTTTGTAATTCTGTGTTCACTCTTAAAACTCATTGTTAATGATATGCAGTGTAGTGAATGTGATTTGCTGTTGCATTGATGTAGTGGGGTTTCAGAATAGGGATGTATAGGCAAGTCTGGACAAAAAAAACCTGACTCCTTTTGACAAATATTTTGTGTGAGGAAAGCAAAAACAAAATGTGAGGATGAATGATGACAATGTGTTGGTATTGTGTACATAAGATGTTGCCAAGGCTTTGGGAAATCTTTTTTTAAATTTTTATGGCGCAAACAAAATGGAAACCCATCCGCTACAGGGACAGGGGTAGTTGGCTATCATGGATTACAACAGATTACAATGTGACAAACAATTTATAGGGTGGAGTATAATTACATTTTACTGCAGCTATTTTTCACGTTTATCCAATGTATTATTGCAGGTATGGGGTTGAGTTATTGAAAGCCTCTGGATACATTTTTCACCTCATGGCTAGCCCCGGCTAATCCCGATCCCATTGTTTATACATCCACCTGAGGTCCCTGGCTCCATCTGTTTGCTGGTGTTAGCTGTTTAAACAGTTAGCTCTGCAGCAGAGCAGACACCTATTCTATTGAAAAGTTCAGATGCTGCCTCTCAGGAGGGGCAAGACCTTTAGAGAAGGTGGCAAAACCATTTAGAAGGTGCTATATCTCTTAATTGGCTTAACTTACTGATTGATTAAAGACAGAGATGAATAAAACATCTGAAAAGGTTGAATACCACGTTACAAATAAACTTTGCCGTAGATTAAATGTGCCATTGTTTTTTACCTGTATCAAAATAAATACAGTGCCTTGCGAAAGTATTCGGCCCCCTTGAACTTTGCGACATTTTGCCACATTTCAGGCTTCAAACATAAAGATATAAAACTTTATTTATTTGTGAAGAATCAACAACAAGTGGGACACAATCATGAAGTGGAACGACATTTATTGGATATTTCAAACTTTTTTAACAAATGAAAAACTGAACAATTGGGCGTGCAAAATTATTCAGCCCCCTTAAATTAATACTTTGTAGCGCCACCTTTTGCTGCGATTACAGCTGTAAGTCGCTTGGGGTATGTCTCTATCAGTTTTGCACATCGAGAGACTGACATTTTTTCCCATTCTTCCTTGCAAAACAGCTCGAGCTCAGTGAGGTTGGATGGAGAGCATTTGTGAACAGCAGTTTTCAGTTCTTTCCACAGATTCTCGATTGGATTCAGGTCTGGACTTTGACTTGGCCATTCTAACACCTGGATATGTTTATTTTTGAACCATTCCATTGTAGATTTTGCTTTATGTTTTGGATCATTGTCTTGTTGGAAGACAAATCTCCGTCCCAGTCTCAGGTCTTTTGCAGACTCCATCAGGTTTTCTTCCAGAATGGTCCTGTATTTGGCTCCATCCATCTTCCCATCAATTTTAACCATCTTCCCTGTCCCTGCTGAAGAAAAGCAGGCCCAAACCATGATGCTGCCACCACCATGTTTGACAGTGGGGATGGTGTGTTCAGGGTGATGAGCTGTGTTGCTTTTACGCCAAACATAATGTTTTGTATTGTTGCCAAAAAGTTCAATTTTGGTTTCATCTGACCAGAGCACCTTCTTGTACATGTTAGGTGTGTCTCCCAGGTGGCTTGTGGCAAACTTTAAATGACACTTTTTATGGATATCTTTAAGAAATGGATTTCTTCTTGCCACTTTTCCATAAAGGCGAGATTTGTGCAATATACGACTGATTCTTGTCCTATGGACAGAGTCTCCCACCTCAGATGTAGATCTCTGCAGTTCATCCAGAGTGATCATGGGCCTCTTGGCTGCATCTCTGATCAGTCTTCTCCTTGTATGAGCTGAAAGTTTAGAGGGACGGCCAGGTCTTGGTAGATTTGCAGTGGTCTGATACTCCTTCCATTTCAATATTATCGCTTGCACAGTGCTCCTTGGGATGTTTAAAGCTTGGGAATTTTTTTGTATCCAAATCCGGCTTTAAACTTCTTCACAACAGGATCTCGGACCTGCCTGGTGTGTTCCTTGTTCTTCATGATGCTCTCTGCGCTTTTAACGGACCTCTGAGACTATCACAGTGCAGGTGCATTTATACGGAGACTTGATTACACACAGGTGGATTGTATTTATCATCATTAGTCATTTAGGTCAACATTGGATCATTCAGAGATCCTCACTGAACTTCTGGAGAGAGTTTGCTGCACTGAAAGTAAAGGGGCTGAATAATTTTGCACGCCCAATTTTTCCGTTTTTGATTTGTTAAAAAAGTTTGAAATATCCATATCTGGGATCTTTTATTTCAGGTCATGAAAATGGGACCAACACTTTACATGTTGCATTTTTATTCTGTTCAGTATATATACAGTCTATACACTGAGTGTACAACATATTAGGAACTCTTTCCATGACAGACTGACCAGGTGCCAATTTATTTGAATCAATTAGTCAAGTTATGTCACATTCACCATCTCTCTTCCAAACCTTGACTGTTATTCATTAAAGTGCATCTCTTTGTCCTTCCATGCTTCGGCACACAAGTATGATTGGTTCATGGACTTGAATCTGAAGTGGGACAGCCTGCCTGCTGTATCTAGCATGCTGCTAGAGGTGTGGGGGCTGGAATTCACCACCTGTCTCTTCAGTGGCTGGTACATGGGCACCGAGATTGGTGTCAGGGACTTCTGTGACAGCTCTCGTTACAATGGTTAAATGCCACTATTTTGACATTCTAATGAGACCATGAAGTATTACAGTGTTATAACAGTGTTACATGTGTTATGCAGAAGAGAATTCTCAAGAGTTGTGAGTGGACTTTTTACTATAACCTTTTACTACGATATTTACTAAAATCTATAATATGCTTTACTGTAATCTGATAGGGCTAATTAAGATATGTCTTCAATACTTACCAGTGTGGTGGATTCATCTGATGTCATGACAACATACATACAGAGCTAACATTCATCACTTGTACGCTCAACATTCATGCAATAGGTTTCCATAACACATCAAAATGTACACAACGCATTTCCATGTCTTTGAAACAACACCTGCTGTTTCCATGACATAGACTGACCAGTTGAATCCAGGTGAAAACTATGATCCCTTATTTATGTCACCTGTTAAATACACTTCAATCAGTATAGATGAAGGGAAGGAGACAGGTTAAACAAAGATTTTTAAGCCTTGAGACAATATAGACTTGGATTGTGTATGTGTTCCATTCAGAGGGTGAATGGGCAAGACAAAATATTGAATATTTAAGTTCCTTGGAATGGGGTATGGTAGTAAGTGCCAGGCACATCGGTTTCAGTGTGTCAAGAACTGCAATGCTGCTAGGTTTTCACGCTTAACAGTTCCCCGTGTCTATCAAGAATGGTCCACCACCCAAAGAACATCCAGCCAACTTGAAACAACTGTGGGAAGCATTGGAATTAACATGGGCCAACATCCCTATGGAATGCATTCGACACCTTGTACAGTCCATGTCCCGACGAATTGAGGAAGTTCTGAGAGCAAAAGGAGATGCAACTCAATATTAGGAAGGTGTTCCTAAAGTTTTGTACATTCGGTGTACATTTACAGTATATTACTAATATCAATGCCATAGCTGTCAGCACAAGACATCTATTAACACACTGTAAACCCAAACAGTACTTTGTTGTATTAAGTTCTGTAAACATTATATATGTGAAAACGTTGCAGTAGCATAACTGTTTTAGGTTCCCATAACACTTTTTTTTGTGAGACTGGTAATTTGTTTAATCAGATGAAATGTATCGGAGAGTTTATCTGATATCAGGTCTTCTGATATGAGGACTTCTGATGATAGATTGACAGTCAAGTTTGACCTTGATTATGTCTGACGTCATGTACCGGTCAAAGGTTTGGGCACGCCTACTCATTCCAGGGTTTTTATTTATTTTTTAACACATATTTAAAAAATTATTCCAGGCTGTATTGCAACCGGCCGTGATTGGGATTCCCATAGAGCGGCGCACAATTGGCACAGCGTTGTCCGTATTTGGCCGGTGTCAGCCGTCATTGCAGAGAAGAATTTGTTCTTAACTGACTTGCCTTTATTTAAATAAGCAGGTCTGGACCACGCTGGGCCAATTGTGCGTCGCCTTATGGGACTCCCCATCATGGCCGGGTGTGATACAACCTGGAATCAAACCATGGTGTCTGTAGTGTCGCCACAAGCACTGAGATGAAGTGCCTTAGACCGCTGCACCACTCCGTAGCCCATATGGAATCATCTAGTAACTTGATGACAGCTTTGCACACTCTTGGCATTCTCTCAACCAGCTACATGAGGTAGTCACATGGAATGCATTTCAGGTGTGCCTTGGTAAAAGTTAATTTGTGGAATCCTTCTGAATTTGTCCCATCCTTCTGAATTGTGCTGTGACAAGGTAGGGGGGTATACAGAAGATAGCCCTATTTGGTAAAAGACCAAGTCCATATTATGGCAGGAACAGCTCAAATAAGCAAATAGAAACAACAGTCCATCATTACTTTAAGACATGAAGGTCAGTCAATACAGAAAATATCAAGAACTTCAAAGGTTTCTTCAAGTGCAGTCGAAACTGGCTCTCATGAGGACCACCACAGAAAGGAAGACCCAGAGGAAGACCCAGAGTTACCTCTGCTGCAGAGGATAAGTTCATTAGAGTTAACTGCACCTCGAAAATTGCAGCCCAAATAAATGCTTAACAGAGTTCAAATAAAAGACACATCTCAACATAAACTGTTCAGAGGAGACTGAGTGGAGGCCTTCATGGTCAAATTACTACAAAGAAACCATTACTAAAGGACACCAATAACAAGAGACACGAGCAATGGACATTAGACCCGTGGAAATCGTTCTACTTGAGAATTGAGGTTCTTGGTTCCAACCGCCATGTCTTTGTGAGATGCAGAGTAAGTGAACGGATGATCTCCTCATGTGTGGTTCCCACTATGAAGCATGGAGGAGGTGTGATGGTGTGGGGGTGCTTTGCTGGTGGCACTATCTGTGATTTATTTAGAATTCAAGGCACACTTAGGCAACATTGGTACCACAGCATTCTGCAGAGATACGCCATCCCATTTAGTTTGCACTTAGTGGGACTATCCTTTTGTTTTTCAACAGGACAATGATCCAAAATCTCCAGGCTGTGTAAGGGTCATTTGACCAAGGAGAGTGATGGAGTGCTGCATCAGATGACCTGGCATCCACAATCATCTGACCTCAACTCAATTGAGATGGTTTGGGATGAGTTGGACTGCAGAGTGAAGGAAAAGCAGCCAACAAGTGCTCAGCATATACAGTCGAAGTTGGAAGTTCACACCTTAGCCAAATACATTTAAACTCAGTTTTTCACAATTCCTGACATTCAATCCTAGTACAAATTCCCTGTCTTGGGTCAGTTAGGATCACCCATTTATTTTAAGAATGTGAAATTTTGGAATAATAGTAGAGAGAATTATTTATTTCAGATTTTATTTATTTTATCACATTCCCAGTGGGTCAGATGTTTGAATACACTCAATTAGTATTTGGCAGCATTGCCTTTAAATTGTTTAACTTGGTCAAACATTTCATGCAGCCTTCCGCAATAAGTTGGGTGAATTTTGGCCATTTCCTCCTGACAAACTGGTGTAACTGAGTCAGGTTTGTAGGCCACCTTGCTCGCACATGCTTTTTCAGTTCTGCCCACAAATTTTCTATAGAATTGAGGTCAGGATTTATGATGGCCACTCCAATACCTTGACTTCGTTGTCCTTAAGCCATTTTGCCGCAGCTTTGGAGGTATGCTTGGGGTCATTGTCATTGGGAAGACCCATTTGTGACCAAGCTTTAACTTGATGTCTTGAGATGTTGCTTCAAGATATCCACATAATTTCCCTGCCTCATGACGCCATCTCTTTGTGAAGTGCACCAGTCCCTCCGTCAGCAAAGCACCCCCACAGCATGATGCTGCTGCCCCGTGCTCCACAGCTGGGATGGTGTTCTTCGGCTTGCAAGCCTCCCCCTTTTTCCTCCAAACATAATGATGGTCATTTGTTACTAGATAATTTCACTGTTATTCTACAATGTAGAAAATGGTAATGACTGACCCAGCAGACTGTGCAATGCCATCTTCACCTAGGGAGCCACCATCGGTATGCACGAGGAATTGCTTCATGGCCTTGTGGATGGGGTTCAAATGTTGGCTGAATGCCATGACGGGGCATTGGACAGTTTGCTGGAGCAATTCCACGGGTTGTCTGGAAGGCCGCCTACTACGGTGTTAACCCCACTCAGCGACTCAGCTGCTAGCAGCGCCGTCTCTTCGGTCACTCCACCTTCTCGGGAGCCCCGCTTACCTCCTCCGGGACACTTCATTGGAGAGCCGTACACCTGTCGGGCATTCCTAGCTCAGTGTGCACTCATCTTCGAGCTTCAGCCCTCCTCCTTCCTCTCGGATCGCACCAAGATAGCCTACCTGGGCTACTGCCGTGGGGGAACAACAGTCGGTCAGATGCGCTAGTTTGGAGGGGTTTGTGGGAGATCTTTGATGCCCCGTTCTCTGGGCGAGAGGCCGCCCCGGAAGGACTCCCAGTGTAGCTGATTATGTGGTGGATTTCCACACGTTGGCAGCGGAGAGTGCTTGGAATCAAGAGGCACTGTTCGATATGTTCCTGCACAGCGTCTCGGAAGAGGACAAGTATGAGCTTGCAGTACCTACGGAGCTCGATTCCCTCATCACTTTGACCATCCATATCGATGGCCGATTATGGGAACGATGGAGGGAAAGGAATTTGGATTTCACTCGCACGACCAGGGATCCCACCTTGTCTCCTAGTCATCCCGGAAGCTCCCGGTGGTCTCAATGCTGAGAGAACCCGAGGATTCCTGACCTGCGCTGAGGGCTGCCGAAGATGGCCAAGTCACCGCTTCCTGAGCCTATGCCACTAGGTAGAGCTGGAGCGTCGCCAGCGGAACGGCAATACAGGATTGACACCAAGAGTTGTCTGTATTGCGGGAATCTTGGTCATTTTGTGTCTTCTTGTCCTTTAGAGAAACCAGGTTCACTGATAGGCGCAAGTACTCTGGTGGGCCATATGGAGAAGGCTCCTGCTTCACCTGATCGCACCCCTTTTCATGCCATTCTGCTGTGGAGAGAACAGTCCAAATCTCTTCAGGTTGTCACTGACTCTGGGGCCGGCGAGTGCTTCTTGGACGCTATCCTGTTGTCCAAGCTGAACATCCCCACTCAGCCGTTTTCCATTCCCATGGACGTTAGAGCGCTGGACAGATGCTCTATAGGCCGAGTCACTCACAACACCACTCCCATCAACCTATGGATGTCGGGAAGCACAGCGAGACTATCCAGTTCCTGCTTATCAAGTCCCCTCTGATTCCCGTGGTATTGGGATTCTCCTGGTGAGACAATCCCCTCATTAACTGGTCTACTGGTGCCATCATGGGCTGGAGCCTGTTCTGCCATGCCCATTGACTAAAGTCAGCACAACCTGCCCCGGGATGTCTTCCTGGGGGCTCGGAAGGTGCCCCTGACCTCTCTGCCAGTACCAGGACCTCCGGTAGGTGTTCAGCTAGTCGCTTCCGCTGCACCGACCCTATGACTGTGGGATTGACCTTCTCCCTAGCACCACGCTGCCCTGGGGACATATGTACTCTCTGTTGGGACCAGAGACCAAGGCTATAGATACCTACATTGGGGACTTCCTAGCTGCTAGATTTATCCATCCCTCTTCCTCTTTTGCCGGCACAGGGTTCGTCTTCGTGGAGAAAAAGGACAGGACCCTGTGCCCGTGCATTGACACCTGGATACCCAGGCTCTGGTGAATGCAACATGTTGAACTGGTTCATATTCATCTACATTGATGACATACTCGTCTTCTCCCGCTCCCCTCAAGAACACGGGCTCCACGTCCTACATCCTGACCGAAGTGGATCAGTTTTCCAAACCTGCCCACCTCATTCCTCTCCCCAAACTACCCTCTGCCAAAGAGATGTCCAAGCTCATGGATGCATGGACTGTCAGTGGACATGGTCTCTGTCCAGGGTCCTCAGTTTTCGTCCCAGTTCTGGAAGGCGTTCTGCACCCTCATTGGGTTGTCGGCCAAAGTGTTCTCCGGGTTACACCCCCAGTCCAACGGCCAGTCGGAGCGAGCCAACCTCAAAACTATCCTGCGCTGCCTGATCTCTGCCAACCCCAACACCTGGAGCCAGCAGCTTGTGTGGGTCGAATTCGCCCGCAACACCCTTCCATGCTCTGCCATGGACCTATCTCTCTTTGAGTGTTCCCTGGGGTATCAGCCCCCGCTCTTCCCTGAGCAGGAAGAGGAGGTTGGCATACCTTCTGCCCAGATGTTTGTCCGCCGGTGACGTCATACCAGGAGGAGAGCCTTCCTCAAGACCACCGCCAGGTATCAACGACAAGCGGATCGCCATCGGACCCTGGCTCCCCAGTATTATCTCGGGCAGAAGGTATGGCTGTCCCCCCGGGATCTCCCCTCCGGGTGGAGTCTCTCAAACTATCCCTCCGGTTTATCGTCCCTTTCCCCATTTCCAAGATCATCAGCCCCTCTGCTCTCCACCTTCTGTTGCCCGGTACCCTTCGTATTCATCCTACATTCCATGTGTCTAGAAGTAAGCCCGTGTCTCACAGCCCTTTGTCTTCTATTTCCAGGCGCACCCCTCCTCCCTGTGTCATTGATGGCCATCCGGCGTTCACGGTGTGGCTCCTCCTGAGGGTTCGACCACAGGGCAGGGGTTTCCAGTACCTGGTTGACTGGGAGGGTTATGGCCCAGAGAAGTTATGCTGGGTCCCCGCTAGAGACATCTTGGACCCAGCCCTCATTGCCGACTTCCACCGACACCACCCCGGTCAACCAGATATGCGCCCAGGTAAGACGCCAGATGAGGGGTGGTACTATCATACCTTGATCTGTTTCACCTGTCTTTGTGATTATCTCCACCCCCCTCCAGGTGTCGCCCATCTTCCCCATTATCCCCTGTGTATTTATACCTGTGTTTTATTGTTTGACTGTTGCCAGTTCGTTCAAACAGCATTTTTGCGTCAGTGCCTGCTTTCCCCCAGTCTCTCCTTTCTCATCCTCCTGGTTTTTGATCCTTGCCTGTCCTGATCCTGTACCCATGTGCCTGTCCACTCTACCTGCCCCTGACCCTGCCTGCCATCCTGTACCTTTGCCCCACCTCTGGATTACCGACCTCTGCCTGACCTGACCCTAAGCCTGCCTGCCTTCCTGTAGCATTTCCCCTGTTCCTATAATAAACATTGTTACTTCGACACGGTCTGCATCTGGGTCTTACCTTGATATCTGATAGGATGTCTGTAATTGCTGAGTATAATGTGACAGGTGCTAAAAAATGGTGCAGCCTAAGCTTGATTCAATGGCATGCTTCCTAATTACAATGCAGTACTCAGAGTTTTGAAAGTTAACATGAATTCTGAATGAGTTATGTACTATTCAAATAACATATGCTTATTTTCTGACGTTGATATTTGGCTTGAGTGTGAAACACATATCTAAAGTTATGAATATCATTTTCTGTAATTCTCTGAATGAACAGTAGTAGGCCTACCTACTAGTTTCCAACCCTAAGACTGTTACCACTACAAATTGTAATACTAATTATTTATTGATACTTTCTCTCTACAGGCCTGACTCAAGGATATTGGTGCTCTAGACAGAAGGCTAGTAGTTAAATGTGTACCTGTCATTTAATTCACACAAGTGTAGGACACACCAAGTGAGTGTTAGGTCACATTTTTGTCATGACATTGTCTGTCAGCAAACTCATAACTAGATGCCACTAGATCAGATGACTTATGTGAAGAATGTCCCAGCCAGAGCACAGAAACAGATGATGCCACTGGTGAATTGAGGAATCAGCTGAAACAAAATGTAGCTTCTTTATTTAAAAACTGCAGTATATCGTGTCAGACACAGCTACACAATAAATAGTTGACCACATATTAAAGTAGATATTCTCCTTTAACGAGGTATTGCAGAAGCATGACCACACTATTAGTGATACTATGCTTAAAGAAGTTGTCGATGCGGTCATGGACAGTAAAATTCTTGCAAGTGCTACTGCTGAAGGTGCGCAGATGTCATCTTCCGAGAGGAGAAAACGCCATCCGGTACATTATGTTTTAGACTTCGAGCAGCCTGGACACACATTGGTCTATGTTCCAATACTTCAGATGATTCAAGAACTATTTAAAAACTGATATTGTAAACAAAATCTCCGAACCAAATGTTGACATTCATGCCCACAAAGATGGTTCAAATCTTGATCAGGATGTCCTCCAACTGAATATTGATGATTTCATTGAATCCATTGGTCAGAATGTCAAGGGAACCATCTCTTGTGTTTTGGCTCACAATCTTGCTTCCCATGGATTGGGGGGGGTTCTAGTCTTTCAGAGCAGAGTAGGTTTGTAGATTCTGTAGGGCCACCAACAAACAGTTTCAGTCCAATGAAGGAGAGTTTAGCCTGAGATCTAAAGCCAACCATGACATTCATGTACAAAATGTTGTGCAAAGTGATACTCTGAGCAGTCAGTTTGGTGTGAAAGTGGATTGTGTCCTGAGTCACTGCGGTATTT
The DNA here is from genome assembly GCF_023373465.1 of Oncorhynchus keta. Taxonomy (NCBI): domain Eukaryota; kingdom Metazoa; phylum Chordata; class Actinopteri; order Salmoniformes; family Salmonidae; genus Oncorhynchus; species Oncorhynchus keta. The sequence goes on from NC_068434.1 coordinate 46,711,097, forward strand.
CCACCCCATCACAGGTTTTCCACCAGATATACTTCATGTTCTTTTGGAAGGTATTTTGCCTGTTAAACTCTCTTTGCCTTAAAAGATAGGATTCGCCTTAAGTACGTCACATTCAATTACTTCAACAGGAAGATAGCACTGTTTCCATATCAGCACACAGACAAAGTTGATAGACCACAGCCCATTCCCAAGACATTCACTTCTGAAAGGACTACAGGTGGGAATGGACATGATAATTCCACTCTCTTCAGATTACTTCCATTGTTGGTGGGCTGTGAAGTCCCAGAGGGTGATGGTTCATGGCTAGTTTTGATGGACTTGAAATAAATTATAGAATTGGCATTGTGTCCAGCGTTTACAGATGAGACCATTAAGTATTTGCAGTGTCAAATTAGTGATCACAGACCGATTCTTAGAGATCTTCCCTGAGTATAGACTTTGCCCTAAACATCACTATGTTGAGCACTATCCCAACCTTATTAAGTGTTTTGGGCCCTTGGTGCACATTTAGACTATGACTATGCGGTTTGAGGGCAAACATTGTTTCTTCAAAAGGGTTGTACAAGACTCACAGAACTTTAAGACATTGGCAACCAGACACCAGTACATGATGGCGTATCATCTCAGTGCTCCATCATTTGTCACACCACAGGCCCAAACATCTAATGTATATATCCTATATCCTAGTTTTAACACTACCAGAATTAGCTCAAGTATACATTTGGGGACAGACAACTAGCAGCACAATCTACACTACATCGAAGGTCACCGTTGATGGCACAGACTATGCCCCTGGCATGTTTGTGTCAGTTCTAGTCAATGGGGGGCTGCCTCAACTCTGCAAAATTGCTCAGATATATCTTGTGAATAACCATTTTATCTTCTCTGCAGTCACTTTGAGTCATGGTATGTAGAACATCTTTGTTCCTATGAACTATCATCTACACAAGTTAACCTGTCTGTCCAATTGAGATACAATTTCTACAGCTGACAGAAATACTTTCAGATGTGTCTTCCCCAGAGCGCCTCAGTAGGTGGCCACCAGACGTTTTTCACATGCCTACTTTTGCATTGGAGGTCGAGTTGAATCTTAGAGAAGAAAATTCTGCCTTTGAAAGGAATGAAATATATCTTCAGTTGTCTAGAGACCAAACATATGACATTTCTACTACTGTGTACAGTTTCAAGGCTTACCCAAATGATCGAGAGAAAGGAAAGGCAGCTCTTGTTACGAAACACTTCTCTGAAAGAGGCAGGATCTGACACTGGGTGGAATGGGTGGAAGAACAGCATCAAATTCAAGATGGGTAACTACAGAACCAAGTTGAGGAGAGCAGGATGTCAGGAGGTCTGTATAAATGCAGGAAAAAGAAGCAGAACAATCCAGAGAATGAACCACTGCACTAGGTGGGCTGAAGATAACTTTCTGCCAAACTTCCCCCTTGGAGAGGACTCGTGGAGTCTTGAAACGCTGAGGCAGGAAATGGTCTAAGAAGTTCAGAAGATGGAAAGGAACTTACTCCTGATCAATAGGAAGATGGAGACCACATTCGCCCTGCTGCGCCAGGTTATAGTCACCGACACTCTACCTGTAAAGGAGTTCCATGATCTCTGGCGTGCTCTGGGCATGGAGTCGCAGGTAAAATTGCAATACTGTTTTTACACTAATTTGACCTGCTTTAATATATTAGTTATACTGAGTTAAATTGTGATTCCGTGTTCCAAACTTGTGATAACTTCTAAATACTGTCCTTTGTTGTCTGTCTATTCCAAAGGCAGATGCAGATGACACCGACCATGGTGGAAGTGCTACTGTAAAGTGTTCTCTTTAAAAGTGAACCTTTGCCGTGTGTAGGCTAATAATTGTAGGTCATGGTGTTTCTTAGATCTACCATTTTCCTTAACTTATTATTTCCTTGCTCAAATGCATTGAGATGACTATTTTTAAGCATGTTGCCTACCGTTATTAACATGACACTTGAATAGGTCTACAACTGTTACTTTTTTCAAGCGTGTTGTCCACGCTATGTCCTGTATATATTGAGATTTAAATGGTTTTTTAGAGTGAAGTACATCGAAAAAATCAAGAGAACTGCAAGACTCAATAGAAGACAAAACAAGGAACAAACCAAAAAAGACAGGCTTTTGAAAAATTAACTATTTTTCATAAAATTGTACAGTTATCTTAGCTAGCTGAATTGCTAGCAGAATTGTTTACTTGTTGCTAAGCAGTTGCTAGGGACTCTCCTGGAAGAAGCTAGCTAGCTTACAAAGAATAACAATAAAAAATATCTAGTTAACAGAAGAAAGGAAGACAAAATAAGGACAAAAGAAGGACTGAAGAAAAAGGAAAAGAAAGAGGACAACAAAGTGAAACAGTCAGCACTTCTATTGCAACTTCGTATTTCGTCTTCCGAACGTAGTCTACACTGCTATCTGCCCAGCAGCTAGCCAGCTAGCAAACGTCCACCGTCTACCGAATAGCAGCACTGTAGAAACTATTACACTCAACTGAACGACTTGATTAGTGTAGTGTTAGCTAGCTACATAGTTGTCTTTGCTGTCTTCGTATCCAAGATAATTGTGTAGTTTAGAGCGTGTAGTCTTAGAGTGATTATCTTAATTTACCGAGGTTAGCTAGCCAGCTATTTGTCGTCCTTAACGTAGGAGACACTGCTAGCTAGCCAACAGCTAGCCAACGTCTACTGAATAGAACTTCCGCACTCAACAACCCGGTCGCATTCCGCTTCGCTCCACAGGTAGTATCACATTTTCATTTCATTTCATTACAGCACAACGGTTTGATTTGTTTGATCGTAGCTAGCTACATAGCTAGCTACATAGCCGTCTGTGTATCAAAGATAATTGTGTAGTCTAGAGCGATTTTCTAGGTTAGCTAGCCAGCTATTGTCGTTCTTTTAACGCAACGTAACGTAATCAACACTGCTAGCTAGCCAGCTAGCCCCCGAATAGCAGCACTGTAGAAACTATTACACTCAACGGAATGACTTGATTAGTGTAGTGTCAACAACGCAGCCACTGCCAGCTAGCCTACAAAGTCAACAACGTAGCCACTGCCAGCTAGCCTACTTCAGCAGTACTGTATCATTTTAATAATTTTAGTCAATAAGAATCTTGCTACGTAAGCTTAACTTTCTGAACATTCGAGACGTGTAGTCCACTTGTCATTCCAATCTCCTTGCATTAGCGTAGCCTCTTCTGTAGCCTGTCAACTATGTGTCTGTCTATCCCTGTTATCTCCTCTCTGCACAGACCATACAAACGCTCCACACCGCGTGGCCGCGGCCACCCTAATCTGGTGGTCCCAGCGCGCACGACCCACGTGGAGTTCCAGGTCTCTGGTAGCCTCTGGAACTGCAGATCTGCAGCCAACAAGGCAGAGTTCATCTCAGCCTATGCCTCCCTCCAGTCCCTCGACTTCTTGGCACTGACGGAAACATGGATCACCACAGATAACACTGCTACTCCTACTGCTCTCTCTTCGTCCGCCCACGTGTTCTCGCACACCCCGAGAGCTTCTGGTCAGCGGGGTGGTGGCACCGGGATCCTCATCTCTCCCAAGTGGTCATTCTCTCTTTCTCCCCTTACCCATCTGTCTATCGCCTCCTTTGAATTTCATGCTGTCACAGTTACCAGCCCTTTCAAGCTTAACATCCTTATCATTTATCGCCCTCCAGATCCCCTCGGAGAGTTCATCAATGAGCTTGATGTCTTGATAAGCTCCTTTCCTGAGGACGGCTCACCTCTCACAGTTCTGGGCGACTTTAACCTCCCCACGTCTACCTTTGACTCATTCCTCTCTGCCTCCTTCTTTCCACTCCTTTCCTCTTTTGACCTCACCCTCTCACCTTCCCCCCCTACTCACAAGGCAGGCAATACTCTCGACCTCATCTTTACTAGATGCTGTTCTTCCACTAACCTCATTGCAACTCCCCTCCAAGTCTCCGACCACTACCTTGTATCCTTTTCCCTCTCGCTCTCATCCAACACTTCCCACACTGCCCCTACTCGGATGGTATCGCGCCGTCCCAACCTTCGCTCTCTCTCCCCCGCTACTCTCTCCTCTTCCATCCTATCATCTCTTCCCTCTGCTCAAACCTTCTCCAACCTATCTCCTGATTCTGCCTCCTCAACCCTCCTCTCCTCCCTTTCTGCATCCTTTGACTCTCTATGTCCCCTATCTTCCAGGCCGGCTCGGTCCTCCCCTCCCGCTCCGTGGCTCGACGACTCATTGCGAGCTCACAGAACAGGGCTCCGGGCAGCCGAGCGGAAATGGAGGAAAACTCGCCTCCCTGCGGACCTGGCATCCTTTCGCTCCCTCCTCTCTACATTTTCCTCCTCTGTCTCTGCTGCTAAAGCCACTTTCTACCACTCTAAATTCCAAGCATCTGCCTCTAACCCTAGGAAGCTCTTTGCCACCTTCTCCTTCCTCCTGAATCCTCCTCCCCCTCCCCCTCTCCTCCCTCTCTGCAGATGACTTCGTCAACCATTTTGAAAAGAAGGTCGACGACATCCGATCCTCGTTTGCTAAGTCAAACGACACCGCTGGTTCTGCTCACACTGCCCTACCCTGTGCTCTGACCTCTTTCTCCCCTCTCTCTCCAGATGAAATCTCGCGTCTTGTGACGGCCGGCCGCCCAACAACCTGCCCGCTCGACCCTATCCCCTCCTCTCTTCTCCAGACCATTTCCGGAGACCTTCTCCCTTACCTCACCTCGCTCATCAACTCATCCCTGATCGCTGGCTACGTCCCTTCCGTCTTCAAGAGAGCGAGAGTTGCACCCCTTCTGAAAAAACCTACATCCCTCCGATGTCAACAACTACAGACCAGTATCCCTTCTTTCTTTTCAAAACTCTTGAACGTGCCGTCCTTGGCCAGCTCTCCCGCTATCTCTCTCAGAATGACCTTCTTGATCCAAATCAGTCAGGTTTCAAGACTAGTCATTCAACTGAGACTGCTCTTCTCTGTATCACGGAGGCGCTCCGCACTGCTAAAGCTAACTCTCTCTCCTCTGCTCTCATCCTTCTAGACCTATCGGCTGCCTTCGATACTGTGAACCATCAGATCCTCCTCTCCACCCTCTCCGAGTTGGGCATCTCCAGCGCGGCCCATGCTTGGATTGCGTCCTACCTGACAGGTCGCTCCTACCAGGTGGCGTGGCGAGAATCTGTCTCCTCACCTTCTAGACCTATCGGCTGCCTTCGATACTGTGAACCATCAGATCCTCCTCTCCACCCTCTCCGAGTTGGGCATCTCCGGCGCAGCCCATGCTTGGATTGCGTCCTACCTGACAGGTCGCTCCTACCAGGTGGCGTGGCGAGAATCTGTCTCCTCACCACGCGCTCTCACCACTGGTGTCCCCCAGGGCTCTGTTCTAGGCCCTCTCCTATTCTCGCTATACACCAAGTCACTTGGCTCTGTCATAACCTCACATGGTCTCTCCTATCATTGCTATGCAGACGACACACAATTAATCTTCTCCTTTCCCCCTTCTGATGACCAGGTGGCGAATCGCATCTCTGCATGTCTGGCAGACATATCAGTGTGGATGACGGATCACCACCTCAAGCTGAACCTCGGCAAGACGGAGCTGCTCTTCCTCCTGGGGAAGGACTGCCCGTTCCATGATCTCGCCATCACGGTTGACAACTCCATTGTGTCCTCCTCCCAGAGCGCTAAGAACCTTGGCGTGATCCTGGACAACACCCTGTCGTTCTCAACTAACATCAAGGCGGTGGCCCGTTCCTGTAGGTTCATGCTCTACAACATCCGCAGAGTACGACCCTGCCTCACACAGGAAGCGGCGCAGGTCCTAATCCAGGCACTTGTCATCTCCCGTCTGGATTACTGCAACTCGCTGTTGGCTGGACTCCCTGCCTGTGCCATTAAACCCTACAACTCATCCAGAACGCCGCAGCCCGTCTGGTGTTCAACCTTCCCAAGTTCTCTCACGTCACCCCGCTCCTCCGCTCTCTCCACTGGCTTCCAGTTGAAGCTCGCATCCGCTACAAGACCATGGTGCTTGCCTACGGAGCTGTGAGGGGAACGGCACCTCAGTACCTCCAGGCTCTGATCAGGCCCTACACCCAAACAAGGGCACTGCGTTCATCCACCTCTGGCCTGCTCGCCTCCCTACCACTGAGGAAGTACAGTTCCCGCTCAGCCCAGTCAAAACTGTTCGCTGCTCTGGCTCCCCAATGGTGGAACACACTCCCTCACGACGCCAGGACAGCGGAGTCAATCACCACCTTCCGGAGACACCTGAAACCCCACCTCTTTAAGGAATACCTAGGATAGGATAAAGTAATCCTTCTCACCCCCCTTAAAAGATTTAGATGCACTATTGTAAAGTGGCTGTTCCACTGGATGTCATAAGGTGAATGCACCAATTTGTAAGTCGCTCTGGATAAGAGCGTCTGCTAAATGACTTAAATGTAATGTAATGTAATGTCCACCGTATGTAACACGGCCTAGCACTGACAAGTTGATTTTGGGGATTACATAAGGGCAATGTCTCAGTGGAGGTCAGTGTCAGTTCAATTCCATTTTAAATTCAGTCAATTCAGGTAGTAAACTGAAATTCTAATGGTTTTCCTCAAAGGAGGCAATGAGGAAAATATTAGAATTTCAGTTTACTTAACCAAATCAACTGAATTGAAAATGACTGAACCAAACATTACCTCCCCTGCCACATTGACCTCAATCTGTGCTCTTTAATTGTGAACCTTGCACTATGTTATCTAACATGTGAACCTTTTACTGTATTCTCTTTAAATGTACTTTGATTAGGAGTTTTTTGTGTTATTGTTACTGCAACAATTAATCCATTATATTCCTGGTTTAAAAGCATTCATTTGTACATGTTTTTTTTTGTTTTTTTTATGTTCTATTAACATTGCATTTATTTAGTTTTAGTTGATGCTACTAAAAAAACTATTGCCACAAAGGTTTTGATTAGATGTACAACTACCTTTTGATTTAAGTAAGTTATAGTTTTTAATCTGCGTATTAGTTGTCGCAACTTTAATTGTAATTGAGTACAGGCTAATGGCTAGGAAGTAAGCATGACAAAAAATATTACGTTATTTTAACATGAAGTTTGTAGTAAAACTACATGAAAGGTGTGTGTTATGTTTACATAAACAAAATTGGTTAAATCGATATATATTTTAAATCACTATAGATCAGTGTAATAAAGTTAGTAATTGTAATTACTTTAAGTTACATGTAATCAAATGTGTATGTTAATTAACAGAAGTACTGTATACATCAATACTTTTAAGTTTCATAACTACCAAAAACTGAAGCAATCAGTTGCCGCAAATGTATTGACTTCTGCTAACGTATCCTGTTTTACAGTGCATGAATCAAAATACCTCAAACTACTGTTTTTGAAATCAAGACAAACCCCTAACTATATTTATCTGAAAAGAATCACAAAGCCCAAAGATGTAAAAAAAATTGTATAGCGTGCACTCCAACTATTCCTCAAATGGAGCTTGATTCAGCATAATACTGCAGATTCTGTTTCTCTTTGGGGCCACATGACACACAGCTAAATCCACAAAGATATAATGTCCTGTCTTAATTGTCCCCAAGAGACATAAAATGCTCTGCTTTTTATACTTTTTTTCTACTAGTAAGATGCAATCACATTTTCAGACATATGGGCAGAGAATTGTAACAGTAATATTCACAATTTATTAGTCAAATTAAAGACTGTCAATCTCTTATGAATCTCATATGAATATGATCAACAATTAAATGAGGAGGGGACCTTAGTATCAGAAAAATAATTTGAAAGATTTCTATTCAAAATGATAACGGGGAAGCATACCAATTATGGGGACGTTTCCACCACTTTCTGAATCCTCAACTTAAACTATAGCCCTGAATGTAAATGTGACTGTTTCAAACATTACCTGTTCAAATATCAGTTCACCATGTACTAAAGTTGTCTATCTCTACAAGATACAACCTAGGGCGATGGACAGCATATGGTCATGGACAAAACGTAAGGTATAATATAGCCCATAGGGGATGGAAAAGATTGAGATACTGTAGAAAATATTCACCGAAAAACAGATCAAGTAAGCAAGCATTACTTCCTGACCCTGGCCCTATCTCAAATAATGTTTCCTTGCTGCCACAGATTTCCTGTAACTGATTTTGACCTTTAAACAGATCTGTGTTTGTTCCCTTTCTTTTTCTTTGTTCCTGTTTGCTTCGGTGAGCTTCAGAGCCGCATCCTCCTCTCTCTGGGAGTGTTTGCCACCATTTTATTCGTACTGAGTGGCATTTGCTTTGATGTAAAAAGGTGCTTGTTGGACTTCAAAGATAGAACGCCATTACGTTCAGTCCCCTAGGGGCTTGATGGAGGATAAAACGCACTAGGGAAGATCTGGAGATCACTGAGTTTTACAGAACCATTTAAAGTTTAACCCCACAAGAGAAAGGTGTCCTAGTCCCCCAGAGTACTGTAAATCAATAAAGCACAAAGCCACTAACAGTATCTCGCTGAAGCTCACAACTAAGTTAGTATCTGATCAGACAGAAACTACTTGGGAGCCAGACAGATATCAGTTCAACGTGTAAGTTAATTTGGGATAGCAGCAATATTCACAGGAAACTCAAAGGAGACTTCCTATCTGAAACTTGTCTGAAGGACTTGGGTTGATCTTACTTTGAGGTGATTTTGGCTCAGAATTCAGACAATGCTAAAGTGGGAGTAGAATTATGGAGGAGTTTTGTTGTTTGAGCCCACATAAGCTGAGAGAACATGTGGGCACAGTCAACAAAACATGTAACAGGGTTGTACAAAACAATCAGCAGGATTGGACTAAAAAAGAAAGATCCGGTCGACTACACCAAATGAAACACCCTGATCAAATCAGGGGTGCTAGACACCTAATCTACAGAATTATTATTATTATTGAGCAGTTTTGAAGTGCCTTTCAGCCAAGGTGTTTCAGAGGGTGTTATAGAACCCTTTTGTTTGTAAGTAGCTGATGCTTAACCTTAGCCTGTGGTGGCTATAGTACACGAATAGTACAGTGTGCTATCTTAGTTTGATCACACTGTTGTGTGATCCTGTGCGCTGCAGGAAATCACAATTGTTTTAAAAAAGGCTTCCAAAGTTTGTCATTTTCATTAAAAAAATTCAGACTTGATGTGCCCTAACAAAAAATGCAAAAAAATAAATGTCCTGTTGCTGCAGGATTAATTTCCTGCTGTGAGAAACTGGTCAAATTAAGATACTACATCTGTAGTTTACAGTCACCCATGACCCATAGACTACTTCCAAGGTGAAAACAAATATTGCTGAATGCTGAAATAAATTAAATTAAATACAATTTTATTGGTCACATGTACATGGTTAGCAGATTTTAATGCGAGTGTAGTGAAATGCTTGTGCTTCTAGTTCCGACCGTGCAGTAATATCTAACAAGTAATCTAACAATTTCACAACAACTACCTTATACACACAAGTGTAAAGGGATGAATAAGAATATGTACATATAAATATATGGATGAGCGATGGCCAAACGGCATAGGCAAGATGCAGTAGATGGTATAGAGTACAGTATATACATATGAGATGAGTAAACATTATATCCCAGCTCTCTGCAGGTCATTCACTAGGTCCCCCCGTGTGGTTCTGGGATTTTTGCTCACCGTTCTTGTGATCATTTTGACCCCACGGGGTAAGATCTTGCGTGGAGCCCCAGAACAAGGGAGATTATCAGTTGTCTTGTATGTCTTCCATTTCCTAATAATTGATCCCACCGTTGATTTCTTCAAACCAAGCTGCTTACCTATTGCAGATTCAGTCTTCCCAGCCTGATGCAGGTCTACAATTTTGTTTCTGGTGTCCTTTGACAGCTCTTTGGTCTTGGCCATAGTGGAGTTTGGAGTGTGACTGTTTGAAGTTGTGGACAGGTGTCTTTTATACTGATAACAAGTTCAAACAGGTGCCATTAATACAGGTAACGAGTGGAGGACAGAGGAGCCTCTTAAAGAAGAAGTTACAGGTCTGTGAGAGCCAGAAATCTTGCTTTTTTGTAGGTGACCAGATACTTATTTTCCACCATAATTTGCAAATAAATTCATTAAAAGTCCTACAATGTGATTTTCTGGATTTATTTTCTCATTTTGTCTGTCGTAGTTGAAGTGTACCTATGATGAAAATTACAGGCCTCTCTCATCTTTTTAAGTGGGAGAACTTGCACAATTGGTGGCAGACTAAATACTTTTTTGCCCCACTGTATCTATTGAGGATTTTGAGGCATCCATTGCCTAGAGTAAAATTATTGCCTTGAGTTTAGTTTTTATCTGCTGTGAAGTGGCATGAGGAGAGGAAATACCCACTCCTACAATCCTGGGATCCACTCAAACAAACAAACAAACAAACACACACACACACACACACATACAAACAAACAAACAAACGCATGAACACACACTCCTATAATCCTGGGTTTCTCTCCATGCTTCAGATCCAGAGAAGTACTCCCTCCTCCAGTCAGACCCTGTGTGCGTGTGTGTTGTACTCCTCCAGTCAAGCTCCCATCTGCCAGGACAACTTCTTCACATCAGTAATTGCAGCAGCTCTTCATGTAAGGCCCTTAAAAATCTATGCTTACGATCTTTTAACTGTGTGTGTGTGTGATGTGTGGCTCTGCAGGCTCTTTTTAAACCGCTAACCCATCTTCTGCTGGAAAGGGGCCTACTTGCACATCCAACATTTTTTCAATATTGCTGTAACAGGGGCCTAACATGGCTCTGGAGTATTCTAAAGGGGATGCTGTCTGTGTTTTTGGTAAACTCCCAGCTTTGAATGAAAATCCTCTCTAGTGGTAGCAGATATGTTATGAGGTTTGAAGTAGTACATTACCCTGCTTTTAATGTGCAACATATTCACAGGATTGTGGTCCTCTGTTTCTCAGAGCATGGCACTAGCTACTCTGTTGTGGGTTAAATTCCTGCAGGGATCTCAAACCTGCTAAATATGTATGCGCTCACTGTACAGTAAGTCAATGTGGATAAAGGCATCTGCTAAGTGGCATATATTACAGTCAGAAAAAAATACTATAATTTATTATCAGTAACATTTAAACTAAATCTGGAATTGTAGCGGACCTCGGTGCCCTCCACTTTCAAAATGGCTCACTGGGTCAACATGTAGAGCATTAGCCAAATTGTCCACGAAGGCCGATTTTTTTTTATCCAGGACCTGCGAACTAAGAATCCCAGGTCCCAAATGGACAACAAGTCCAGCCGTGCACCTTGTCATGGGGTGCGGGGAGGGGGGGCTCCAGGGGCCCTCAGGGGTGGGCAGGGGGTCCATGGCTGGTTTAGGTGAGACCCTCTAGGGGGGGCCAACACCCCCCCACCTGGGATCGGCCACTGGTCGTTTTAGGCAATTATTTACCCAATAATAATCAATGAAGGAGCTCTGCTGGGTCCCACTTCTTGCTCATTGCACTTCTCGCTCTACAAACAGGTTACCAGGGGCTGATGGGGGTGATGGGGCCTCTAGGCCTACTCTCTCTGGGCCTATCACTTCAGATCACTCCCCAGCCATGGATCTTTTTTCCTCTTCACAGCCTAAGTCCATACCTCCAGGCCTCTAGGCCTACTCTCTCTGCCCAGCTTGCCCGCCTGCCTGTCCCTCCCTGGGCCTACCACTTCAGCTCTGTGCACCTGGTAACCTATAACACTTTTCAGGCCCCTAGGCCTCCACACCTACTCTTTCTTCCCAGTCCAACACCCTCTCTCTGGAGATCAACCATGATCGAACACACACACCCACACACACACACACAAAGGTGCATTTCAAAGTAATACACTTTTTTAGGAAAGAGTGGATAATGGATTTATTTGTGCCTCAGAGATCGGGCCTGGCTGGCGTTATGAGGCGGACGATGGGAACGATAGTAATGAGATTGTTTGAAAAGGGAGTGATTCATGTGATCCGCAAAAGTTCTACGGTATTTAAAACCTGTTAGAGATAGGGGGCAGTATTTCCGCTTTGGATGAATTGCGTGCCCATAGTGAACTGCATCAAAATCTGTCCTAAATTGCTAATATATGCATATTATTATTAATATTGGATAGAAAACACTCTGAAGTTTCTAAAACCGTTTGAATTATGTCTGAGTATAACATAACTCACAGGGCAGGCAATCTTCCAAACTAGTTTTGAAATCCTGAAAGTTGGGGCAACATTGACGTCATCGCCCCCTCCCTTCCCAACAAGTTATGGATCTGGAAACACTTCCTATGTCTTCCACTAGATGTCCTCATTCAGTAGAAAGTGTAATGGAGCATTTGCTGTGAACTTTGACCTAATGGGAAGGAAAGTACTAAGTGTCGCAAAAGATTTCCATGTGCTTGAAGGCGCGTATGCGTTCGAGTGCTTCGTCTGTTCCAATGAGCCCCAGATGAACATGAATGGCCCGGTTGGAATGCTATTATGATGAATATTTCTATCTATCTTTCTATAATTCCTCCAGACATTTTGGAGAATTTTCTGAATATGGCGTCAAAGTAAACCGAGATTTATGGATATAAAATGCATATTATCGAACAAAACATAAATGTACTGTGTAACATGTCATATGACTGTCATCTGATGAAGATTTTCAAGAGGTCAGTGAATGATTTTTAAAAAATCCTGCTTTTGTCATTTTATCTTTTGTTGTACAAAATGGCTACGTTTTTTCTTTGTTTTGGTGGTGGTCTAACAAATTCCAATTTGACCCATGGATATAGGATGTTACATAGAGCTGTGATGGATCTCTAAGTTGGTGTTCATTCGGTTTCTGTGGGATAAACCTGAGCATTCACGCTAGAACCATGAGAACACCCAAAAAGGTCAAATGCAAATATCAAATACTATGCATAGAAACAAATCTGTACAAAATTGATCCTAAATGTATCCAAGCTATTTACAGAACATTTCCACAATCCATGCACTCTATAGAAAAACATTTGCTTTCTAAAAGCTAATAGGGTTATTTGGCTGTCCCCTTTGAAGAACCCTTTTTGGTTCAAGGTACAAAGATTTTGCTTCCTGGTATAACTATTTTGGGTTCCATGTTGAACCCTTTCCACAGAATCAAAAAGGGTTATCTTATTGGGATAGTCGAAGAACCCTTTTGGAACCCTGTTTTCTAAGTGTGTATCCAACTGATCTTGCATATCAACAAAGTTGGAATATTGCTAACTGCACAATTATATTTTGATAACATAAAATATGTGTACAGTATCTTATTCTATATCCAATGAACATCAAATTACTTTTCATTAAACGAAGACACAATATCATCCTGGAATACCTTCACGGTGGTTTCTTTGATTGAAAAACAAATAAGCGATTCACCCACAAACTAATCACAGTTATAATTTCACAGGTAATAAAGTATTGCTATAGCCAGTGATTCTCTGCAATCATTCAAAAGGAAAGTAAACGATTTAACCCTACCCTAGCTCCAATAAATTCACAGATGTCATCTGGCCCACACTGTAATCCATCCGATTAATTTGGAAAACAACAATGTGTCACACCCTGATCTGGTTCACCTGTCCTTGTGATTGTGTCGCTTATTATCCCCGGGGTATATATCCCTGTGTTTCCTGTCTCTCTGTGCCAGTTCGTCTTGTTTGCCAAGTCAACCAACGTTTTTCCTTGCTCCTATTTTTCCCAGTCTCTGTTTGTTTCTAGTCCTCCTGGTTTCGACCCTAGCCTGTCCTGACTCCGAGCCCACCTGCCTGACCACTCTGCCTGTTCTGACTACCAGCCTGCCTATCCCCTTGCACTGTTTCTGGACTCGGATCTGGTTTCTGGCCTTCGGTGACCTCTGTCACCATTCTGTTCTTTAAGTGTTCAGGTGTAGAAGAGACACCGAAAGGCAGGCTATTGAAGTAGTAACGTCTGAAAGATGTGATGATGGTTGTTAGCTTAACTGACTCCTCAGCTTGCGGGATATGCCAGAAACCCATGTTTGCGTCAAGCTTGCTGAAGATCTTCGCCCGGCAAGTGAGCCATGGGTCTGTTTAACAGTGGGAAGTTTGTATTTTTCTCTACATACTGACTCGTTGAGACGAGTGAAATCGACATGTATCCGCACGTCCTCATTCTTCTTTGGAACAACCACCATGCTGACACTCCAGTCCTTGTGCTCCTCCACTATGATGACAACCTTGAACTCTTGTATGACGTCTAGCTCTTTCTTCACTCTTGGCAGCAATGTCAGAGGAATCAGTTGTGGAGTGAGTAGGGCTCTGCACTCGGTTTTAGCTTGATGTTATATGTCAAGGCCGCTGTACAGCTTTGGATAGCTTTCTTTCAGTGTCTGTAGAATGATCAATGCTGTCAGGTCTAACAACTAGCTAAAGCTTTGTGATGGCGGGTCTGCCTAGTAAAGCTATGTGTACAGTAGATTTATGATGGCGTGCACGTCCTCCAGTGTCTCCTTTCTTTCCTCTCTCTCTTTTTCACAATAAAGAATAGCATGAAATCCATCTCTTACTTGTCCATACTCTTGTTGCTCTAGTTAGGTTGAACTCAGCACCGGGATTAAAAATGATAATTTAATATGTACAGAGGGATCTGTTAGCAGAAAAAGTATTTTGATAAATTCTTCGGGGATCGGTGTCCCGTCCACGAGTAAGAAGATGTCCCAGGAGATAGACATATCTGATAAGGGCAGAAAGCTTAAATTCCTGTTAACAAAATGTAAACAAATGTGTTTGCTTTAAATATCTTTTAAATTGTTTGCCGTTTTACAGCTATTTTCCTGAAATTATACACATTTTGCCATTATTTATTTATGCCATGTTAATATGATATCTGAGTGAGAGTAAATAACAAAATCAGTGGGGGGGGCCTAGAGGTCAGGGCCCCTGGGCATGTGCCCTGCGTGCCCGGTTGGTAATAGGCCATGATTACAGAACAGCATAAATTCCTGGGGCCATGGGTTGTACAAGGTGTCGGAAGCATTCCACAGGGATGCTGGGCCATATTGACTTCAATGCTTCCCAGAGTTGTGTCAAGTTGGTTGGATTTCCTTTGGGTGGTGGATCATTCTTGATACACACGGAAAACTGTTAAGCGTGAAAAACCTAGCAGCATTGCAGTTCTTGACATACTCTAACTGGCTGGCAGCTACTACCATACCCAGTTCAAAGGTATTTCAATATTTTGTCTTGCTCATTCACCCTCTGAATGTCACACACACAATCCATGTCTCAATTTTCTCAAGGTTTAAAAATCCTTCTTTAACCTGTCTACTCCCCTTCATCTACACTGATTTAAGTGTATTTAACAAGTGACATCAATAAGGGATCATAGCTTTCACCTGGATTCACCTGGTCAGTCTTTGTCATGAAAAGAGCAGGTGTTCCTATTTTTTATACACTCAGCAAATATACTACACTCAGCAAAAAAATAAATGTCCCTTTTTTAGTACCCTGTCTTTCAAAGCTAATTAATAAAAATTCAAATAACTTCACAGATCTTCATTGTAAAGAGTCTAAACTGTTTCCCATGCTTGTTCAATGAACCATGAACAATTAATGAACATGCACCTGTGGAATGGTCGTTAATAAGACACTAACAGCTTACAGACGGTAGGCAATTAAGGTCACAGTTATGAAAACTTAGGACACTAAAGAGGCCTTTCTACTGACTCTGAAAAACACCAAAGAAAAGACGTCCAGGGTCCCTGCTCATCTGCGTGAACACACCTTAGGCATGCTGCAAGGAGGCATGAGGACTGCAGTCCTGTGGCCAGGGCAATAAATTGCAATGTCCGTACTGTGAGATGCCTAAGACAGCGCTACAAGGAGACAGGACGGACAGCTGATCGTCCTCGCATTGGGAGACCACGTGTAACAACACCTGCATAGGATCGGTACATCCGAACATCACACCTGCGGGACAGGTACAGGATGGCAACAACAACTTCCCAAGTTACACCAGGAATGCACAATCCCTCCATCAGTGCTCAGATTGTCCGCAATAGGCTGAACTGGGCACAAACCCCCCGCCGTTGGACCAGACAGGACTGGCAAAAAGTGCTCTTCACTGACGAGTTGCGGTTTTATCTCACCACGGGTGATGGTCGGATTCGCGTTTATCGTCAAAAGCATGAGCGTTACACCGAGACCTGTACTCTGGAGCGGGCTCGATTTGGAGGTGCAGGGTCCTTCATGGTCTGGGGCGGTGTGTCACAGCATCATCGGACTGAGTTTGTTGTCATTGCAGGCAATCTCAATTCTGTATGTTACAGGGAAGACATCCTTCTCCCTCATGTGGTACCTGACATGAACTCCAGTATGACAATGCCACCAGCCATACTGCTCATTCTGTGCGTGATTTCCTGCAAGACAGGAATGTCAGTGTTCTTCCATGGCCAGCAAAGAACCCGGATCTCAATCCCATTGAGAACGTCTGGGACCTGTTGGCTCCTACTTCCGGCACCGAACAGAGATGGCCACCTCGCTTTGCGTTCCTAGGAAACTATGCAGTATTTTGTTTTTTTACGTGTTATTTCTTACATTTGTACCCCAGGTAATCTTAGGTTTTATTACATACAGTCGGGAGGAACTACTGGATATAAGAGCAACGTCAACTCACCATCATCACGACCAGGAATACAACTTTTCCGAAGCGGATCCTGTGTTTTGCCCACCACCCAGGACAATGGATCGGCTCCCAACCGGCAAACCAGAACAACGACGCCATAAAAGGTCTTCTGGTCAGGCTCCGGAGACGGGCACATCGCACACCACTCCCTAGCATACTACCAATGTCCGGCCTATTGACAACAGGGTTGATGAAATCTGAGCATGGGTAGCATTCCAGAGAGACATAAGAGACTGTAATGTTCTTTGCTTCACGGAAACATGGCTCACTCGAGACATGCTATCAGAGTCGGTATAGCCAGCTCGTTTCTTCACGCATCGCGCCAACAGAAACAAGCATCTTTCTGGTAAGAAGAGGGGCAGGGGGGTATGCCTTAAGATTAACATGACGTGGTGTGATCATAAAAACATACAGGAATTCAAGTCCTTCTGTTCACCTGACTTAGAATTCCTCACAATCAAATGTCGACCACATTACCGACCAAGAGAATTATCTTTGATTATAATCACAGCCGCATATATCCCCCCAAGCAGACACATCGATGGCCCTGAACAAACTTTATTTGACTCTATGTAAACTGGAAACCACATATTCTGAGGCTGCATTCATTGTAGCTGGGGATTTTAACAAGGCTTATCTGAAAACAAGACTCCCTAAATTCTATCAGCATATTGATTGTGCTACCAGGAATGGTAAAACCCTGGATCATTGTTATTCTAACTTCCGCGACGCATATAAGGCCCTCCCCGGCCTTCCTTTCGGAAAAGCTGACCACGACTCCGTTTTGTTGCTCCCTGCCTATAGACAGAGACTAAAACAGGAAGCTCCCGCGCTCAGGTCTGTTCAACGCTGTTCTGACCAATCTGATTCCACGCTTCAAGATTGCTTCGATCACGTGGATTGGGATATGTTTTCCGCATTGCGTCAAACAACAACATTGATCAATACACTGATTCGGTGAGCGAGTTAATTAGCAAGTGCATCGGCGATGTGATACCCACAGCAACTATTAAAACATTCCCAGACCAGAAACTGTGGATTGATGGCAGCATTAGCTGGAAAATGAAAGCGCAAACCACTGCTTTTAACCGGAGAAAAGTAACCGGAAACATGACCGAATACAAACACTGTAGATATTCCCTCCGCAAGGCAATCAAAAAAGCTAAGCGTCAATATAGAGACAAAGTAGAGTAGCAATTCAACAGCTCAGACACAAGTGTTATGTGGCAGGGTTTACAGTCAATCACGGTCTACAAAAAGAAAACCAGACCCATTGCGGACCAGGATGTCTTGCTCCCAGACAGACTAAAC
Source organism: Oncorhynchus keta (assembly GCF_023373465.1). Classification (NCBI taxonomy): domain Eukaryota; kingdom Metazoa; phylum Chordata; class Actinopteri; order Salmoniformes; family Salmonidae; genus Oncorhynchus; species Oncorhynchus keta. The sequence goes on from NC_068434.1 coordinate 46,729,081, forward strand.
AACTTCTTTGCTCAATTTGAGGACAATACAGTGCCACTGACAAGGCCCGCTACCTGCGGACTCTCCTTCACTGCAGCCGACGTGAGTAAAACATTTAAATGTGTTAACCCTCGCAAGGCTGCAGGCCCAGACGGCATCCCCAGCCGCGTCCTCAGAGCATGCACAGACCAGCTGGCTGGTGTGTTTACGGACATATTCAATCAATCCTTATCCCAGTCTGCTGTTCCCACATGCTTCAAGAGGGCCACCATTGTTCCTGTTCCCAAGAAAGGTAACTGAGCTAAACGACTACCGCCCCGTAGCACTCACTTCCGTCATCATGAAGTGCTTTGAGAGACTAGTCAAGGACCATATCACCTCCACCCTACCTGACACACTAGACCCATTTCAATTTGCTTACCACCCCAACAGGTCCACAGACGACGCAATCGCAACCACACTACACACTGCCCTAACCCACCTGGACAAGAGGAATACCTATGTGAGAATGCTGTTCATCGACTACAGCTCAGCATTTAACACTATTGTACCCTCCAAACTCGTCATCAAGCTCGAGACCCTGGGTCTCGACCCCGCCCTGTGCAACTGGGTACTGGACTTCCTGACGGGCCGCCCCCAGGTGGTGAGGGTAGGTAACAACATCTCCACCCCGCTGATCCTCAACACTGGGACCCCACAAGGGTGCATTCTGAGCCCTCTCCTGTACTCCCTGTTCACCCACGACTGCGTGGCCATGCACGCCTCTAACTCAATCATCAAGTTTGCAGACGACGCTACAGTGGTAGGCTTGATTACCAACAATGACGAGACGGTCTACAGGGAGGAGGTGAGGGCCCTCGGAGTGTGTGTCATGAAAATAACCTCACACTCAACGTCAACAAAACAAAGGAGATGATCGTGGACTTCAGGAAACAGCAGAGGGAGCACCACCCTATCCACATCGACGGGACAGTAGTGGAGAGGGTAGTAAGTTTTAAGTTCCTCGGCGTACACATCACAGACAAACTGAATTAGTCCACCCACACAGACAGCGTGGTGAAGAAGGCGCAGCAGCACCTCTTCAACCTCAGGAGGCTGAAGAAATTTGGCTTGCAAAAAAGCACTCACAAACTTTTACAGATGCACAATCTAGAGCATCCTGTTGGGCTATATCACTGCCTGGTACAGAAACTGCTCCGCCCACAACCGTAAGGATCTCCAGAGGGTAGTTAGCTCTGCACAACGCATCACCGGGGGCAAACTACCTGCCCTCCAGGACACCTACACCACCCGATGTCACAGGAAGGCCAAAAAGATCATCAAGGACAACAACCACCTGAGCTGCTGCCTGTTCACCCCGCCATCATCCAGAAGGCGAGGTCAGTACAGGTGCATCAAAGCAGGGACCGAGAGACTGAAAAACCACTTCTATCTCAAGGCCATCAGACAGCCACCACTAACATCGAGTTGCTGCTGCCAACATACTTACTAAACTCCAGCCACTTTAATATTGGAATTATGTAAAAAAAATGTATCACTAGCCACTTTAAACAATGCCACTTAATATGTTTACATACCCTACATTACTCATCTCATATGTATATACTGTACTCGATACCATCTACTGCATCTTGCCTATGTCGTTCTGTACCATCACTCATTCATATATCTTTATGTACATACTCTTCATCCCTTTACACTTGTGTGCATGAGGTAGATGTTGTGAAATTGTTAGGTTAGATTACTCGTTGGTTATTACTGCATTGTTGGAACTAGAAGCACAAGCATTTCGCTACACTAGCATTAACATCTGCTAACCATGTGTATGTGACAAATAAAAATGGATTTGATTTGGTGATTTGATTTGATCGGAGGGTGAGGGCTAGGGCTAGGGCCATTCCCCCCAGACATGTGGAACTTGCAGGTGCCTTGGTGGAAGAGTGGGGTAACATCTCACAGCAAGAACTGGCAGTCCATGAGGAGGAGATGCACTACAGTACTTAATGCAGCTGGTGGCAACATCAGATACTGTTACTTTTGATTTTGACCCCCCATTTGTTCAGGGACACATTATACAATTTCTGTTAGTAATATGTCTGTGGAACCTGTTCAGTTTATGTCGCATTTCTTGAATCTTGTTATGTTCATACAAATATTTACACTTCTTTTGATTTTCCAATGATGTCAAGCAAAGAGGCACTGAGTTTGAAGGTAGGCCTTGAAATACATCCACAGGTACACCTCCAATTTACTCATTTGATGTCAATTAGCCTATCAGAAGCTTCTAAAGCCATGACATAATTTTCTGGAATTTTCCAAGCTGTTTAAAGGCACAGTATGTAACCCACTGGAATTGGAATTGACATTGACCCACTGAAATTGTGATACAGTGAATTATACTTTTCATACAAATTATACTAATTTTTTGTTGGAAATGTCCTAACCGACTTACTAAAACTATAGTTTGTTAAAACATTTGTAGTGTTTGAAAAAGGAGTTTAATGACTCCAACCTAAGTGTGTTTCATGACTTCAACTGTGTTTTTCATCCTACTTTGAAGGGGTAAGCTCTAGTCTAGAGTCTAGATCAATTTCTCAACTCCAGTCCTCAGGTAACCCCAATAGCACATATTTTGTTATTGCACCAGACAAACTCACCTGATTCAATTCATAGAGGGCTTGATGATTTGATGATTAGTTTACAAGTGGAATCAGGTGTGCTTGTCCAGGGCTACAAAAAAAAATGATGTTCTGTTGGGTGTACTGGAAGACTGGAGTTGGGAAACGTTGATCTAGATCAGAGTTTCCCAAACTCAGTCCCAGGACACCCCTGGGAACATGGTTTGGTTTTTGCCCTAGCATGACACAGTTGATTCAAATAAGCAACTTATCAACAAACTTTGATTATTTGAATCAGATCTGTAGTGCTAGGGAAAAAAACAAAAACCCAGCACCGAGTTTGGGAAACCCTGGTCTAGATGATCCTATCTGCCAATCAGATCTGTGTATATGTATTTACATTTGTATTAACATGCCCACACAATCAGACTGAGGCTCAGGAAAGTAAATTATGTTATTTTCATTTTTAAAAAAACATTTATTAGACATACAATCTTTATCTCTCTGTTTCAATGGCTGCCTATTTTTTTCTCACCTCCATCCATGTTTTAATTTAGATGTAGACATTTCTGTTTCTACTGCTTCTGTCTCATCAATCAGTAGTACTACAAAACATGAACAAATATGGGTGGGTACCAGGGTTGGGGTCAATTTAATTTTAATTCCAGTAATTTCTGTAGGCATAATTGGAGTTGGAATTTCATTATCTTGCAATGTTCTTCAATGAGGAAATGTTGGAATTTGAATTTGGTTTACTTTCTGAACTGGCTGGAATTTAAATGGAATTGACCCCAACCCTGGTGGGCACTACACAATTGATTTACATTTTGTCAAACAAGTAATCTTGCAATTCACTTCATCATCCTCTTGCAAAGGAGAGAGAGGGAGTGTAAGTCATCCTTACCATCTTCCAACTGTTCATTACAGTGCAACTTCTCTTGAGTAGCATGGCACTGAAGTCATACATCTCTGATGCTGTGATAGCTCAATAGGCCGATGGCATATTGTCATCTTGTTCAATACTAGTTGCATGATGACAGGACTGTGAGTACCGTCGATGGCTCATAACTCAACTCCTTGTTAGATGTGGACAATGCAGGGTTATAGACAGAAATTTTTCCGGATACACCTCGTATTGTTACATGGCCTTGACAGAAGATGGGAAACGTGATGGCATTGATTAAATAAAACGTAGAGCTTATAGAATTTTAAATTCACACTTTTCACATCTTAGTTTTGTATGAAATCCTTAACCCTGATTCCTTATAACTCCATAAACTATTAACATACTGTAAGTCTACCGGCAATATCAAAAGTAATAATTTGTTATTCATTACCCTTGGGAAACAAGTAAAGCCTTGGGGTGGACTAAATAGATTATAGATTCTCAACGATCAGGAGTAACAAGTTGCTCTTTTAGTGTAAGGTACAGTATGTGTATTTGGTCCTCCTGCACCCAGAGAACCTGATAACCAGCCAACACATCTTTGCAATGAAGATTGGTCACTGTTACAGTATGTGTTGTTGTCATTAACACCACGGCAGCATATGTTTTCAAAGGACGGGTGATGTTTGACCCCTTGAAAATACACCCCCACAACACCCACAAATTCTGCACAGGCAGACATTATGTTCATCATTTCTGCCTAAGCCTAATGAGCATATGCCAGAGTCTTTAAATATCCCCATTTGCATTCACTCAAGTATTTCCACAGAAATGGAAAGAAAACCTTCACCTTGAGGTTATCAGCTATTGTCAGTGTTTCCTCTGCACTTACAAGGGGAGCAACATAAATATCAACATAGCCTTGCAGGCTGTCAGTGTCATTAGGAATACACTGCTGTCATTGTGAAATGGTTTTGAGATCCAAAGTGAGTTTGTCAATCAAAACAATAGAGAGTGCATAAAAGCAAATACATTGTACATTCATAGACATGCACTTTTCTGCATTTAACAGTTGTTGCGCTTCTGCTGCAGTAAAAAATACAACCTGGTAGAAAATAAGAAAACAATGTCTTTCCTACAGCTACTAAGATAAACTGAAAGACAATCTTACAATACAGGCTGAGTAGTATTACTATGTGTCTCAGAGAAGCACATGAGATAGACTTCTTCTTATTCGTGTTCTATTATTGAAGTCACTTCCTGTTAGATTTGCCTCAGCTCCCTGTCTCTGGAGGACGACAGCCAATAGTATCTCAATCCTAGATGACAGCCATTTGGTTTTCCTAATGAATCAAGGTGGAAGCCCATCACAGTTCCTGAGGCACGGTGATGGAGAGATGTGACTGTTCATTTGGTTGATTTAGATGATTCCAGACACTTTACAATGATGAGTCTGTAAAACAGTTTATCCCAAAGGGGTACGCTAGCGCACTCGCTATATAAACAGTTGCATTTGTTAGTTAACCTGACAGTGATCAAGAGAGAGCTTTTGGCATGCCTACCTATGAATATGACTTAAGGAGTGTGGAATGTTTGCTTGGGAGAGTTTTAAAAAGGTGGGAAACCTAAATCAGTGGTTGTGGGCGAGCTAGCAAGCATTTATCGGACAACTGGCGGTTATGAGGCAGCTGATATTGGACCCATGTCTACCACCAATGCCACTAGCATCACAACACCGTCCATGGTTAACCAAGTCAATATGGCCAATAGTCCTTCTGTAGCACAGTTGGTAGAGCATGCCGCTTGTAATGCCAGGATAGTCGGTTCGATTCCCGGGACCACCCATACGTAGAATGTATGCACACATGACTGTAAGTCGCTTTGGATAAAAGCGTCTGCTAAATGGCATATATTATATGGCGCTAATTGAGGTGTCGGCCCACTGCAAAGCCAATGAACAGTATGCACATTGGGCCGCTTCCTTTGCCAATTGTGGGCTGCTCATGGGCTTGCTACAGCGAAAGTGGATCAGTGCTAGGGTGCAATCGTATTCACCTCAGACATCATTGAGGATGATTTACATAGATGCTATCCCGGTAATCTCTGTGTACTGTCTCCCTCCCATACATCTGGCTTTCATCATATTTGAGGATGATGGGAATCTGTTTTGAATAGGATCAACCCTCCTTCCTCCCCAGTAGTGTAGGAGGAAATGTTGAGATCACATCACCATAATCCTAGTCTTTTTGTACATTTGCAATATGTTATCCCACATACACTTAAGCCTCCAGAGCAACAAAAAATTGCATTCTATTCTGTTCCAATTATAGATTTTGACAACCCCTCTCAGGCGTTGGGAGAGCGATGCTGGTTGCCTCATCCTCCTGAGTGTTCAAGCTGGTAATTGAAAATCTAGTTTTGGGCTATGTGTGTCATTAGTCGGCCATACCCTCTCACACACCAATTTGACCCCTCCCTGCCTCCTCAATCGCCTGGCTGATGCTGAATCATTTAAGATCTCTGACAACCAGAGACAATTCTCCCCCTCCCCCCAACAGACTCAGAAGCCAAATAGGGATTGTACATTAAAGAGTTTATGTACTATTGGACGTAAATTCTGTGCAATCTTCTCCCACCCCAACTTTGCTCCTACATTTTGATTAAAATCTTGAATGGTGAGTATTCAAATTGTTCAAAATAAGCACACTTGTGATTATAGTGATTCACACAGCTGCTTAAAAGGATGTGTCTTTTTATAAAACAGTTTTTATAATTTGTCTGTCTGAAACACTACCCACCATGGCCTAGCCGTCTGGCACAGATTTGTGTGTTAAGCCTTAGCGGCTTAGCTCATTTTGAAAGAGGCTGATTGCAGTGAGCCAGTACCTTTCATTTAGTCTCATATCATTAGACAAATTCAAAATGAAACGGTGTCTGTTCAAAGAGCCTGAGGCTATTGTAGACTACAAATAAAAGGGTTGTCTCATAAAATGAATGCCTTTTATATCTTTTGGATATTTTGAGTAAAGATTGTGCACCAAAATTGCATTTTCAAAGCCTGTTAGAATAAATAAAGTGCCATTTAATATAGACCACATGGAGAATTCAATCAATCTGATTGTTAATATGAATAAAATACTTGCTAAAGGAATTCTGCATTTGTGACTCTGTGACTTCTAGGGGGATTTTAACCCACTTAATCCCAACATATCTCCAAGTATTCATCATCATAATAAAGGCTAGTTATTTTTGTTGCTTTGACAGTCATTTCTGAAAACTATTATTTATTTAATGTGATTAGTGATTATTCCTTCATTTTAAGGTCAACCCTGTTTTAATATGGTGAAACTATTCCTTAAATTTTAAAAAATAATAATCAAACATTGAACATCTTAACAGACAAATCATAGTATAAAAGAAGAGCTGGTTCTACTTTTTTTGCCATTTGCTGATGTTTTGTGGTGGAGAACTGAATTGGGTCAAGCATAACACACCAGAATAATACATGAATACTTTTTTATTGTGAATCTTGCATTAAATTGCCACTATTCCCCTGTCAAATGGAGATTTATGGTTGCTAGACAGCTAGAGATCGAGATCCATTTGAACTTCATAAATCAAAAACTCCTCACTCAGAACACCCTAACACTTTGTACCACTAAAAATGTTTGATTCAGTCTTGTCTTCTCTCAAAAACCACAACATGCAATTGGTGCGCAAACACAATGCTATGTGATATGCTCTGAAGACATTTGACACTGTCTAATGTCGCTGATGTGGGAGTGACAGGGTAGACTAAAGGAGCGAATGATATAATCATGTAAATGACACTGCAAAGAACAATGTTACCACTGACATGCTGCTCTTACGACATACATCTCCTAGCAACCAATTCCATGAGCAGCAGCCCTTAAGAAGTTTTCCTCCTTTACATTTTTTTGTCAAATTATTTTTATTCTATGTGAAGAGTTTAATTATTTTAGTGCATTGCAATGTTCTGCACATCTAGAGGACACGGAATATAGTTTTATTTGGAGAGATTGATCGACTTGGTTCCGGCAAGCAGCAACGGATTTAGGTATGGGCAATCAGTTTGCTGTTGATCATTTGCACGGCACGTCAATGATATCATGTCAACGTGTGGGACTGTTTGTCAATTAACCTTGTCGGATTGGGTTCCCTGATTCTAGTTTGTGAGGTAGGCAGGCTACTGCCTGGGAAGGTCTCCCACTCAGGAGTATGAGATGGGGAGGGGGCGGGGGTAGGTTGACCTCAGGTCTCCCCACTGGAAGCCCGAGGTAGTGGGAGCGGGGGAATCTATCAAATATCACACCTCTAACTTTGTACAGTACTAATGCAATTAGTCAAATCATTCACACTACGAAATGCTACCAAAGAAATCACAATTCATTCATAATACTGTGAATATATTGTTTCACAGACATATTGTTGCATTTTTTTCTGGTTTGTGCGAAATTGTTAAGAATAATATAAAACCAGTCTGCACACCAACAAGGTGAATTGGTTTAGTCTTGACTCTTGGTTGACAGTGTTAGGAGATGGGTAATATATTGATGCTCAAGTGCTAAATCAACACAAATGGATAAGAAAAGGTCTAAGCTTCCCACAATAAGTTGGGTGAATTTTGTCCCATTCCTCCTGACAGAGCTGGTGTAACTGAGTCAGGTTTTTAGGCCTCTTGCTCGCGCACACTTTTTCAGTTATGCCCACACATTTTCTATAGGTTTGAGGTCAGGGCTTTGTGATGGCCACTCCAATACCTTGACATTGTTGCCCTTAAGCCATTTTGCCACAACTTTGGAAGTATGCTTGGGGTCATTGTCCATTTGAAAGACCCAATTGCGACCAAGCTTTAACTTGCTGACTGATCTTGAAGTGTTGCTTCAATATATCAACATAATTTTCCTGCCTCATGATGCCATCTATTTTGTGAAGTGGACCAATCCCTCCTGCAGCAAAGCACCCCCAAAACATGATGCTGCCACGCCCATGCTTCACGTTTGGGATGGTGTTCTTCGGCTTGCAAGCCTCCCCCTTTTTCCTCCAAACATAACAATGGTCATTATGGCCAAACAGTTCTATTTTTGTTTCATCAGACCAGAGGACATTTCTCCAAAAAGTACGATCTTAGTCCCCCATGTGCAGTTGCAAACCGTAGTCTGGGTTTTTTTTATGGCGGTTTTGGAGCAGCAGTCTTCCTTGCTGTGCAGCCTTTCAGCTTAGGTTGATATAGGACTTGTTTTACTGTGGATATAGACACTTTTGTACATGTTTCCTCCAGCATCTTCACAAGGTCCTTTGCTGTTGTTTTGGGATTGATTAGCACTTTTCACACAAGGTGCATTCATCTCTAGGAGACAGAATGCGTCTTCTTCCTGAGCGGTATGATGGCTGCATGGTCCCATGGTGTTTATACTTGCATACTATTGTTTGTACAGATGAACGTGGTACCTTCAGGCGTTTGGAAATTGCTCCCAAGGCTGAACCAGACTTGTGGAGGTCTACAATTTTTTTTCTGAGGTCTTGGCTGATTTCTTTTGATTTCCCCATGATGTCAAGCAAAGACACTGAGTTTGAAGGTAGGCCTTGAAATACATCCACAGGTACACCTCCAATTGACTCAATAATATAATAATAATATATGCCATTTAGCAGACGCTTTTATCCAAAGCGACTTACAGTCATGTGTGCATACATTCTACATATGGGTGGTCCCAGGAATCGAACCCACTACCCTGGCGTTACAAGCGCCATGCTCTACCAACTGAGCTACAGAAGGACCACAACTCAAATGATGCCAATTAGTCTATCAGAAGCTTCTAAAGCCATGACATCATTTTATGGAATTTTCCAAGCTGTTTAAAGGCACAGTCATCTCAGTGTATGTAAACTTCTGACTCACTAGAATTGTGATACAGTGAATTATAAGTGAAATCATCTGTCTGTAAACAATTGTTGGAAAAATGACTTGTGTCATGCACAAAGGAGATGTCGTAACCGACTTGTCAAAACTATAGTTTGTTAACAAGAAATTATGTATGTAAAAACTTCCGATTTCAACTTTATGTCATAATTTTATGAGTATAATATTATGCATGTAATGAAATAGGCTAGTATAACACTTACGTTTGTTAGCCTACGTTGCTATATTGCTTGCTATGCTATTACACATAGAGCGACAATATTCCGTTTTCTGTCCTACTTGCTTTCATAACATTGGATATCATTTCACACAGTTTCATCATGATAATGTATGTAGCCTGCAGCAAAACGATTACAACCTAACTAGCACATTATTAATTTGGTTAACTTTCATTTAGGTGACATCATAAAGGTTTTCTGTGATTGTATTGACTAGGTCCTGAGCTCAGTAAGGGGAATTTCCAATGCTGTAGGCTAACTTAAAATACGTCTATATTACGCTGATATTTTGTATCTTTTGTTGTCTTTTGGGGTGTCTTATGCCTAATATTAGCCAAGGAGTTTGTATGGTTCATTTGGTTCCTATTCTGAAAGTTTGATAAATTGGGCATAATGACATGTATATTTAATTGTGCAACAAATGTATGTATACTGTCCTTCAATGCAAATTCAGGAGGCACTTCTGAAATATTTTGGAGCACCCTCTGGCACTGGCCAGGATGAGGAGTCCTCTACCTCCTTCGCCACACAGGCCTCTTCAAAAATTATATTGGCACCTCAGGATAAGGAGCCATCCACCTCCTCAGCCACACAGGTGTCTTCGCAAATGTTGTCTGAGCCTGAGGATGAAGACCCATTTGCTTCCACTTCTCCCCAGCAGGATTCTTCAGGTGTATAAATATTTTCCCTTTTGCAAAGTTTTAAGTTTCCATATTGTAGGTAACATTGATGATTCTATTATTACTGGGTTTGTATGTGGGATGTTCCACCACTAGAAATGCTGTGAATAACGTGTGTTAACTAATGCCCTTGTGATCTCCATTAGAAATGCCTTTAGCAGCATCCCCACCAAAACCTGCTGCTGAGGATGAACCACTGTCTACAGACCCTGCTGACTGGCCTTCAGTTCTGAGTGACAGCATTGGGACACAACTAGTTTGCAGAGGACCAAGTGAGGTACCCCCTATCTTTGTTTTCCCAAGGAATGAGAGCGATGGAAGAAGTTGCCACCAGCAGTATTTCAGGAAGACCTTGGTGAGTGGTGAAAAAAATCCCTAGAAGTTGATTGGTGTATTCTGAAAGAAACAGCAGCCTCTTCTGCTTCTGCAGCAAACTCTTTTCTAAGAAGAAAATTAATTTAGCAAACTCAGGACTGACAGACTGGAAACATGCAAGCCTACGCAACGTTTATAAATGAGGCCCCTGAACACCAAAACTGCATGAAAACATGGAAAGAACTGGTAATGAGGATCAAAAAATGGGAAACAATTGATAAGCATGAGATGGAAAATAAATTCATTAAAAATCCTACATTAATACAGGTAACGAGTGGAGGACAGAGGAGCCTCTTAAAGAAGAAGTTACAGGTCTGTGAGAGAAATCTTGCTTGTTTGTAGGTGACCAAATACTTATCTTCCACCATAATTTGCAAATAAATCCATTAAAAATCCTGAAATGTGATTTTCTGGATTTTTTTTTCTCCTAATTTTGTCTGTCATAGTTGAAGTGTACCTATGATGCAAATTACAGGCCTCTCTCATCTTTTTAAGTGGGAGAACTTGCACAATTGGTGGCTGACTAAATACTTTTTTGCCCCACTGTATGGAGGCTGGGAGGATAAGATGGAGAGCGGTGTTGACACGTCTGACAGCCATTGTGCAGTCTCTGGCAATTAGAAATCTGACACTAAGGGGACACACAGAAACACTGTACTCTCCATCAAATGGGAATTTTCTCAAAGAGGTTGAACTGATGGCACAATTTGATCCAGTCACGAAAGAGCACCTTACCCCATCCAAAAAGGGACCTCGAGTCACACTACCTTGGCCACAAGAAAACAGAATTAACTCATTGATTTGTTGAGAAGCAAGGTCATTTCAATAATGGTGAGTGACATCAAAAAGTTAATCTCTATCATTCTAGATATGTGTCACGATTGTTTAGAGATGGATTGGACCAAGGTGCAGCGTGGTAAGCGTACATTATTTATTAGATAAACACGGAACAAAAATAACAAACTACAACCGAATGTGAAGCTATATGCAGTGCCTATGCCATAAGACTCAGGAACAGCTAATCAAATGGCTACCCAGACTATTTGCATTGCCCCCCCCCAGACCTCCCCCTCTTTTACACCGCTGCTACTCTGTTGTTATCATCTATGCATAGTCACTTTAATAACTCTACCTACATGTACATATTACCTCAACTAACCGGTGCCCCCACACATTGACTCTGTACCAGTACCCCCCTGTATATAGTCTCGCTATTGTTATTTTACTGCTGCTCTTCAATTACTTGTTACTTTTATTTCTTATCTGTATTTTTTAAAACTGCATTGTTGATTAGGGTCTCGTAAGTCTGAATTTGTATTCGGGGCATGTGACAAATAATAATTTGATTTGATATGCTTGATCAATTTTTTCTTCAACTCTGCCCTCCTGATTGCTGAAATATTAACCCATATTTTTTACCTGACTATTATATCTGGTACTACACCCAAGGTTTGGAAGGCAACCCATGCACTCCCCCTTCCCAAAGTTGATGACCCTTGTAACCTAAATGATTAATCACCCTATTTCAAAACTTTCTTGCCTAGCTAAAATATTAGAATCCCTGATTAATTCTCAGCTAAGATCTTTCTTAATTTTTTCAATGTATTCTAAATGTACATCAGTCAGGTTTAATACCAGGTCATCGCACTTGCTGATACTGTTGTTTATGCTATTACACCCATGGTTGACCAGGCTCTATCTGAACTACAGTCTGCCTTCATTGTATTAGAGAAAAAATATATTGACCTGAAATTACACTGAACAAAAATGTAAAATGCAACAAGCCAAAATGTCCATGAATTTACTTTGTTACAGCTCACATGGGAAAATCAGTCAATTGAAATAAGTCAATTGGATTTCACAGAACTGGGAATACAGATATGCATCTGTTGGTCACAGATACCTTTAAAAAAAGTAGGGACGTGGAACAGAAAACCAGTCAGTATCTGATGTGACCCCCATTTGCCTCATGCAGCGCAACACATCTCCTTCGAATAGAGTTAATCAGGCTGTTGATTGTGTCCTGTGGAATGTTGTATGGCTATGCAAAGTTGCTGGATATTGGCAGAAACTGGACCACACATCAAACTCGAGCATCCTATTCATGCTCAATGGGTGACATGTCTGGTGAATATGCAGGCCATGGAAGAACTGAGACATTTTCAGCTTCCAGGAATTGTGTACAGATCCTTGCGATATAGGGCTGTGCATTATCATGCTCACACATGAGGTGATGACGGCGGATGAATGTCACGACAATGGGCCTCGGGATCTCATCACGGTATCTCTGTGCATTCAAATTGCCATAGATAAAATGCAATTGTGTTTGTTGTCCATAGCGTATGCCTGCCCATACCCCCACCGCCAACACGGGGCACTCTGTTCACCACGTTGACATCAACAAACCGCTTGCCCACACGACGCCATACTTTCTGTCTGCCATCTGCCAGTACAGTTGAAACCGGGATTCATCCATGAAGAGCACACTTCTCCGGCGTGCCAGTGGGCATCGAAGGTGAGCATTTGCCCACTAAAGTTGGTTACAATGCTGAACTCCAGTCAGTTCAAGACCCTGGTGAGGACGACGAGCACACAGATAAGCTTCCCTTAGGCTTAGATGGTTTCAGCAGAAATTATTCGGTTGTGCAAACCCACAGTTTTATCAGCTGTCTGGTTGGCTGTTCTCAGACAATCCCACAGGTTAATAGCTTCCAAATTCTTTAAAACTACATTGGAGGCAGCTTGTGGTAGACAAATTAATATTCAATTATCTGGCAATAGCTCTGGTGGAAATTGCTGCAGTCAGCATGCCAATTGCACGCTCCCTCTGTGGCATTGTGTTGTGTGACAAAACTGCACATTTTAGAGTGGCCTATATTGTCCCCTGCACAAGGTGCACCTGTTTAATGATCATGTTGTTTAATTAGCTTGTCGATATGCCACAACTGTCAGATGGATGGATTATCTTGGCAAAGAAGAAATGCTCACTAACAGGGATGTAAATACATTTGTGGATATAATTTGAGAGAAATACGTTTTTTGCATATGGAAAATTTCTGAGATCTTTTATTTCAGCTCATGGGACCAACACTTTACATGCTGTGTTTATATTTTTGTTCAGAGTAGTACTGAATGCAGGGAAAAGTAAGTACATGTTGTTCTCTAGAGTGCATAAAAATAACGAATAAAAATAAAATAATGATTTAAGCATACTGTATCTCCTTTGGATGGTGTCCATATTGATCATGTCCCTGCTTACAAATATCTTGGCATTTGGAAAGATGAAAAGATGTCATTTAATAGCATATTGATGAGTTAGAAGCTGCTAACAAAAATGGGCTTGTTCTCTAGAAATAGGTCATCCTCACACTAAATAGTAGAAAGCAGATTATTCAGTCGATGTTCCTATTGGTCCTAGACTTCAACTTCATTAAAGCCGTTACATGCAGTTTATCATTAAATGCAGTTTATGCTTTATTACGGGCACAGTTTTAGTACATTCATCACTGATTTCTCTACCAGAAAGTTGGTTTGCCCTCTTTGATGTCACATAGGTTGATACATTGTTATGTTTTCATTACAGCGCCCTTTTTCAAAAACTCCACCTGTACCAAAAATGTCTGTTTGGTTGTTCTGGTGCCTCTAGGGCAATTCAGAAAGCTGATTGAGGAACTTATTACTGATGAATGTGTTTGTTTTTTATGACCGTGTTTTTCTTTCTGTTTATTTATATTTTGATGTGTGTATTTTCTGTCATTTCCGTAATTCAGGGCTCATCCCTTAAATATACGTTGGTCTCAGTATCAATAAGTCTTTTGACAAAAGACGCAACTAGGTAGTGTATTTCATCTTATATTTTTCTCTATGTTTGCTAGTAAAGCGAGAGAGAGAGATACATATTCTGAAACAACTCACTGTCGAGGAGTGTTGATTTATCACATGCTCAGTCTACAGAGAGTTGAAACTCATCATCCATACAAAATGTAATAATTTTTTTGTTATTCACGTTTTTCAGCCAGCTTTTCTAATTGTAACCAGTCACAGCACAGAATGGGTTTACTGTGCTGTGCCGAGTCCAAAGTGTGTGTGTGTGTGTGTGTGTGTGTGTGTGTGTGTGTGTGTGTGTGTGTGTGTGTGTGTGTGTGTGTGTGTGTGTGTGTGTGTGTGTGTGTGTGTGTGTGTGTGTGTGTGTGTGTGTGCGTGCGTGCATGTACTTGCTCGCATCTTGTGTGTGTGTATGCATGCACGTGTGAGTGTGTGTTTGTGAGTGCGTATGTGCATGTCAAATCAAATCAAGTTGTATTAGTCACATGCGCCGAATACAACAGGTTACAGTGAAGGTTACCTTACAGTGAAATGCTTTCTTACGAGCCCCTAACCAACAATGCAGTTTAAAAAATACGGCTAAGAAGTTATTAAAGAGCAGCAGTAAAATAACAATAGCGAGACTATATACAGGGTGGTACCGGTACAGAGTCAATGTGTGGGTGCAACGGTTAGTTGAGGTAATATGTAGGTAGAGTTATTAAAGTGACTATGCATAGATGATAACAACAGAGAGTAGCAGTGGTGTAAAAGAGAAGGAGGTGTGTGTGGGGGGGGCAATGCAAATATTCTGGATAGCCATTTGATTAGATGTTCAGGAGTCTTATGGCTTAGGGGTAGAAGCTGATTTGAAGCCTCTTGGTCCTAGACTTGGCGCTCTGGTACCTCTTGCCGTGCAGTAGCGGAGAGAACACTCTATGACTTGGGTGACTGGAGTCTGACAATATTCAGGGCCTTCCTCTGACACAGCCTGGTATAGAGTTCCTGGATGGCAGGAAGCTTGGCCCCGGTGATATACTGGGCCGTTTGCACTCCCCTCTGTAGTGCCTTGCGGTCGGAGTCCGAGCAGTTGCCATACCAGGCAGTGATGCAACCCGTCAGGATGCTCTCGATGGTGCAGCTGTAGAACTGTTTGAGGATCTGAGGACCCATGCCAAATCTTTGCAGTCTCCTGAGGAGGAATAGGTTTTGTCGTGCCCTCTTCACGACTGTCTGGTGTGCTTGGACCAGAAATGATCCAAGATGGTGTAGCAGTCAGACGTGTGTTTTGTCTTGTCCCGTCCTGTCCCGTGTAAATATGGTTTTCCTAAAATGTTTTTGTATATATTTCGTATATATTTTAATCTGACTACATCTACTGACTGAATATACTCTCCTGCAACCTGCCTCACCCAATGTGGTAAGGATCTGCTATTTTTATACTTTAGAACCCGAACTCCCATCAAAGGCTAGCCAGCTAACTAGCTACTAGCTAGTAGTCAGTTAGCCACTGCTAGCGGTCTTCACCATTAACTTGGACATCAGCCAGCCTCAGCTCGGTCAATACCTGCCAGTCTACACAGCACGATATCAACCCAGAGCATATAGGATTGCTTTTTCTCTACCACATCTCCCGATGCCTACTGCAAGCTCCGAACCTTTACACCGGAGCATCGCTGCTAGCTAGCAGCAATCCGAGTGGCTACTCCTGGCTAATGTCTCTGTCCCGAAGCAAGCACCAGTTAGTCTTAAGATAGCTTTGAGCTAGGCCCATCTCCCAGCTAGCCGAAGAGGTCCACCAGCTAATTTCTTGGGCTACAATACCTCTTTTGCCAATTGGCCTGCACCCTTTACTGCCAACACGGAGCCCCGCCGATCTATCACGACTGGTCTGCTGACGTAATCGTCTGAGGTGGTCTCAACAGGCTCTTCCGTTGCGACGTTGCCGAAGGCCTATCTGCTAGCCCCGGCTAGCTATCTGAATCGCCGTGTCTCCAGCTTGCCTAGCGTAGTAGCGACTACTGAATCGGCCCCCTGACTCACCTATTGCTACTCATTGGACCCTATGATCACTCGGCTACACATGCCTCTCCCTAATGTCAATATGTCTTGTCTTTTGCTGTTTTGGTTAGTGATAACTATCTGATTTCACTGTAGAGCCCCCAGGCCTGCCCAATATGCCTTAGATAGACCTTTTGTCCACCCCCCACACATGCTGTGACCTCACCTGGCTTAACTGGTGCCTTCAGAGACAAAACCTCTCTCATCGTCACTCAATGCCTAGGTTTACCGCCACTGTACTCACATCCTACCATACCCTTGTCTGTACATTATGTCTTGAATCTATTCTTCCATGCCTAGAAATCTGCTCTTTTTACTCTCTGTTCCGAACGCAATAGACGACCAGTTCTTATAGCCTTTAGCCATACCCTTATACTACTCTGTTCCTCTGGTAATGTAGCGGTTAATCCAGGCCCTGCAGCCCCCAGCACCACTCCCATTCCCCAGGTGATCTCATTTGTTGACTTCTGTAACCGTAAAGGACTTGGTTTCATGCATGTTAACATCAGAAGCCTCCTCCCTAAGTTTGCTTTATTCACTGCTTTAGCACACTCCGCCAACCCTGATGTCCAAGCCGTGTCCGAACCCTGGCTTAGAAAGGCCACCAAAAATCCTGAAATGTTCATCCCCAACTACAACATTTTCGAACAAGATAGAACTGCCAAATGGGGCGGAGTTGCAATCTACTGCAGAGATAGCCAGCAGAGTTCTGTTATACTATCCTGGTCTGTGCCCAAACAATTTGAACTTTTTAATCATCCACCTTTCCAGAAACAAGTCTCTCACCATTGCCGCTTATTACAGACCCCCCTCAGCCCCCAGCTGTGCCCTGGACACCATATGTGAATTGATTGCCACCAATCATTCTTGGGTTATGCTTAACACCCTGGCAGTCCTACAATATAAGATAGATGCCCTTAATCTCACACAAATTATCAAGAGACCTACCAGGTGCAACCCTAACCTGTAACCATGGGTACCCTCTTAGATATCATCCTGACCAACATGCCCTCTAAATACACCTCTGCTGTCTTCAACCAGGATCTCAGCGATCACTGCCTCATTGCCTGCGTCCGTAATGGGTCCGCGGTCAAACGACCACCCCTCATCACAGTCAAATGCTCCCTAAAACACTTCAGCGAGCAGGCCTTTCTAATCGATCTGGCCCGGGTATCCTGGAAGGATATTGACCTCATCCCGTCAGTAGAGGATGCCTGGTTGCTCTTTAAAAGTGCTTTCCTCACCATCTTAAATAAGCATGCCCCATTCAATTAAAAAAAAACTAAGAACAGATATAGCCCTTGGTTCACCCCAGGCTTGACTGCCCTTGATCAGCACAAAAACATCTTGTGGCGTTCTGCATTAGCATCAAATAGCCCCCGCGATATGCAACTTTTCAGAAAAGTCAGTTGGGAAAGCTAAGGCTAGCTTTTTCAAGCAGAAATTTGCATCCTGTAGCACTAATTCCCCCCAAAATTGTGACACTGTAAAGTTCATGGAGAATAAGAGAACCTCCTTCCTGCTACCCACTGCACTGAGGCTAGGAAACACTGATACCACTGATAAATCTACGCTAATCGATCATTTCAATAAGCATTTTTCTATGGCTGGCCATGCTTTCCTCCTGGCAACCCCTAACCCAGCCAACTGCTCTGCACCTCCTGCAGCAATGTGTTAACAAACCTCCAAACGAGCTTCAATGCCATACAACACTCCTTCCGTGGCCTCCAACTGCTTTTCAATGCTAGTAAAACTAAATGCATGCTCTTCAACCAATTGCTGCCCGCACCTGTCCGCCCGACTAGCATCATTATTTGGAAAACAGTTCTGACTTAGAACATGTGGACAACTACAAATACCTAGGTGTCTGGTTAGACTGTAAAATCTCCTTCCAGACTCACATGAAGCATCTCCAATCTAAAATTAAATCTAGAATCGGCTTCCTATTTCACAACAAAGCCTTCTTCACTCATACTGCCAAACATACCCTCGTAAAACTGACTATCCTACCAATCCTTGACTTCGGCGATGTCATTTACAAAATAGCCTCCAATGCTCTACTCAGCAAACTGGATGTAGTCTATCACAGTGCCATACGTTTTGTCACCAAAGACCCATATACTACCCACTACTGCAACCTGTATGCTCTCGTTGGCTGTAATCCATTGCTTCTGGTTGGGGTATGTACGTACGGTCACTGTGGGGGTGACGTCATCAATGCACTTACTGATGAAGCCAATGACTGATGTGGTGTCCTCCTCAACACCATTGAAGGAATCCCGGAACATATTCCAGTTTGTGGTTGCAAAACAGTCCTGTAGCTTAGCATCTGCTTCATCTGACCACTTTTTTATTGATCGAGTCACTGGTGCTTCCTGCTTAAATTTTTTGCCTGTAAGCAGGAATCAGGAGGATAGAATTATGGTCAGATTTTCCAAATGGAGGGTGAGGGAGAGCTTTGTATGTGTAACGATGTGCGCTGAGAGTTGGGAAGCAAGTTAAGGGATTGAGTGATTTAATAAATTAACTTAAACATAAAACAAAACAAGAAACACGAACAACCCACAGACTTAACACAGGAACAGAAACAATAAGGCCTGGGGAACGAACCAAAGGGAGTGACATATATAGGGAAGGTAATCAGGGAAGTGATGGAGTCCAGGTGAGTCTGATAACACTCAGGTGCGTGTAACAATGGTGACAGGTGTGCGCCATAATGAGCAGCCTGCTGACCTAGGGGCCAGAGAGGGAGCACACGTGACAGTACCCCCTCCCCGACGCACGGCTCCAGCCGCAGGATGCTGACCGAAATGATGATCCCGGGGATCAGGAGCGGACCGACCGGTCACCTTTGCTGAGGCACGGGAAACCTGTCCGTGCAGCTGAGACACGGGAGCATGGTGACCTAGAACACCGGAAAGAGCATACGTGACGGTTCCCCCTCACCGGTGCGTTCAGCTCCAACCGCAGGACACCAACCAAAGGGACGATCCCGGGTATCAGGGGTGGACCGATCACCCCTGCTGATGCTCGGGAATCTGTTGTCGGCTGGGGTGCGGGAACCTGACAGATCGACTGAGGCATGAGAGCCTGATGAGCCAGTGGAAGCAGGGGAGCCTGGCAATCCGTGAAGGCATGAAAGACTGACAAGCCGGCTGTAACAGGGGAGCCTGGCGATCCGGCTGAGGCATGAGAGCCTGGAGCGGCTTCCGGACCCGACATCATTTCCACCGAAACAAAAAAACAAAAAACACTCCCTGATGCTTCCCTTAGGTGAGGCGTTATTCTGTAATGATGTGTGCTGAGAGTCAGGAAGCAAGTTCAGGGAGTGAGTGTTTTAATAAATAATCGCAACATAAACAAAACAAACACGAACAACGCACAAACTTAACATTGGAACAGAAACAATAACCTCTGTGGAAGGAACCAAAGGGAGTGACATATTTAGGGAAAGTAATCAGGGAAGTGATGGAATCCAGGTGAGTCTGATGACGTGCAGGTGCTCAAGGCGATGGTGATAGGTGTGCGCCATAACGAGGAGCCTGGGGACCTAGAGGCCGGAGAGGGAGCAGACGTGACAGTATGCGTCTCTGTGTGTGAAGTAAAGGTGGTCCAGAGTTTTTTTCCCTCTGGTTACACATTTAACATGCTGATATAAATTTGGTAAAATGTATTTAAGTTTCCCTGAAAGTTTCCACGGCTAATAGGAGCGCCGCCTCTGGGTGATCATTTTCTTGTTTGCTTATGGCAGAATACAGCTCATTCATTGTGGTCTTAGTGCCAGCCTCAGTCTGTGGTGGTATGTAAAACAGCTACGAAAAATACAGATAAAAACTCTCTCGGTGGATAGTGTGGTCTACAGCTTATCATCAGATAAGACTTCCTTAGATATTGTGCACCAGCTGATATTTACAAAAATACATGGTCCACCGCTCCTTGTCTTACCAGACGCCGTTGGTATAACCAGCCAGCTGTATGTTGATTGTGTCGTCGTTCGGCCACGACTCCGTGAAGCATAAGATATTACAGTTTTGAATGTCCCGTTGGTAGTATAATTTTATTTTCCAAAGATTGGTCGTTTGCTAGCAGAATGGAAGGAAGTGGGGGTTTATTCGATCGCCTACGAATTCTCAGAAGGCAGCCCGCCCTTTGGCCTCCTCCTTCTCTTCACGCAAATCACGGGGATCTGGGCCTGTTCCCAGGAGAGCAGTATATAATTCACGTTGGGCTCGTCACACTCGTTAAAGGGAAAAAAGGATTCTGCCAGTCCGTGGTGAGTAATCGCAGTCCTGATGTCCAGAAGTTATTTTCGGTCATAAGAGACGGTAGCGGCAACATTATGTACAAAATAAGAGAAAAAATAAGTTACAAACAACGCAAAGAAACGAACAAAACAAACACAATTGGTTAGGTAAAACATCAACCTTCTTCTCCGGTGCCTTCTTTACAGTGTGTGTGAGAGCGAGTGTGAGTGAGTGCATGTGTGCACGTGTGACCCTGTGCATGTGTGTTCATGCATATGTGACTCCAGGTTCAATTAGCTATTCATCTGGTTTTTGTCCCAGGGAATTTCCTCATTGGTAACCACACAGTGAGGTCTCTCTCAAGACCTGACCTGCAAGACATAATCAGATGCTGTCATTCACACTTATGCATGCATTCTGTCATGGTCAGATAAGCCTAAATGTGAGGCATTTGAATTGTTTGTACACTGATATACATCTTCTCACACCGAAAAGCGACACCATATACCAACAGTGTCAGTCAATCTGTCAAAGCTCAACCATGCAGCCAAATGCTGTCTGTCTCAAACTGGGACTTGAGAGTGGGTTGAGTGCCTTGAGCCTTTCTTCCTCTCTCTATCTGAACTCAATACTACAGTATAATTGTGTTCCCTTTAAATACGAGCTATAAATATACTGTAGCTGATCCATAAACCTCAATCAGGTGACAAGGGTAAGCCAGCCAGACAACACAACACTGAGTGAAGCGCAACAATAGGAGATTTCTGTCACAATGTGAGCATTTCTCTATCATTGAGATGATTAATCCACTGGGTTTCTATACACCCTAACAAATAAAAGGTCCAAGTTGGAACCAAATAAGGTTATTGAGAGCGATACCATAGGGGAAACATTTTAGGTTCTCTGAAGAACCATACATAAATACAAAACCAGATGTGTGTTGGACCTCTAGAACCAGAATTGAATAGCCCTGCTGTAGGATTATAAGCATTATTTGCACATTTCCCAAGGTGCCTATCGAGTTCATTTTTGAGTTACCACCCATGACTGTTTGCTAGTGACAAAGACACGATTGTTGCATTTATTCATTTTAAGTCCTGTGGTCTTCACCAATAGAGATCCTAAGTAAATATGTTGTCATTAAAATTAAATTAAGATAATACAATACATATTTCATAAGATCTTTTGAGTGCCTAGTTTTACCCTAATACAGTTCCCTGAAACTCATAGTCTACAGGCCACATCAGGCCTGCAAGTCATATTATGCTGGCTTGCAAAGTGATGTGAAATTCATATTGGAATCCAACAGTGGGGTTATTTTACCCCACTGAGTGTTAACAAGAAATGTGTGGAGTGGTTGAAAATGACTCCAACCTAAATGTATGTAAACTTACGACTTCAACTGTATGTATTTTTTTTTTGCTGATACAGAACAATTCAATCAAATTATATGGTCAGATGATAAGTTGACTTCATTCAGAGTGCCACATACACACAGATTTTTTTTCCAAAAGCAATGAGGACTTAGTATGCTATTTTGTGGACAGTGGCTTCACTCCAGCTGTGTATTCATTCGTGTGTCCGTCTCTTGAAGTCACTTTTCTGAATGGTTTTCTGTCATGACTTATTCTAATTTTTTTCTATTTTTTATTTTACTTTTTTTCTCGCAATAAACCAAAAACGTACATCGACAAAAACAATAGGCAACATAACATGAACATACATACATTCACCAGTGTTAATTAGTGTAGATTTTTCAGTGTAACATTTTTTGTGATTATTAAAGAGTTCAATTAAAACTCTAAATAGTTAAATTAACAAACTATAGTTTTGACAAGTCGGGTAGGACTTCTACTTTGTGCATGACACAAGTAGCTTTTCGAACAATTGTTTACAAACAGATCATTTCACTTAAAATTCACTGTATCACAATTCCAATGGGTCAGAAGTTTACATACACTATGTTGACTGTGCCTTTAAACAGCTTGGAAAATTCCATAAAATTATGTAATGGATTTAGAAGCTTCTGATAGGCTAATTGACATCATTTGTGTCAATTGGAGGTGTACCCGTGGATGCATTTTTGGAGAAATACTATTTTGGAGAAATGTCCTCTAGTTTGATGAAGCAAAAATAGAACTGTTAATAATGACCATTGTTATGTTTGGAGGAAAAGGGGGAAGCTTGCAAGCCGAAGAACACCATCCCAACCGTGAAGCATGGGGGTGGTAGCATCATGTTGTCTGGTGCACTTCACAAAATAGATGGCATCATGGGGTAGAAAAATTATGTGGATATACTGAAGCAACATCTCAAGACATCAGTCAGGAAGTTAAAGCTTGGTCGCAAAAGGGTCTTCCAAATGGACAATGACCCCAAGCATACTTCCAAAGTTGTGGCAAAATGGCTTAAGGACAACGAGGTCAAGGTATTGGAGTGGCCATCACAAAGCCCTGACCTCAATCCTATCGAAAATGTGTGGGCAGAACTGAAAAAGTGTGTGCAAGCAAGCAGACCTACAAACCTAATTCAGTTACACCAGCTCTGTCAGGAGGAATGGGCCAAAATTCGCCCAACTTATTATGGGTGTCACACCCTGACTATAGTTTGCTTTGTATGTTTCTATGTTTTGTTTGGTCAGGGTGTGATCTGAGTGGGCATTCTATGTTGGATGTCTAGTTTGTCTGTTTCTGTGTTTGGCCTGAAATGGTTCTCAATCGGAGGCAAGTGTTAGTCGTTGTCTCTGATTAGGAACCATATTTAGGTAGCCTGTTTTGTTATTGTGGGTTGTGGGTGATTGTCTATGTCCGTTGCTTGTGTGAGCACTGTTCTTATTATCGCTTCATGGTCGTTATTCGTTTATTGTTTTGTATAGTTTGTTCAAGTGTTCTCTGTTCATTAAATTCACGATGAGCACATACCACGCTGCATTTTGGTCCTCCGATCCTTCCAACTATGAGGAGGACGACGATCGTGACAGTGGGAAGATTGTGGAAGGCTACCCGAAAGGTTTGACTCAAGTTAAGCAATTTAAAGGCAATGCTATCCAATACTAATTGAGTGTTTGAAAACTTCTGACCCACTGAGAATGTAATGAAAGAAATAAAAGCTGAAATAAATCATTCTCTTTTCTTTTATTCTGACATTTCTCATACTGTTACACAAAGTCAAGATAAACCTTTACCATCATGGTATTCATTAAATGTAAATATAAGAAAACTGGCTAAAATGATCTCGTTGGGAAATGTTAGCTATAGCTAGCCACATGCTAACCTGAGTGCTAAGGTTACTAACATTACTAGCAACAGTAACAGTAAATCCAGGCATAATGGCTACCACAAACATTGGCTTCCATGATATCCTGCAAGTTCTATCGGCTAATAAAGATCAGAGAGCAAAACTAAATACATACTGTACCTTGGAATAAACAATGACTGTACTATTTCACTGTACTTGTACACTTGACATAAAAAAATGGAAACTTCATACAATAGGTGATTTCCACCACTACAGTGTGAGATTTCAGTCACAATGTACGCATGAGTGTTCTGTCTCATTGAGAGGATTCCTCTACAGGGTTTCTGTGTAATACAGATGATGTGTCTACCAGGGGTTTACATTTCAAGTGCTATTTATATGGATACATACATTATTGCTATTGGGCAACGTGTGCCGGGGTGCAGAAATACATACATTAACACACATCTCTAACCTTTTTGTTCGAGAGACAGTGTCAATGCTAGTACTGCCTTCTTACCGGAACAAGTACTGGTCAGTCACTGATAAGCAAGTTCACAATAAGGCACTATTACACACCAATAAACAAAATATGTGGACTCAGTGGACAGGCTTGTAGCACTCTCTTTTGAATATGTGGACATCTCACTACTCTCACAATTCCCACTCCTCTCACAATTCCCCTTTCACCTGCAAACAGGTGAAGCTCGAACCACACACAATTATCCCACTGATTGATGATTAAATTAATTGATTAATTGATAGCTTCATAATTTATTAAATTATAAAGTTGAGGTAGAAAAGCAACGAAACATATGTGAATGACAATCTACTGTGGTTGGGTGGTCTAAACGGTGTCACACATTGTTATCACGGTGAGGCGAGGGACTGCTTGAAATGCAGACGCTTTGAGTGGCGCTGTCCATGGTGCTTAATCTGATAATGCTGACAGCGACTTCGTCTGAATGAACTCAAACCGCTCGCTGAGAGCCACACCAATTAGCCTATAGTGAATACAACTGCCTTACCCTGACATTTTTTCACACATTGAAAGAGCCATGATTATATATTGACTAGGCAACAGAATACCATCAGAGCTGGTAACCGAAACAGAGCTGATTATATAACAGGTAAAGTCTCATCCTCACCTTCAACCTCGTCCTCGGGCAGGTTGACCGGGGCTCGGTAGGCGAGCATGTCCGGGATAGTGCAGATGCCCCGGTACATCAAATTGGAGGTGATTGGATGCATGATAGGCATGGCTGCGGTGACGGTCTGGGGCTGCCACCTGTGACCTGGTCTTCATATGAGTGGTTCTTCAGAGAGTCGTTCACAACTTTACTTTCAAAGAGGGTGCGGGGGTCAGGTCCATGGATAGGAAGGAACCGCTGTGGCCACAGGATCGAGAGGCAGGAGAGAGGAGAAGATTCGTGAATTCCTCCCCCGTTCTTTGATAAATGAACACTAAGAAGCCTAATAGATTATTATTATTTTTTATAGACGTGACGTTGTCACAGTATATCGTTTTTATTTATCTGGATAGTTGACAGTGATGTTTACAGACATTGCGAGATGGATCAAGCCTAGGTTGAGGGAATTAATTGGCAACTTTTGAAACATGCCTATATTGCCACACGTATAATTGCTATTAGCTGAACAAAACTAAACACATCACGGCGACTCCATCTGCTGAGACACACTGCCAGTGAGCTTTCAGCGCAACATGCAAATAAAAAAGACAAAGCGGTTTAACTCACTGCGGTAGAAGAGAGGCAGACAAAGACAATGAGACAATTCAACGATGCTTAATCCGTTGTTTTTGTCCAGTCGTTCATGCAGATAAATAATATTAATTCAGCCACTTGTTGGATCTCTTGGATGCAAGTTATTTTCTTCTTCCATTGAGCACTCAGTGATACAAATCACACAGTGATACAAATCCAGGTGAAAAATACAAATTAAAGACTGACAGAGTAGGAATTAAGAGTCCAAATTGACCTTCACTCAAAACTGTCTCAGGAATCGTTAGAACATTCACTAAAATAGCCTATGCGTTCAGCATAAGCCCTCGCTCGCCCTTATTTTGGTCATTGGCACGGGGGCGCCTTTTCATCTCCAATTCACTATTTGTTCCGCACAGGTAAGGGACTCTTGTGAACCGCAGCCCTGGACCCTGTGTATAATCAGCTCTCTCACACACCCGTCCACACACACTCCGTACCCTGACTCAACTGTGTGTGCATCTTTCTCTACGCGTTCAACCTGAATTCCACACAGCGCGCAACTAAATCCCGTAGCGTCACACGTGCTCCACTGGTATCACATAAACAACGAGAGCTGTGATTAATGACAACGAGGCACAATAGCATACCGATGATTTATCCCCTGGTGTATCTCCTCTCAAATTAATACATTTGACCTTTTATATCGGAAACCTTAAATTGCACACCAAATGTTAAACACTGAACAGACATGTGTGCCATTGAGGTTGTTGACCAGAAACCACTGAATGTGATGCAAACAGGACCAAAAGTATGTGAACACCTGGTTGTCGAACATCTCATTCCAAAACCATGAATATGAATATGGAGTTGGTCCACCCTTCGCTGCTTGAACATCCTGCACTCTTCTGGGAAGGCTTTCCAATAGATATTGGAACATTGCTACAGGGACAAAAGCAGCCACAAGGCTCGTAGTCGGAGTTCCAGTTCATCCTAAAGGTATTTGATGGGGGTTGAGGTTAGCTCTCTCTGCAGGCCAGTCATGTTCTTCCACAACGATCTCAACAAACCATTTCTGTATGAACCTCGCTTTGTGCACATGCACATTGTCATGCTGAAGCAGGAAAGGTCCTTCCCCTAACTGTTTCCACAAAGTTGGAAGCACATAATTGTCTAGGACATCATTGTATGCTGTAGCATTAAGATTTGTCATCACTGGGCCGAACCCGAACCATGAAAAGCAGCCCCAGACCATTATTCCTCCTGCACCAACTTTACAGTTGGCACTATGCATTCTCTCGGGTAGCCCACTCCTGGCATCTGCCAAACCCAGATTCGTCTGTCAGACAGCCAGATGGTGAAGCGTGATTCATCACTCCAGAGAATGCGTTTCCACTGCTACAGAGTGCAATGACGGTGAGCTTTACACCACTCCTGCTGACGTTTGGCATTGCGCATGGTGATCTTAGGCTTGTGTGCAGCTGGTCGGCCATGGAAACCCATTTCATGACACTCCAGACTAACAGTTATTGTGCTGACGTTACTTCCAGAGGCAGATTGGAACTCGGTAGCGAGTGTTGCAACTGAGGACAGACGATTTATATGCATTACGTGCTTCAGCACTTGGTGGTCCCATTTTGTGAGCTTGTGTGGCCTACCACTTTGTGGCTGAGCCGTTGTTGCTCCTAACGGTTTCCAATAACAACACTTACAGTCGACCGGGTCAGCTCTAGCATGGAAGAAATTTTACGAACTGACTTGTTGGAAAGGTGGCATCCTATGATGGTGCCATGTTGAAAGTCACGAGCTCTTTATTACAGGCCATTCTACTGCCAATGTTTGTCTATGGAAATTGCATGGCTGTGTGCTTGATTTTATACATCTGTCAGTAACAGGTGTGGCTGAAATAGCCAAATCCACTCATTTGAAGGGGAGTCCACATAAATGTGTAATAATACGGCAGGCATTTAAAGTTAAAGTGAAGTCACAGGTGTTTTTCATGAAGTTCTAAAAAAGGGATAGTTCACCCAAATTCCAAAATAAAACGTTGTTTTCCTTACCCTATAAGCAGTCTGGGGACAGCAATACAGGATTTGGTTTAGTTCTCATGGCCCTGTTTCCAAATTTGTCGCCACTAACCATTTGGACATGATGTGTGAAAAATGCAAATATCAAAACCGTGGCTAGAAGGAGATTTGTGCCACAAATGCTAAAATGTTAGCATTTGGAAACAGTGTCAGGGAAATAAAACCAAAGCATGGATTGCTGTCATACCTTGTCCATAGCTTGCTTGCCGAGGATTATAGGCTTAAGGTGGCTTCCTTGATCACGCAGGTCGCCAGCCTACGTAAGAAACTGGGGAAACAAGCGGATACAAACAACGAATAGTTTCGTCGTCCTGGAGCCTGATCTTCCTGCACCTTCGTCGCTGGTTGTACCTGTGCCTGCCTGCCGCAGTGTCTACTCCTACAATTTTGAAGTCGACGTTGGCAACCTTCCATCCCTGCTCTGGATCGAGCCGGGCTTCACGCTCTGTTGGTAGCCTCACCCATCCATAAACGGTTCTCTGTTTCCTGTGATGTGTGGGAGCGGGTGGATTTCCTCGTCTTTCTCGCCAGCTGTGATTTTGGGCAGCTCCATGGTAAGAAATGTGACCGTTCCTGGTGCAAAAACAATGTCCTATCCTGGAATTTGAGAATATCACATTACTAAGCTGCTCCTGAATTTACTACTTCAGGACATGGAAATCGATTATATCGTAGTCCATGTGGGTTTTAATTACATTATAAAGGGCAGCTCTAAACAGTTGAAACTGGATTTTAAAGAGCTGATTGACACTTTGCTAGAAAGTAATTAAAAAAACCTCATATCTGGCCCTGTGCTCTCTCTAAATCATGGCATTGAAAGTTTTGCCTGGATTCTTTCACCTCACAACTGGCTACGTGATTATTGCAGCTCAATGTTTGCAACTCTTGTTTAGAATTTTGATAACTTTTGGAAACGTAACACGTTTTATAAGGAGGATGGGATCCACCAAAATCATTTGGGTTCCTGGATCATTTCACAGCATTATAAGGCTGAATTGAGACATTGACTTATCAATGACCCACGCCCAGCTCAGTTAATCCCTACCATTGTGATGCTGAGTTGCCATAATGCTTCAGCAAATGTACATTGTACCAGGGGAGTTGGTAGACACAATGTAAGTAACCTCATTTATGTCCCTATAACTGCCATGAATGCCTCTGCTGATCCTATAACTATTGTATGCAGTAATCATGTGCCTATGAACCAGATTTATACTGTTAGCACTGAGGCAGTGTGCCCTAGTAGAAAGTCCACTGTAAATAACATGAGCATATTTACTTCTGCTAAACTTCCCAGTAAAGCAAATGAAAACAAGTAAGCATCCCAGAAGAAACATGCTTAAAATAGGCCATGCTAACATATGTAGCTTAAGGAACAAGGTTCATGAAATAAATCAATTGCTAGTAACAGATGACATTCATTTCTATCTCTGAAACTCACTTAGATAATACCTTTGATGATACAGTGGTGTAGCAACACAAGTTTAGAACATTTACAGAAAAGACAGAAATGCCAATGGTGGAGGTGTTGTTGTTTATATTCAGAACCACATTCCTGTTAAGCTTAGAGATGATCTCATGTTAAATACTGTTGAAGTAATATGGCTACAGGTTCATCTGACTCACATAAAGCCCATTTTTTGTGGAAAACTGCCAAAAACCACCAAGTGCTAACAGTAAGTATCTGAGTAACATGTTTGAAATGCTTGATAATGTATTTGATATCAACAGGTTGCAGGCACTGGTTGAAGTTTTTTCTTGAGTGGGTAGCTTGATGAAAGCCAGTAAATATTTAAATCACCCAGAAAATATCAGTCAACCTACCAGGCTAGTTACAAACAGCACATTAATTAAATCATCAACATGTATTCATCACATCTTTACTAATGCCGCAGAAATGTTCTTGAAAGCAGTATCCAGTACTCAGCTCCACCATTCTTTGAATCAGATGGCTCGTTCATCATAAAACCGAATGATATTGCCAAATACTTTAATGACTTTTTCATTGGAAAGATTAGCAAACATAGGCATGACATGTCAGCAACAAACATCCAAGTATATCTGACCTAATTATGGAAGACAAGCATTGAAATGTTCAAATCCGTAAAGTGAGTGCGGAAGAGGTGAAAAAATGATTATTGTCTACTAACAATGACAAGCCACCGTGGTCTGACAACTTGGATGGAAAATGACTAAGGATAATATCGGACGGCATTGCCACTCCTATTTTTCATATGTGGATCAACACCTGGATTCGGCTTATGTAGCAAATTGTGAAATTATGTTTTTTTTACATTGGATAAAAGTAGAGACTCATACACTGCACTCATCATACACTGCATTTGATGAACAATGGGAAAGTAATTCTGCTTTGAAATTTGATCAACTCGTAAATTCACTTTTGAGAAAATCACCTTTGAATGTTTTAGTATCTAGTGAAAAGCTCTTCTTTGTCTACACCCATTTAGCATCGTTCACACTCTTTTAAGTTTATCCCCACCCATCTCGTTTCGCTCTCTGAGTACACACTTGATGCTCTGGCCGGTGATTTGTTTACCTCTGGACAACATGAAAACAGCCTAACCAGCTCTGCTGGCAACAATTTCATTATGCTTTTTGCAGACGTTTACTGACAATGGCCATATTCAACGGGTGTTGTACACACGTCACTTAAAATTAGCTAACAAGCCAGCCAGCTATCATTAGCTAGTTATTAAACAACAATGAACAAAGTACCAACAATGGCTAACATTAGGCTCTAACTAGAAAACAAACAGCACTGGGAAACAAATAACAACGTCCGCTAGGGAGCCAGCCAACTAACGTTAGCTAGCTAGCTAACAGTACCCTTTAGCTTGAAATGAAAACACTTTCTGTCCAATACCTGAAAAAGTAGCTGCTAACGCTAGAATATCTTACCTGTATACATCCTCATGCATGATGATGATGTATCCTTGTCAGGAATGCCATACCACGGTTGCCCTTAGTTTGAAGATGTAATCCAGAGACAGGTGTTTTCTCCATCTCTTTAGCTATCATACTCTAATTCCACTGATTTCAAACCTTGATCCTCCAGAAAGTGGAGAGCAACACTTATGCATCTCCACTACACAATACATTAAAAAAAGCCATGCTTGACAGGATTACCAACACATACCGACAAGCTCAAAAAGACAGAAGCCTTGAATATAGCAGACCAATCAGAATTCATCTCTCGGCATGTGCAGCCCACTCATTATTGCAGCCAATCATGACTGGTGGGAAGGTTGCTTCCTTTTTCTGTGGCTTTACCCACAAGGCTCGTAATTTAATTAACAATTGTATTCATATTTACAGATGGCATACATTTTGGTTATTAAGGCACATGAAAGTTCACATGTTTGAGAAGGCCCCAAAACGCATTTTGATAAAAATACATTTTGTGACATGCGACATACTTCTAGTTTCCTGAATCGGGTTACATATTTTCTGGCTCAAATAGCCGACCAATCAGCCTGTTACCAACCCTTAGTAAACTTTTGGTTTGTGTCACGCCTGCTCCCGCTCCCCCTCCCTAGCTCTCGAGGGCGCAAGGCTGCCCATCATGATGCACAGTTGTCTCCATCGTTATGTGAACCAGCCCTTGTTTGGAGTCACCTGGACACAATTACTTTGTTGATTGCTCCTCTTATATCTGTCTGTTGCTCAGTTTGATCCCCGTGTCAGCATTATTGTCGTTATGTTTCCCCTGTCCAGACGTCTGTTTTATGTCGGTTATTTATTAAATGGTCACTCCCTGTACTCGCTTCTCGTCTCCCAGTGTCTGTCCTTACAGAATGCTGACACACAATTTGAAGCATCAGTGAGTGTTTTGTTTTTGTTGGTGACATCGGGTCCGGTTGCAGCTGCCCGAAGGAACCGGGGGTGCCTCAGCTGGCTCGTCGGGATTCCACGCCTTAGCTGGCTCGAGAGGTTTCCTTGCCTCAGTTGGCTCACAGGCTCACACCCCACGCCGTGCCTCAGCCGGCTCATCAGGCTCCCACACCTCAGCCGACTCATCAGGCTCCCACAACTCAGCCATCTCTCCAGGCTTCCATGCCTCAGCGGAATTGCCAGGCTCTCACGCCTCAGCCGGCTCATCGGGCTCCCATGCCTCAGCCAGTTCGTCGGGCTCCCACACCTCAGTAGGCTCGTCGGGCTCCCACGCCTCGGCCGGCTCATCAGGCTCCCACACCTCAGCCGGCTCATCGGGCTCCCACGCCTCAGCCGCCTCGCTCCCACGCCTCAGCCACGTCGTCAGCTACTACAGCAAGTGAAATGACTGCAACATTTACAAAGTGCTGCAGTTAGTTTCAGAGTGGATGGCAAGGAATAAGTTAGTCCTAAATATTTCTGAAACTAAAAGCATTGTATTTGGAACAAATCATTCACTATACCCTAAACCTCAACTAAATCTTGTAATAAATCATGTGGAAAATAAGCAAGTTGAGGTGACTAAGTTGAGGTGCACAGACACATGCATACACACACACGATAACATAAGCACTATACACACATGTTCACATGGATTTTGTATTGTAGATATGTGGTAGTGGTGGGGTAGGGACCTGAGGGCACACAGTGTGTTGTGAAATCTGTGAATGTATTGTAATCTTTTCATAATTGTATAACTGCCTTAATTTTGCTGGAACCTAGGAAGAGTAGCTGCTGCCTTGCTAGCAGCTAATGGGGATCCATAATAAATACAAATACAGAGAAAGTAAACCAATGTTTAGTTTTATCATTTGGGTTAACTATCCTATTATGTAACTTTTTGGTCAAAGTCACCAAATTCACATCGACATATGAGTTTCAGAGTTCAGAGTATAGATCTGTCATTCTCATTGAATGCAAGTCTAAAAGCAGTAGATCTATACTATGTGCACTATTTTTATGCTTCCCACTCTTAAGTTTTGTTTTTGTGTCTTTTACTTTCGGTTCGTACACTAACTTCAAACAGCTGAAAATAAAATATTTGTTGTTTTTAAAAATATTTCAGATCGGTTCTTAACACTAAATACTGCTTGTTTTGTTAGATAAACTGTAATTAGGTGAACCATTATAATTTTCGCAAACAGGAAATGGCAGAGCGTTTTCTGCATATTGCAACTTTAAGTATGACATTTTTTTCTGGATTTTCAGTGGCTCTTCAAAGTCTTTTTGTTCTGTGATGAATAAACTATTGAGTGTTTTAAAAGATAATTCAAGTCACATAGCCTTCGTTCCCAAGTGTTGCTTCTGAGACTGAGGTATTTGCATAACAATGGACAAGGGCGTATATATATATATGTGTATATATATGGTACAGTACAGTAGGTTTGCTATTGGAAACAATTATTATCTCGCATCATTAGCCCTTATCAACACTGCTCTCCCGCTGGGTATAGATGTCAGTTAAACATCTAGTTTTGATTGATGAGCTGACAACTGACGTGAATTCATTGTGAAATCAACAAAAATGGTCAGCATGTCATTGGATTTAGATTTAAAGTTGGGTGAAAAAAAGACTAAATGTCCTTTTTGCAAATTCAATACATTTTTCATGTTGATTCAACATCATAACATATATTTTTTGTTGTTGAAATGACGTGGAAACAACGTTGATTCAACCAGTTTTTGCCCAGTGGGCTGTGTGTGTGTCACTCCTCTGTTGACGACTTGGGAGGGCAGTGTTGGGGTCACTTCCATCTCCCCTAATTTATATGTAATTACAGTCCATCAGAGACATCATGAATATAGTGTTGAGAGTAAACACAGCCACACACACAGACACGCACACACACACACACACACACACACACACATACACATACACATACACACACACACACACACACACACACAGACACAGACACAGACACAGGCACACACACACAGACACGCACGCACGCACGCACGCACACACACACACACACACACACACACACACACACACACACACACACACACACACACACACACACACACACACATACATACATACATACACACACACACACACACACACACACACACACACACACACACACACACACACAGTGCCTTCAGAAAATATTCATACCCCTTGACGTATTTCACGTTTTGTTGTGTTACAGCCTGACTTCAAAATGTATTAAATATATAGATTTTCAATTAGATTTAAGTCAAAACTGTAACTTGGCCACTCAGCAAAATTCAATGTCTTCTTGGTAAGTAAGCAACTCTAATGTAGATTTGGCCTTGTGTTTTAGGTTATTGTCTTGCTGAAAGGTGAATTAATCTCCCAGTTTCTGGTGGAAAGCAGACTGAATCAGGTTTTCCTCTAGGATGTTACCTGTGCTTAGCTCCATTCCGTTTATTTTTTACACTGAAAAACTCCCCAATCCTCAATGATTACAAGCATACTCATAACATGATGCACCACCACAATGCTGGTACTCAGTAATGTGTTATATTGGATTTGCCCCAAACATAACACTTTCTATTCAGGAGGAAAAGTTATTTGCTTTGCCAAATGTTTTGCAATATTACTTTAGTGCCTTGTTGCAAACAGGATGCATGTTTTGGAATATTTGTATTCTGTATAGGTTTCCTTATTTTTACTCTGTTAGTTACGTTCGTATCCTCAGTTTTCTTCTATCACAGCCAATAAACATTGTAACTGTTTTAAAGTCATCATTGGTCTCATTGTGAATTCCCTGAGCGGTTTCCTTCCTCTCCGGCAACTGAGTTAGGAAGGATTTCTGTATATTTGTAGTGACTGCGTGTATTGATACACCATACAAAGTGTAATTGATAACTTCACCATGCTCAAAAGGATATTCAATGTCTGATTTTTATTTGTTTTACCCATCTACCAATAGGTGCCATACTTTGTGAGACACTGGAAAACCTCCCTGCTCTTTGTAGTTTAATCTGTGCTTCAAATTCACTGCTCGACTGAGGGACCTTACAGATATTTGTATGTGTAGGGTACAGAGATGAGGTAGTCATTCAATTATTGCACAAATTAATATTGCACAAAGAGTGAGTCCATACAACTTATTATGTGACTTGTTAAGCATATTTTTTACTCCTGAACTTATTTATGCTTGCCAAAACAAAGGGGTTGAATACTTATTGAATCAAGACATATAAGCTTTTCATTTGTAATTCATTTGTATAAATGAATACAAAATTCATTCCACTTTGACATTATGGGGTATTGTGTGTACGGCAGGCCAGTTGCAATTCTTTAAAATTGAATGAATTAAACATTTAGGCTGTAACACAACAAAATGTGGGAAAGGTCAAGGGGTGTGATGTACACCTCAATTTTCTTAATCCCGCCTCTACATTGATGTCACTCTCTATCTCTCTATATATATATTTCTCTCTCTCTGGCTCTCTCGTTCTCTCTCTGCCTGCTTGCCTTTCTTCATCCCTCCATCCCATCCCTGTGTTAAATCCGAACGCCCGGTAAAAACGCCTCTCCACATCATTGCCTGCACCAACCAACCCAGGAGTCACAATCCTCTCTTAGAAGAAGCATTCAAAGCTTCTCTCGAATCCAGGGATTTTCTTCCAAGTTACTTTTCAACTGTTCATCGATCCCGATGCAACCAGCTCCCCTTGACTGGGCTTTAAAATAAAAGCTTGAAGTTCTCTGTGACTATACCACCTCCTCCATCTTCTCCAACATAAACCTGGAGTCCCACCCTATTATGTTCACAAAGCAGCATACCTACATTATAGAGTGCACTCATTGAAGAGGCATGGAGGAGGTCAGACTGCTTTGTTCTTCCAATAGACACTCAATTAGCCTGACGTTTAGGCCCCAGTCAGTGCCTTCCTTTGTTACCTCAGGCATCTAATGATTTCCCTCTCCTGTGCTGGAGCCTGTGTGTTAGTGTCTCCTACTGTTGTTTTCTGGCTCAACTCTATGTCAGTGGTGTGGTGAGTCTGTCGGTCTCAGGGCTAGCACAAGATGGCAGTGCTCCTACCCTCACTGCCCACACCACTCACTGCATATGCCCTCTCATCTGTCTGAATTCCAAATCGGGAACTAGATTTTGTACCCGCAAGGCAGTTGCGTAGATGTTAGACAGGGTTACAGTAGGTGGTAGAGGATCAATTCGGAATTCATTGTATGTTGTCCAGTAGCATTTCTCATAACCAAAAATGAGCTGACCCTGTGTCAGGTACTTAGGTACAACTCCTTCCCACTCATTGCCACTCATGGGCAATTGTGTGCTACGAGCTAGCATATGCCATACCATGGTGGCATGGAACTGGGCTGAGCTGAACTAGGGGGACTAGGGGAACAGGGGTGGGTAGCTGAGGTAGGGTTACTCGGGTGATGCCCATCAGGGCTCTGATGACAGATTCGCGCCACAGATTTAAACCTCATCATGCCGAGCCCAGCTCCTCAGCTCCCTGGCAGTTATTCACCAAAGACAAGAAGGTGGCTCACAGGAGGCTCTTCCTCTTCCTCAGACTCTTTTTTTTCTATTGCCAAATCTCTTCTTCAGTCTGCAACAAAGATGTGAAGGAGAGAGATAGGTTTTGGCGAAGAAGCCTTATTGCATTGTTTAGAGATGAAAAAATGTGAAAGATTAATAAAGAGGGAAAAAAAGAGGGGTACACTACCCGTCAAAGGTTTTAGAACACCTACTCATTCAAGGGTTTTTCTTTATTTTCATTTTATTTCTACATTGTAGAATAATAGTGAAGACATCAAAACTATGAAATAACACGTGGGATCATGTAGTAACCAAAACAGTGTTACCTTGATGACAGCTTTGCACACTCTTGGCATTCTCTCAACCAGCTTCACCTGGAATGCTTTTACAACAGTCTTGAAGGAGTTCCCATATACAATGAGCACAGGTCATCTGATGCATCACTCCCCTTCTTGGTCAAATAACCCTTACACAGCCTGGAGGTGTGTTCGGTCATTGTCCTGTTGAAAAACAAGTGAGAGTACCGCTAAGCCCAAATCAGATGGGATGCTGTATTGCTGCAGAATGCTGTGGGAGCCATGCTGGTTAAGTGTGCCTTGAATTCTAAATAAATCACAGACAGTGTCACCAGCAAAGCACCTACACACCATAACATCTCTTCCTCCATGCTTTACGGTGGGAAATAGACATGAGGAGATTATCCGTTCACCCACATCTCAGAAAGACACGGCGGTTGGAACCAAAAATCTCAAATTTGGACTCCATACCAAAGGACATATTTCCACCGGTTGAATGTCCATTGCTTGTGTTTCTTGGCCCAAGCAAGTCTCTTCTTCTTGTTGTTGTCCTTTAATAGTGGTTTCTTTGAAGCAATTCAACCATGAAGGCCTGATTCACGCAGTCTCTTCTGAACAGTTGATGTTGAGATGTGTCTGTTACTTGAACTCTGTGAAGCAGTTATTTGGGCTGCATTTTCTGAGACTGGTAACTCTGATGAATGTATCCTATGCAAAAAGGTAACTCTGGGTCTTCCACTCCTGTGGCGGTGCTCAAGAGGTGCCAGTTTCATCATAACGCTTGATGGTTTTTGTGACTGCACTTGAAGAAACTTTCAGATCTTGAAATGTTTCAAATTGACTGACCTTCATGTCTTAAAGTAATGATGGACTGTTGCTATCTAAGTCATTCCAAAGGATAGTTTTAACAGAGCAAATTAAATGTAGCCATACTTTATGAGTCATATATCATCAATTACACTATTTAAGCTTATATAGTATTTGAGAAGTCATCAACAAATATCTTTTCAATTCAACCCAGGGTTTAACAAAGAATAGCCAATACATTTACATTTACATTTAAGTCATTTAGCAGACGCTCTTATCCAGAGCGACTTACAAATTGGTGCATTCACCTTATGACATCCAGTGGAACAGCCACTTTACAATAGTGCATCTAAATCTTTTAAGGGGGGTGAGAAGGATTACTTTATCCTATCCTAGGTATTCCTTAAAGAGGTGGGGTTTCAGGTGTCTCCGGAAGGTGGTGATTGACTCCGCTGTCCTGGCGTCGTGAGGGAGTTTGTTCCACCATTGTGGGGCCAGAGCAGCGAACAGTTTTGACTGGGCTGAGCGGGAACTGTACTTCCTCAGTGGTAGGGAGGCGAGCAGGCCAGAGGTGGATGAACGCAGTGCCCTTGTTTGGGTGTAGGGCCTGATCAGAGCCTGGAGGTACTGAGGTGCCGTTCCCCTCACAGCTCCGTAGGCAAGCACCATGGTCTTGTAGCGGATGCGAGCTTCAACTGGAAGCCAGTGGAGAGAGCGGAGGAGCGGGGTGACGTGAGAGAACTTGGGAAGGTTGAACACCAGACGGGCTGCGGCGTTCTGGATGAGTTGTAGGGGTTTAATGGCACAGGCAGGGAGCCCAGCCAACAGCGAGTTGCAGTAATCCAGACGGGAGATGACAAGTGCCTGGATTAGGACCTGCGCCGCTTCCTGTGTGAGGCAGGGTCGTACTCTGCGGATGTTGTAGAGCATGAACCTACAGGAACGGGCCACCGCCTTGATGTTAGTTGAGAACGACAGGGTGTTGTCCAGGATCACGCCAAGGTTCTTAGCGCTCTGGGAGGAGGACACAATGGAGTTGTCAACCGTGATGGCGAGATCATGGAACGGGCAGTCCTTCCCGGGAGGAAGAGCAGCTCCGTCTTGCCGAGGTTCAGCTTGAGGTGGTGATCCGTCATCCACACTGATATGTCTGCCAGACATGCAGAGATGCGATTCACCACCTGGTCATCAGAAGGAGGAAAGGAGAAGATTAATTGTGTGTCGTCTGCATAGCAATGATAGGAGAGACCATGTGAGGTTATGACAGAGCCAAGTAATATAATAATAATAATAATATATGATTTAGCAGACGCTTTTATCCAAAGCGAAAGTCATGTGTGCATACATTCTACGCATTCTACGTATGGGTGGTCCCGGGATCGAACCCACTACCCTGGCGTTACAAGCGCCATGCTCTACCAACTGAGCTACAGAAGGACCACAAGATAGCGAGAATAGGAGAGGGCCTGAACAGAGCCCTGGGGGACACCAGTGGTGAGAGCGCGTGGTGGGAGACAGATTCTCGCCACGCCACCTGGTAGGAGCGACCTGTCAGGTAGGACGCAATCCAAGCGTGGGCCGCGCCGGAGATGCCCAAATCGGAGAGGATGGAGAGGAGGATCTGATGGTTCACAGTATCGAAGGCAGCCGATAGGTCTAGAAGGATGAGAGCAGAGGAGAGAGAGTTAGCTTTAGCGGTGCGGAGCGCCTCCGTGATACAGAGAAGAGCAGTCTCAGTTGAATGACTAGTCTTGAAACCTGACTGATTTGGATCAAGAAGGTCATTCTGAGAGAGATAGCGGGAGAGCTGGCCAAGGACGGCACGTTCAAGAGTTTTGGAGAGAAAAGAAAGAAGGGATACTGGTCTGTAGTTGTTGACATCGGAGGGATCGAGTGTAGGTTTTTTCAGAAGGGGTGCAACTCTCGCTCTCTTGAAGACGGAAGGGACGTAGCCAGCGGTCAGAGATGAGTTGATGAGCGAGGTGAGGTAAGGGAGAAGGTCTCCGGAAATGGTCTGGAGAAGAGAGGAGGGGATAGGGTCGAGCGGGCAGGTTGTTGGGCGGCCGGCCGTCACAAGACGCGAGATTTCATCTGGAGAGAGAGGGGAGAAAGAGGTCAGAGCACCAGGTAGGGCAGTGTGAGCAGAACCAGCGGTGTCGTTTGACTTAGCAAACGAGGATCGGATGTCATCGACCTTCTTTTCAAAATGGTTGACGAAGTCATCTGCAGAGAGGGAGGAGGGGGAGGGGGAGGAGGATTCAGGAGGGAGGAGAAGGTGGCAAAGAGCTTCCTAGGGTTAGAGGCAGATGCTTGGAATTTAGAGTGGTAGAAAGTGGCTTTAGCAGCAGAGACAGAGGAGGAAAATGTAGAGAGGAGGGAGCGAAAGGATGCCAGGTCCGCAGGGAGGCGAGTTTTCCTCCATTTCCGCTCGGCTGCCCGGAGCCCTGTTCTGTGAGCTCGCAATGAGTCGTCGAGCCACGGAGCGGGAGGGGAGGACCGAGCCGGCCTGGAAGATAGGGGACATAGAGAGTCAAAGGATGCAGAAAGGGAGGAGAGGAGGGTTGAGGAGGCAGAATCAGGAGATAAGTTGGAGAAGGTTTGAGCAGAGGGAAGAGATGATAGGATGGAAGAGGAGAGAGTAGCGGGGGAGAGAGAGCGAAGGTTGGGACGGCGCGATACCATCCGAGTAGGGGCAGTGTGGGAAGTGTTGGATGAGAGCGAGAGGGAAAAGGATACAAGGTAGTGGTCGGAGACTTGGAGGGGAGTTGCAATGAGGTTAGTGGAAGAACAGCATCTAGTAAAGATGAGGTCGAGCGTATTGCCTGCCTTGTGAGTAGGGGGGGAAGGTGAGAGGGTGAGGTCAAAAGAGGAAAGGAGTGGAAAGAAGGAGGCAGAGAGGAATGAGTCAAAGGTAGACGTGGGGAGGTTAAAGTCGCCCAGAACTGTGAGAGGTGAGCCGTTCTCAGGAAAGGAGCTTATCAAGGCATCAAGCTCATTGATGAACTCTCCGAGGGGACCTGTAGGGCGATAAATGATAAGGATGTTAAGCTTGAAAGGGCTGGTAACTGTGACAGCATGAAATTCAAAGGAGGCGATAGACAGATGGGTAAGGGAGAAAGAGAGAATGACCACTTGGGAGAGATGAGGATCCCGGTGCCACCACCCCGCTGACCAGAAGCTCTCGGGGTGTGCGAGAACACGTGGGCGGACGAAGATATACATATGGGCGGAGGGTTTCATGCTTTGGTTTCATTTCATATATACTCTTCAAGGTGATCCTTAATACGTTTTATTCTCGTCTCCGTCTCTACCAAAAATCTTAGTTAAAGAATAGGACTAAAGTGCATTTAAAGTTTGATTAGATGTATTATTATTTTTATTTGACCGTTATTTAACTAGGCAAGTCAGTTAAGAAAAAAATATTATCTTATTTACAATGATGGCCTACCCCGGCAAAGCTGGGCCCCAATCACAGCCGGTTGTAATGCAGCCTGGAATCGAACCAGGGTCTGTAGTGATGCCTCTAGCACTGAGATGCAGTGCGTTAGACTGCTGCCCCACTCGGGAGAAAATTTAAGAGATTAGATTTCGTTATATTGTTAAACTTAGTGCACCAGTGGCTCAGATGAAATTTTCTAAGCATTAGATATCCTTTAAATGTTGTT
The DNA here is from genome assembly GCF_023373465.1 of Oncorhynchus keta. Lineage (NCBI taxonomy): Eukaryota > Metazoa > Chordata > Actinopteri > Salmoniformes > Salmonidae > Oncorhynchus > Oncorhynchus keta. The sequence goes on from NC_068434.1 coordinate 46,770,141, forward strand.
ATTTGGTTGCGCTGTGAACCAAACACAATTCAATAATATTTCTGCAATAAAGTAAATAGCCTAAAGTTAAGGCTATTGTACAAACTAACACAACAGTAGTTATTCAACCTTAATATTAGTAACACATCCATGGCCACATTTTGAGGTTAGCCTATCGTAACTATGAATGTATTCTGATGTATTCATCGAAAATGTGCATGTTCAAGATTGCATGCAAAGGTCACAGATTATTCTCGCGGGTAGCCCTCTCCTGGCATCTGCCGAACCCAGATTCGTCCGTCGGACAGCCAGATGGTGAAGCGTGATTTATCACTCCAGAGAATGCATTTCCACTGCTACATAGTGCAATGACGGTGAGCTTTACATCACTCCTGCTGACGTTTGGCAAATGCGCATGGTGATCTTAGGCTTGTGTGCAGCTGGTCGGCCATGGAAACCCATTTCATGACACTCCAGACGAACAGTTATTGTGCTGATGTTACTTCCAGAGGCAGTTTGGAACTCAGTAGCGAGTGTTGCAACTGAGGACAGACGATTTATATGCATTACGTGCTTCAGCACTTGGTGGTCCCATTTTGTGAGCTTGTGTGGCCTACCACTGTGTGGCTGAGCTGTTGTTGCTCCTAAAGGTTTCTGCAGGGCAGAAATTCTATGAACTGACTTGTTGGAAAAGTGGCATCCTATGATGGTGCCATGTTGAATGTCACTAGCTCGTCAGTACAGGCCATTCTACTGCCAATGTTTGTCTATGGAGATTGCATGGCTGTGTGCTTGATTTTATACACCTGTCAGCAACAGGTTTGGCTGAAATAGCTGAATCCACTCATTTGAAGGGGAGCCCACATACATTTGTAATGATAGGGCATAATAGGGCAGGCATTTGCAGTTAAAGTAAGTGAAGTCACAAGTGTCTTTCATGAAGTTCTAAAAAAGGGATAGTTCACCCAAATTCCAAAATAAAATGTTGGTTTCCTTACCCTATAAGTTGTCTAGGGACAGCAATACAGGATTTGGATTAGTTCTCATGGCCCTGTTTCCAAATTTGTCGCCACTAACCATTTGGACATGATGTGTGAAAAATGCTAATATCAAAACCGTGGCTAGAAGTAGATTTGTGCCACAAATGCTAAAATGTTAGCATTGGAAATAAAACCAAAGCATGGATTGCTGTCATACCTTGTCCATAGCTTGCTTGCCGAGGATTATAGGCTTGAGGTGGCTTCCTTGATCACGCAGGTCGCCAGCTTACATAAGAAACTGGGGAAATAAGCGGCTACAAACAACTAATAATTTCGTCATCCTGGAGCCTGATCTTCCTGCACCTTCGTCGCCACTTTTACCTGTGCCTGCCGCCCACAGTGTCTACTCCTACGATTTTGAAGTCGACGTTGGTAACCTTCCATCCCTGCTCTGGATCGAACCGGGCTTCTCGAGGCCTCATCCATCCATAAACTGTTCTCCGAATCCTGTGACGTGTGGGAGTGGGTGGATTTCCTCGTCTTTTTCACCAGCCATGATTTTGGGCAGCTCCATGGTAAGAAATGTGACCGTTCCTGGTGCAAAAACAATGTCCTATCCAGGAGTTCGAGAAAATCACATTACTAAGCTGCTCCTGAATTTACTACTTCAGGACATGGAAATCGATTCTATCGTAGTCCATGTGGATTTTAATGACATTATAAAGGGCAGCTCTGAACAGTTGAAACTGGATTTTAAAAGAGCTGATTTGACACTCTGCTAGAAAGAAAGAAAAAACCCATCATATCTGAATGCCTCTGCTGATCCTATAGCTATTGTATGCAGTAATCATGTGCCTATGAACCAGATTTATACTGTTAGCACTGAGGCAGTGTGCCCTAGTAGGAAGTCCACTGTAAATAACATGAGCATATTTACTTCTGCTAAACTTCCCAGTAAAGCAATGAAAACAAGTAAGCATCCCAGAAGAAACATGCTTAAAATAGGCCACGTTAACATATGTAGCTTAAGGAACAAGGTTCATGAAATCAATAAATTGCTAGTAACAGATGACATTCATTTCTATCTCTGAAACTCACTTAGATAATACCTTTGACGATACAGTGGGAGCAACACAAGTTTAGAACATTTACCAAAAAGACAGAAATGCCAATGGTGGAGGTGTTGCTGTTTATATTCAGAACCACATTCCTGTTAAGCTTAGATATGATCTCATGTTAAATACTGTTGAAGTAATATGGCTACAGGTTCATCTGACTCACCTAATGTCAATTTTTGTGGGAAACTGCTACAAACAACCAAGTGCTAACAGTAAGTATCTGGATAACACATGTGAAATGCTTGATAATGTATTTGATATCAACAGATTTACATTTTCTGGGTGATTTAAATATTTACTGGCTTTCATCAAGCTACCCACTCAAGAAAAAACTTTAACATGTAACCAGTGCCTGCAACCTGGTTCAGGTTATCAGTCAACCTACCAGGCTTGTTACAAACAGCACAGGATTTAAATCATCAACATGTATTTATCCCATCTATACTAATGCCGCAGAAATTTTCTTGAAAAAAGTATCCAGTACTCAGCTCCACCATTCTATGAATCAGATGGCTTGTTCATCATCAAACCGAATGATATTGCCAACTACTTCAGTGATTTTTTCATTGGCAAGATTAGCAAACATAGACATGACATGTCAGCAACAAACACTGACACTACACATCCAAGTATATCTGACCTAATTATGGAAGACAAGCATTCAAATGTTCAATTCCGTAAAGTGAGTGTGGAAGAGGTGAAAAAATGATTGTTGTCTACTAACAATGACAAGCCACCGTGGTCTGACAACTTGGATGGAAAATGACTTAGGATAATACCAGACGACATTGCCACTCCTATTTGCCATATGTGGCTCTCCACCTGGATTCGGTGTTACGTAGCAAGATGTGAAATTGGTGTATGAGTCTCTAAAAGTAGAGACTCATACACTGCACTCATCATACACTGCACTCATCATACACTGCATTTAATGAACAATGGGAAAGTAATTCTGCTTTGACAGTTGATCAAGTTGTAAACTCACTTTTGAAAAAATCACCTTTGAATGTTTTGGTATCAAGTGAAAAGCTCTTCTTTGTCTACACCCATTCAGTATCGTTCACACTCTTTTAAGTTTATCCCCACCCATCTCGTTTCGCTCTCTGAGTACACACTTGATGCTCTGGCCGGTGATTTGATTACCTCTGGATAACATGAAAACAGCCTAACCAGCTCTGCTGGCAACAATTTCATTACACTTTTTGCAGACGTTTACTGACAATGACCATATTCAACAGGTGTTGTACACATGTCACTGAACATTAGCTAACAAGCCAGTCAGCTAACATTAGCTAGTTAAGCAACAATGAACAAGGTACCAACAATGCCTAACATTAGGCATAGAAAACAAACATTAGGCCTAGAAAACAAACAGCTCTGGGAAACAAATAATAACATCCGCTAGGGAGCCAGCCAACTAACGTTAGCTAGCTAACAATACACGTTAGCTTAAGACATACAGCTAGCTAACTAGGTAAACAATGAACCTGGCTAGGTAAACAACATTTTAGATCACACACGTCATGTAACGTTAGCTAATGAGCCAGCCAGCTAACGTTAGCTAGTTAAACAACAATGAACAATGTGCCAACAATGCCACAGTGCTGGGAGCTAATCAACCAGGGCCAATGTTAGCTAGCTAACATTAGGCTCAAATTAGAAAAGCAAAAGGCTCTAGGAAACAAATAATAACGTCAGCTAGGTGAGCCAGCCAGCGAACGTTAGCGAGCTAGCTAACAGTACCCTTTAGCTTGAAATGAAACCACTTTCTTTCCAAATTAGAAACGTGTAATACCTGAACATGTAGCTGCTAAACGCTAGACTATCTTACCTGTATACATCATCATGCATGATTATGATGTCTCCCTGTCAGGAATGCCATACCACGGTTGACCTTAGTTTGAAGATGTAATCCGGAGACAGGTGTTTTCTCCATCTCTTGGAGAGGTGGGGGGGGGGTACTGTCATGCCTGATCCCGCTCCCTGGTGCTCAAGGGTGCCAGGCTGCCCATCATTATGCACACCTGTCACCATCGTTACGCACACCAGTGCATCTTTGGACTCATCAGGATTCCATTACTTTGTTGATTGCCCCTCCTATATCTGTCTGTTCCTCGGGTTGATCCCTGTGTCCGCATTATTGTCGTTATTTTTCCCTTGTCCAGATGCTGTCCTTGTTTGTTTCATGTTGATTATTCATTAAATGTTCACACCCTTTACTTGCTTCTCATCTCCCAGCATCTGTCCTTACAGTTTTACCAGATACAATGCTATTTTACAGTACACAAATTGGTAACAGACATTCAGCATGCTTCTAGGGAATTACATTCAACAAGCACAGCACTTACACAAATGACTGATGATTGGCTAAGATAAATTAATGCTAAAAAAATGTGGGGGCTGTTTTGTTAGACTTTGGTGCAGCTTTTGACATTATCGATCATAGTTTGCTGCTGGAAAAATGTATGTGTTATGGCATTACACCCCCTGCTCTATTGTAGATAAAGAGTTACCTGTCTAACAGAACACAGAGGGTGTTCTTTAATGGAAGTCTCTCCAACATAGTCCCCTTCATTTTTTCAATCTTTACTAACGACATGCCACTGGCTTTAAGTAAAGCCAGTGGCATCAACTTTATACACGTCAGCTAATACAGCAAGTGAAATGACTGCAACATTTACAAAGTGCTGCAGTTAGTTTCAGAGTGGATGGAAAGGAATAAGTTAGTCCTAAATATTTCTGAAACTAAAAGCATTGTATTTGGAACAAATCATTCACTATACCCTAAAACTCAACTAAATCTTGTAATAAATCATGTGGGAAAAAAGCAAGTTGAGGTGACTAAACTGCTTGGATTATAAACGGTCATGGTCAAAACATATTGATAAAACAGTGGCTAAAATGGGGAGAAGTCTGTTATAATAAAGTGCTGTTCTACCTTCTTAAAACAGTTACAAAGTTTAATGGCTGTGATAGAAGAAAACCGAGGATGGATCAACAACATTGTAGTTACTCCACAATACGTAAAATAAGGAAACCTATACAGAATACAAATATTCCAAAACATGCATCCTGTTTGCAACAAGGCACTAAAGTAATATTGCAAAATATTTGGCAAAACAAATAACTTTTCCTCCTGAATACAAAGTGTTATGTTTGGGGCAAATCCAATATAACACATTACTGAGTACCAGCATTGTGGTGGCACATCATGTTATGAGTATGCTTGTAATCATTGAGAATTGGGGAGTTTTTCAGGATAAAAAATAAACGGAATGGAGCTTAGCACAGGCAACAACATCCCAGAGGAAAACCTGATTCAGTCTGCTTTCCACCAGAAACTGGGAGATTAGTTAACATTTCAGCAAGACAATAACCTTAAACACAAGGCCAAATCTACATTAGAGTTGCTTACTTACCAAGAAGACATTGAATTTTGCTGAGTGGCCAAGTTACAGTTTTGACTTAAATCTATTTGAAAATCTATGGCAAAACCTTAAAATGGTGTCTGGCAATTAACAACAACCAATTTGACAGATACTTTTTTGAAGAATTTTGAAAGATCAATGGGCAAATGTTACACAATCCAGGTGTAGAAAGCTCTTAGAGACTTATACAGAAAGACTCACACCTGTAATCGCTGCCAAAAGTGCTCAGGGGTGTTAATACGTATGTAATTAGATATCTGTATTTAATTTTCAATACATTTGAAAAAAAACATATGTTTAACACACAACAAAATGTGAAATATGTCAAGGGGTATGAATACTTTCTGAAGGCACCACGTGTGTGTGTGTGTGTGTGTGTGTGTGTGTGTGTGTGTGTGTGTGTGTGTGTGTGTGTGTGTGTGTGTGTGTGTGTGTGTGTGTGTGTGTGTGTGTGTGTGTGTGTGTGTGTGTGTGTGTGTGTGTGTGCGTGCGTGCGTGTGGTTATGTTCACTCTCAACATTATATTCATTATGTCTCTGATGGACTGTAATTACATATAAATTAGGGGAGATGGAAGTGACCCCAACACTGCCCTCCCAAGTCGTCAACAGAGGAGTGACACACACACAGCCCACTGGGCAAAAACTGGTTGAATCAATGTTGTTTCCACGTCATTTCAACAACAAAAAATCTATGTTATGATGTTGAATCAACATGAAAAATGTAATTGAATTTGCGAAAATGACATTTAGTCTTTTTTTCACCCAACTTTAAATCTAAATTCAATGACATGCTGACCATTTTTGTTGATTTCACAATGAATTCACATCAGTTGACAGCTCATCAATCATAACTAGATGTTTAACAGACATCTGTGCCCAGCGGGAGAGCAGTGGTGATAAGGGCTAATGATGCGAGATTATAATTGTTTCCAATAGCAAACCTACTGTACTGTACCATATATATATATATATATATACACACAGCTCAAAAAAAATAAAGGGAACACTTAAACAACACAATGTAACTCCAGGTCAATCACACTTCTGTGAAATCAAACTGTCCACTTAGGAAGCACCACTGATTGACAATACATTTCACATGCTGTTGTGCAAATGGAATAGACATACAAGCATGTGGAGGCCACACACACTACTGAGCCTAATTTTGACTTGTTTTAAGGACATTACATCAAAGTTGGATCAGCCTGTAGTGTGGTTTTCCACTTTAATTTTGAGTGTGACTCCAAATCCAGACCTCCATGTGTTGAGAAATTTGATTTCCATTGATCATTTTTGTGTGATTTTGTTGTCAGCACATTCAACTATGTAAAGAAAAAAATATTTAATAAGAATATTTAATTCATTCAGATCTAGGATGTGTTATTTTAGTGTTCCCTTTATTTTTTTTAGCAGTATATATATATATATATACGCCCTTGTCCATTGTTACACAAATACCTCAGTCTCAGAAGCAACACTTGGGAACGAAGGCTATTTGACTTGAATGATCTTTTAAAACACTCAATACTTTATTAATCACATAACAAAAAGACATTGAAGAGCCACTGTCTGAAAATCCAGAAACATTTTTCATACTTAAAGGTGCAATATGCAGAAAATGCTCTGCCATTTCCTGTTCGTGAAAATTAGAATGGTTCACCTAATTACGTTCCACCTCGCCGCACTGGCCTGGCTACGGGGAGCATTCAGCCAGGTAAGGTTGGGCAGGCTCGGTGCTCGACACCTGTAGTGCGCCTCCACGGTCCGGTCTATCCGGTGCCGCCTCCACACACCAGCCCTCTGGTGGGAGCCCCCCGCACCAGGCTGCCAGAGTCGCTCGTCTGTCCTGAGCTGCCAGAGTCGCTCGTCTGTCCTGAGCTGCCAGTGTCGCCATCAGTCCTGAGCTGCCAGAGTCGCCCGTCTGTCCTGAGCTGCCAGAGTCGCCCGTCTGTCCTGAGCTGCCAGAGTCGCCCGTCTGTCCTGAGCTGCCAGAGCCGCCCACCAGTCAGGAGCTGCCAGAGCCTCCCTCCAGTCCGGATCTGCCAGAGTCTCCCTCCAGTCCGGATCTGCCAGAGTCTCCTCCAGTCAGGAGCTGCCAGAGCCTCCCTCCAGTCCGGATCTGCCAGAGTCTCCCTCCAGTCCGGATCTGCCAGTTCTGCCTGTCAGTCCAGAGGCGCCAATCACTATAGACTCGACCATCAGTCCAGTGGCGTCCTCTAGTCCGGGGTCGGTGGTGAGGGTTCCCGCTCCAGAGACATTACGTAAGTAGGCCAAGTCAGAAGTGAAGTGGGGTCCACGTCCCTCACCAGAACCCCCACCGCGGAGATATGCCCACCCAGACCCTCCCATATATGCTTGGTGTGCGGCCGGGAGTCCGCACCTTTGGGTGGTGGGGGGGGCTACTGTCACACCCTGACCTTAGTATTCTGTGTTTTCTTTATTATTTTGGTTTGGTCAGGGTGTGACATGGGTGATCATATGTTTTTTTAACCTGTCTAGGGCTTTTGTATGTTTATGGGGTTGTTACCAGTCTAGGGGGTTTGTATGTCTATGGTTGCCTAGATTGGTTCTCAATTAGAGGCAGCTGTGTATTGTCTCTGATTGGGAACCATATTTAGGCAGCCATATTCCTTGAGTATTTCGTAGGTGATTATCTATATCTATGGATGTTGCATGTTTGCACTCTGTGTTGATAGCGGTCACGTTCGTTTTGTTTGTTTAGTGTACTTCGTGTTATTTCGTCTTACATTAAAATCATGTATTCACATCACGCTGCGCTTTGGTCCTCCGATCCTTACTACTACTCCTCGTCAGAGGAGGAGGAGGAAGAAGAGTGTGACAAACAGTTAATAATATGTTTTATGGTTTGGAGATCAACTCCCCAGGAGAAGAGGCTGTCTAGCCTATTGCTAACTTTTAGAGTGTATGTAGCATGAAAACAGCTCAAATAAGTAAAGTGAAAAAACAGTCCATCATTACTTTAAGACATGGTCAGTCAATTTAAACATTTCAAGATCTGAAAGTTTCTTCAAGTGCAGTCACAAATCACAAACCATCAAGCGGTATGATGAAACTGGCAACTCATGATCACCGCCACAGGAATGTAGGACTGAGAGTTACTGTTGTTGCATAGGATACGTTCATTAGAGTTACCAGTCTCAGAAATTGCAGCCCAAATAAATGCTTTACAGAGTTCAAGTAACAGACACATCTCAACATCAACTGTTCAGAGGAGACTGCGTGAATCAGGCCTCCATGGTCGAATTGCTTCAAAGAAACCACTATTAAAGGACACCAACAAAGAAGAAGAGACTTGCTTGGGCCAAGAAACACAAGCAATGGACATTCAACCGGTGGAAATATGCCCTTTGGTCTGGAGTCCAAATTTGAGATTTTTGGTTCCAACCGCCGTGTCTTTCTAAGATGTGGTGTGGGTGAACGGATAATCTCCTCATGTCTATTTCCCACCGTAAAGCATGGATGAAGAGATGTTATGGTGTGGAGGTGCTTTGCTGGTGACACTGTCTGTGATTTATTTAGAATTCAAGGCACACTTAACCAGCATGTCTCCCACAGCATTCTGCAGCAATACAGCATCCCATCTGGTTTGGGCTTAGCGGTACTATCACTTGTTTTTCAACAGGACAATGACCAAACACACCTCCAGGCTGTGTAAGGGCTATTTGATCAAGAAGGAGAGTGATGGAGTGTTGCATCAGATGACCTGTGCTCATTGTATGTGGGAACTCCTTCAAGACTGTTGTAAAAGCATTCCAGGTGAAGTTGGTTGAGAGAATGCCAAGAGTGTGCAAAGCTGTCATCAAGCTAAAGGGCCGCTACTTTGAAGAATCTCAAATATAAAATATATTTTGATTTGTTTAACACTGTCTTGGTTCCTACATGATTTAACGTGTTATTTCATAGTTTTGATCTCTTCACTATTATTCTACAATGCAGAAATAAAAGAAAAATAAAGAAAACCCCTTGAATGAGTAGTTGTTCAAAAAACCTTTGACAGGTAGTGTACCCCTCTCTCTTTCCCTCTTTATTCATCTTTCACCTTTTGTCATCTCTAACAATGTAATCAGGCTTCTTCCCTAAAACCTGTCTCTCTCCTTCACATCCTTGTTGCAGACCGAAGAAGAGATTTGGCAATAGAAAAAAAGAGTCTGAGGAAGAGCCTCCTGGGAGCCACCTTCTTGTCTTTGGTGAATAACTGCCAGGGAGCTGAGGAGCTGGGCTCGGCATGATGAGGTTTAAATCTGTGGCGCCAAGCTGTCATCAGAGCCCTGATGGGCATCACCAGAGTCCCCCTAGCTCGGCTACATTACATTTACATTTACATTTAAGTCATTTAGCAGACGCTCTTATCCAGAGCGACTTACAAATTGGTGCATTCACCTTATGACATCCAGTGTAACAGCCACTTTACAATAGTGCATCTAAATCTTATACGGGGGGGGGGGGTGAGAAGGATTACTTTATCCTATCCTAGGTATTCCTTAAAGAGGTGGGGTTTCAGGTGTCTCCGGAAGGTGGTGATTGACTCCGCTGTCCTGGCGTCGTGAGGGAGTTTGTTCCACCATTGGGGGGCCAGAGCAGCGAACAGTTTTGACTGGGCTGAGCGGGAACTGTACTTCCTCAGTGGTAGGGAGGCAAGCAGGCCAGAGGTGGATGAACGCAGTGCCCTTGTTTGGGTGTAGGGCCTGATCAGAGCCTGGAGGTACTGAGGTGCCGTTCCCTCACAGCTCCGTAGGCAAGCACCATGGTCTTGTAGCGGATGCGAGCTTCAACTGGAAGCCAGTGGAGAGAGCGGAGGAGCGGGGTGACGTGAGAGAACTTGGGAAGGTTGAACACCAGACGGGCTGCGGCATTCTGGATGAGTTGTAGGGGTTTAATGGCACAGGCAGGGAGCCCAGCCAACAGCGAGTTGCAGTAATCCAGACGGGAGATGACAAGTGCCTGGATTAGGACCTGCGCCACTTCCTGTGGCTACCCACCCCTGTTTCCCTAGTCCCCCTAGTTCAGCTCAGCCTAGTTCCATGCCATCATGGTATGGCATATGCTAGCTCGTAGCACACAATTGCCCATGAGTGGCAATGAGTGGGAAGGAGTTGTACCTAAGCACTGACACAGGGTCAGCTCATTTATGGTTATGAGAAATGCTACTAGACAACATACAATGAATTCCGAATTGATCCTCTACCACCTACTGTAACCCTGTCTAACATCTACGCAACTGCCTTGCGGGTACAAAATCTAGTTCCCGATTTGGAATTCAGACAGATGAGAGGGCTTATGCAGTGATTGGTGTGGGCAGTGAGAGTAGGAGCACTGCCATCTTGTGCTAGCCCTGAGACCGAAAGACTCATCACACCACTGACATAGAGTTGAGCCAGAAAACAACAGTAGGAGACACTAACACACAGGCTCCAGCACAGGAGAGGGAAATCATTAGATGCCTGAGGTAACAAAGGAAGGCACTGACTGGGGCCTAAACGCTAATTGAGTGTCTATTGGAAGAACAAAGCAGTCTGACCTCCTCAATGCCTCTTCAATGAGTGCACTCTATAATGTAGGTATGCTGCTTTGTGAAGATAAAAGGGTGAAACTCCAGGTTTATGTTGGAGAAGATGGAGGAGGTGGTATAGCCACAGAGAACTTCAAGCTTTTATTTTAAAGCCCAGTCGTCAAGGGGAGCTGGTTGCATCGGGATCGATGAACAGTTGAAAAGTAACTTGGAAGAAAATCCCTGGATTCCAGAGAAGCTTTGAATGCTTCTTCTAAGAGAGGATTGTGACTCAATGGCCTGGGTTGGTTGGTGCAGGCAATGATGTGGAGAGGTGTTTTTAACGGGCCTTCGGATTTAACACAGGGATGGGATAGAGGGATGAAGAAAGGCAAGCAGGCAGAGAGAGCGAGAGAGCCAGAGAGAGAGAAATATATATATACAGTGGGGCAAAAAAGTATTTAGTCAGCCACCAATTGTGCAAGTTCTCCCACTTCAAAAGATGAGAGAGGCCTGTAATTTTCATCATGTAGGTACACTTCAACTAGAACAGACAAATGAGAAAAAAAATCCAGAAAATCACATTGGAGGATTTTTAATGAATTTATTTGCAAATTATGGTGGAAAATAAGTATTTGGTCAATAACAATATACTTTGTTATATACCCTTTGTTGGCAATGACAGAGGTCAAACGTTTTCTGTAAGTCTTCACAAGGTTTTTACACACTGTTGCTGGTATTTTGGCCCATTCCTCCATGCAGATCTCCTCTAGAGCAGTGATGTTTTGGGGCTGTTGCTGGGCAACACAGACTTTCAACTCCCTCCAAAGATGTTATATGGGGTTGAGATCTGGAGACTAGCTAGGCCACTCCAGGACCTTGAAATGCTTCTTACAAAGTCACTCCTTCGTTGCCCGGGCGGTGTGTTTGGGATCATTGTCATGCTGAAAGAACCAGCCACGTTCATCTTCAATGCCCTTGCTGATGGAAGGAGGTTTTCACTCAAAATCTCACGATACATGGCCCCATTCATTCTTTCCTTTACACGGATCAGTCGTCCTGGTCATTTTGCAGAAAAACAGCCCCAAAGCATGATGTTCACCCACTCCCATGCTTCACAGTAGGTATGGTGGTCTTTGGATGCAACTCAGCATTCTTTGTCCTCCAAACACGACGAGTTGACTTTTTTTACCAAAAAGTTATATTTTGGTTTCATCTGACCATATGACATTCTCCCAATCTTCTTCTGGATCATCCAAATGCTCTCTAGCAAACTTCAGACGGGACTGGACATGTAATGGCTTAAGCAGGGGGACACGTCTGGCACTGCAGGATTTGAGTCCCTGGCAGCGTAGTGTGTTACTGATGGTAGGCTTTGTTACTTTGGTCCCAGCTCTCTGCAGGTCATTCACTAGGTCCCCCCGTGTGATTCTGGGATTTTTGCTCACCGTTCTTGTGATCATTTTGACCCCACCGAGTGAGATCTTGCGTGGAGATTATCAGTGGTCTTGTATGTCTTCCATTTCCTAATAATTGTTCCCACAGTTGATTTCTTCAAACCAAGCTGCTTACCTATTGCAGATTCAGTCTTCCCAGCCTGGTGCAGGTCTACAATTTTGTTTATGGTGTCCTTTGACAGCTCTTTGGTCTTGGCCATAGTGGAGTTTGGAGTGTGACTGTTTGAGGTTGTGGACAGGTGTCTTTTATACTGATAACAAGTTCAAACAGGTGCCATTAATACAGGTAACGAGTGGAGGACAGAGGAGCCTCTTAAAGAAGAAGTTACAGGTCTGTGAGAGAAATCTTGCTTGTTTGTAGGTGACCAAATACTTATCTTCCACCATAATTTGCAAATAAATCCATTAAAAATCCTGCAATGTGATTTTCTGGATTTTTTTTTCTCATTTTGTCTGTCATAGTTAAAGTGTACCTATGATGAAAATTACAGGCCTCTCTCATCTTTTTTAAGCTGGAGAACTTGCACAATTGGTGGCTGACTAAATACTTTTTTGCCCCACTGTATAGTGATAGAGAGTGACATCAATGTAGAGGGATTAAGAAAATTGAGGTGTACAGGATATCAGATGTGTCTCACACGTAAAGTGCTTTCAGAGTAGTCACACCCCTTGACTTTTTCCACATTTTGTTGTGTTACAGCCTAAATGTTTAATTAATTCCATTTTAAAGAATTGCAACTGGCCTACCGTACACACAATACCCCATGTCAAAGTGGAATGAATTTTGTATTTATTTATACAAATTAATTACAAATTAAAAGCTTATGTCTTGATTAAATAAGTATTCAACCCCTTTGTTATGGTAAGCATAAATAAGTTCAGGAGTAGAAATGTGCTTAACAAGTCACATAATAATTTGTATGGACTCACTCTTTGTGCAATAATAGTGTTTAACATGATTTTTTAATGACTACCTCATCTCTGTACCCTACACATACAAATATCTGTAAGGTCCCTCAGTCGAGCATTGAATTTGAAGCACAGATTAAACTTCAAAGAGCAGGGAGATTTTCCAGTGTCTCACAAAGTATGGCACCTATTGGTAGATGGGTAAAACAAATAAAAATCAGACATTGAATATCCCTTTGAGCATGGTGAAGTTATCAATTACACTTTGTGTGGTGTATCAATACACCCAGTCACTACAAATATACAGAAACCGTTCCTAACTCAGTTGCCGGAGAGGAAGGAAACCGCTCAGGAATTTCACCATGAGACGAATGGTTACTTTAATGTAAGAAAAAATAACACGAAGTACACTAAATAAACAAACAAAATAACAAAATACACATGACCGCTATCAACACGGAATGCAAACATGCAACATCCATAGACTTAGATAATCACCTGTCATGCATAGGTGTAATAGGTGGCAGGGAAGTCAGGCGCAGGAGAGTCAAATGGAGTGTAAATATGGAGTCTTTTAATAAAGTTCCAAGAGTATGCTCCATAACAATAAATGTACAAACAAACAAAACATGGGTACGAGGACCCCGACGCGTACCTATACAAATAATCACACTACACTGACAACAAAGCAATCTCTGAGGGGAAACAGAGGGTTAAATACACAACAGGTAATGAATGGGATAGAAAACAGGTGTGTGGGAAGACAAGACAAAACCAATGGAAAATGAAAAAAGGATCAATGATGGCTAGAAGACCGGTGACGCTGAGCACCGACCCGAACAAGGAGAGGCAACGACTTCGGCAGAAGTCGTGACACCTACGAAATACTCAAGGAATATGGCTGCCTAAATATGGTTCCCAATCAGAGACAACAATACACAGCTGCCTCTAATTGACAACCAATCTTGGCAACCATAGACATACAAAACCCCTAGACTGGTAAAACCCATAAACATACAAAAGCCCTAGACAGGACAAATATACATATAATCACCCATGTCACACCCTGACCTAACCAAAATAATAAAGAAAACACAGAATACTAAGGTCAGGGCGTGACACTGTTGCTATTGAAGTCATTCCAAAGGATAGTTTTAACAGAGCAAATTAAATGTAGCCATACTTTATGAGTCATATATCATCAATGACACTATTTAAGCTTATATAGTATTTGCGAAGTCATCAACAAATATCTTTTCAATTCAACCCAGGGTTCAACAAAGAATAGCCAATACATATGGGCGGAGGGTTTCATGCTTTGGTTTCATTTCATATATACTCTTCAAGTTATTCCTTAATATGTTTTATTCTCGTCTCCGTCTCAACCAAAAATCTAAGTTAAAGAATAGGACTAAAGTGCATTTAAAGTTTGATTAGATGTATTATTATTTTTATTTGACCGTTATTTAACTAGGCAAGTCAGTTAAGAACAAGTTATTATCTTATTTACAATGATGGCCTACCCCGGCAAAGCTGGGCCAATTGTATGCCTCCTTATGGGACTCCCAATCACAGCCGGTTGTAATGCAGCCTGGAATCGAACCAGGGTCTGTAGTGACGCCTCTAGCACTGAGATGCAGTGCGTTAGACTGCTGCCCCACTCGGGAGAAAATTTGAGAGATTAGATTTCGTTATATTGTTAAACTTAGTGCACCAGTGGCTCAGATGAAACTTTCTAAGCATTAGATATCCTTTAAATGTTGATATTTGGTTGCGCTGTGAACCAAACACAATTCAATAATATTTTTGCACTGAAGACTCTAGTCTAAAGTTAAGGCTATTGTACAAACTAATGCAACAG
Organism: Oncorhynchus keta; assembly: GCF_023373465.1. Lineage (NCBI taxonomy): Eukaryota > Metazoa > Chordata > Actinopteri > Salmoniformes > Salmonidae > Oncorhynchus > Oncorhynchus keta. Next base: position 46,785,384 of record NC_068434.1, read on the forward strand.
TAGTTATTCAACCTTAATATTAGTAACACATCCATGGCCACATCTGATGTAATCATTGAAAATGTGGTTGTTCAAGATAGCATGCAAAGGTCACAGGTCTGTGGAGATATTGACAATTGCTATAATAATATGCGCAGGAACTTGAACAGCATTGATCACTAGCACTATATAATTTTAATTCATGTAATCCCAACTGCAATGCTGGTCATTTGGTTGTGCTATTAGATGAACAACAGTGATAACACATTATGTTGTATAAATATAAAATATCTGATATTGTTTTTCCATTGGATTTTGGTTGTGCTTTTAAATGGTTGAAGGTATAGCGATAATAAACAAAAATGTATATAAAAGAAGACTGAATGTGACTAACCTGCACAGATAGAAAAATGTCCAGATGCCTGTGTGATGACTGACCATTAGGCTAGGTGTGGATGTTCTGAAAGATAAATTCTGATCAATCATCTGAACACTTTATCGACACCTGATTGGCTATCAGCGGGACAATTAGTCAATATCCCTAAATTGATGTTGGTCATCTGCTATTGTCTGCTTGATTTAAAGCAGTGTGTTGGAAGATATAACAGAGAAAGCAAGGATATTTTCAACGGGATTCATTTTTCCAAACTGCCCCCTGTAGGGTAACATGGGGTAAGACCCCCCTAAGATCAACGTCTAATTGCTGAAAAAAAGCATTGAAGGTGGATGATGGCCATACTTAGGGTAACAAACCATGAAGCAAAATACATGGCTACATTTGACAGATTTTTTTTGTGAATTAATTAAATGTATTATTTTTGAAAATCTTGCCCCCAACATACTAACCTAGCATATTACTACTCCAAAATCATCAACATTTTCCTCTCTAAACAAGTGGATGATTTATTTTAAGATTTCCCTATATGTATATAAAATAAATGTATGTATCTAACTTTATTGGATTTATATCTACCACTTTTTCTAAATTACAAAAAATATGATAAATTTACCTCAAAATCGTTTTGATGGAATTACTTCAAACGTGTTGATGAAACAGAGGAAATTTGTAGTTCATCAAAACTAGCGTCTCGCATCTCGAATCTCTTGACGGAAGCATGGAGGTTTTTATTCTAGGCATGAAAATATTTCAACATCATGTCTAGACAACAATATGTGTCTACAGTGATATCTCATCCTTGGCTGCCAAATGCATAGGTTTCCACATAATATTTAAATTTAGGAGGTGCACGTTAATCATTATTTTAGCGATCCACGGTAGATGTCCAATGATGTCACGCATATGGTAATATGGTCAAACATTTGCTAGCTAGCTAACCAACAACTGTAACAATATATGTGAGAGACAACAAGCGCTCATTGTGCAACTTTATGTTTTCAATAAACATTGGAGACGAAAACTAGTTTACATGTTGTCAATCTAAGGCAACCCTATCTATTTTGCCCATTGTTGCGCACACGTCGGTTTAATTGCTAAACAACCACCCCGTGTACTGAAGTTGAAATTTCAAATGGTTACGGTAAGTGTTAAGGTTAGGATTAGGTAAAGGTTATGGTTAAGGTTAGAGTTTTGGTGTGTGTGGGGGTGGATTCTTATGACATTACCAGCAGTAAGATTTGAGTTTGATTTCCAAAAAGACAAGGACTGTAGCTTTCAAATGATTTGTCACTTTCTATTTTCTGTCAACGATATTTTTTGGTGGGGCACCCCCAAAACTCGCCTTGCCAAGTACCGGGTCCCAATCAACCACTCAGAGTTTAAAAGGCTAACCATGTTGTAAATTAGGTCCATCAGGATGAACCTCTCAGTGACACCATTGTAGAAGTCTTCTTTATTCCCTTTGAGTTTTAAACATTTCTCAGTCCCAGTTGACATGAGGCACAGTTGTACTTCACCAACACTCCCAATACATAATGACTGTTTCTATCAAATCATTCTGTATTCTGTTGGATGTACCCAGAAACACGGTGGAAGTCTCCAAGTGTCAAGCTAGCCTTACATTTTTGTCAGCAAAGGTGTAGAATAGCTTCACATTGTTGCCACGAGTACATGAGCTAGCTTATTACCACGTAATGCTAACACATGTTACCCTAGGTAGGATGTTGACAACTCCATTGTGTCCTCCTCCCAGAGCGCTAAGAACCTTGGCGTGATCCTGGACAACACCCTGTCGTTCTCAACTAACATCAAGGCGGTGGCCCGTTCCTGTAGGTTCATGCTCTACAAAATCCGCAGAGTACGACCCTGCCTCACACAGGAAGCGGCGCAGGTCCTAATCCAGGCACTTGTCATCTCCCGTCTGGATTACTGCAACTCGCTGTTGGCTGGGCTCCCTGCCTGTGCCATTAAACCCCTACAACTCATCCAGAACGCCGCAGCCCGTCTGGTGTTCAACCTTCCCAAGTTCTCTCACGTCACCCCGCTCCTCCGCTCTCTCCACTGGCTTCCAGTTGAAGCTCGCATCCGCTACAAGACCATGGTGCTTGCCTACGGAGCTGTGAGGGGAACGGCACCTCAGTACCTCCAGGCTCTGATCAGACCCTACACCCAAACAAGGGCACTGCGTTCATCCACCTCTGGCCTGCTCGCCTCCCTACCACTGAGGAAGTACAGTTCCCGCTCAGCCCAGTCAAAACTGTTCGCTGCTCTGGCCCCCAATGGTGGAACAAACTCCCCACGACGCCAGGACAGCGGAGTCAATCACCACCTTCCGGAGACACCTGAAACCCCACCTCTTTAAGGAATACCTAGGATAGGATAAAGTAATCCTTCTCACCCCCCTTAAAAGATTTAGATGCACTATTGTAAAGTGGCTGTTCCACTGGATGTCATAAGGTGAATGCACCAATTTGTAAGTCGCTCTGGATAAGAGCGTCTGCTAAATGACTTAAATGTAAATGTAAATGTAAATGTTGCTCTAATTGTCCTTCGAAATCTTACAGTTTTCCTTTATTGTGGACGGTCACTGGTTGTTTTTTCTGCTCATTTATTGCCAGATTGATCCATCTGTTCCCAAATGTTTTTAGCGTGATATGGTGTTGGATATGGGATGCCAACTTGTCATGTTTGTTGAGGGCATTGGTCAGGTTGTTGAGGTTGCAGAAGCCGCATGCTATGCAATCGTTGTCCCTGATTGAGAAGAGCAGGCAGCGTAACTAGTACAGACGTCTACTGGTAGCGCAACCACACAGCCATTGTTTTCATTCATACCACTCCTGTTTAAACAATCTTATGATTTCCTGTTCCTCCAGGAAGTGCAGGTGTTGTTCTGTATACCAAGTTTTCCTTTACAGTCAAATCAAATCAAATGTATTTATATAGCCCTTCGTACATCAGCTGATATCTCAAAGTGCTGTACAGAAACCCAGCCTAAAACCCCAAACAGAAAACAATGCAGGTGTAAAAGCACGGTGGCTAGGAAAAACTCCCTAGAAAGGCCAAAACCTAGGAAGAAACCTAGAGAGGAACCGGGCTATGTGGGGTGGCCAGTCCTCTTCTGGCTGTGCCGGGTAGAGATTATAATAGAACATGACCAAGATGTTCAAATGTTCATAAATGACCAGCATGGTCGAATAATAATAAGGCAGAACAGTTGAAACTGGAGCAGCAGCACAGTCAGGTGGACTGGGGACAGCAAGGAGCCATCATGTCAGGTAGTCCTGGGGCACGGTCCTAGGGCTCAGGTCCTCCGAGAGAGAGAAAGAAAGAGAGAATTAGAGAGAGCATATGTGGGGTGGCCAGTCCTCTTCTGGCTGTGCCGGTGGAGATTATAACAGAACGTGGCCAAGATGTTCAAATGTTCATAAATGACCAGCATGGTTGAATAATAGTAAGGCAGAACAGTTGAAACTGGAGCAGCAGCATGGCCAGGTGGACTGGGGACAGCAAGGAGTCATCATGTCAGGTAGTCCTGGGACATGGTCCTAGGGCCCAGGCCAGTTGAAACTGGAGCAGCAGCATGGCCAGGTGGACTGGGGACAGCAAGGAGTCATCATCTCAGGTAGTCCTGGGGCATGGTCCTAGGGCTCAGGTCCTCCGAGAGAGAGAAAGAAAGAGAGAAGGAGATAATTAGAGAACGCACACTTAGATTCACACAGGACACCGAATAGGACAGGAGAAGTACTCCAGATATAACAAACTGACCCTAGCCCCCCGACACATAAACTACTGCAGCATAAATACTGGAGGCTGAGACAGGAGGGGTCAGGAGACACTGTGGCCCCATCCGAGGACACCCCCGGACAGGGCCAAACAGGAAGGATATAAGTCCAACTGGGATTTTTTTTGCGGCGCAGTATAGTGTCCATTTTATCAGGTTGTTTTTGCTAGCTAGCAAGCTAGCTTCATTCAGTTTAAGGGTTGCGTGCGCCAAATGATGTAGACTCCCAAATGTGCAGAGCTCACCCACACAACATTTTTAGGCAATACACATTCACAAAATATCTAATCCGCTCAATGAAACAAATGTCAGCTAGGAAAAGCAGTGAGGCCTATGCTGACTCTGTCCATTAACAGCCTTTGGAGTCAGGAATGGCATCAACTAATTGAATGGATGGGGACATTGAGGAGAAAGGCATGCATATCCTGGCACTTTTCCTGAGGTTTTGATGCAGTTTGTTAAGCAAGTGTTGAGATCTTGAGCATAAAAACCACCAGAATCATTTAGAAAAAACATTAGATAAGAAAATAAATATTTGTATGTAATTGTATTTTTACTAGGCTTTTCATAACTGCTTATATGATTAGATTATCACAGGGTAAGCACTGCCTACCCTGACTGCACATTGCTGCATCTCATAGCCTTCAAAGTACAGTCACCAGATTGTGAGGACAGAAGCTGGGAGACATGAAGCAAGTACAGGGAGTGAAGATTTCATGGATAAACGGACATTTAACAAAACAAGAACAGTGTCTGGACAGGGGGAACAAAACGGCATTAGGACATTAATGCAGACACGTGGAAGAACCTGAGGAAGTGACAGATATAGGGAAGACAATCAATAAAGTCCAGGTGAGTACCATGAAGTGCTGATGTGAGTAACGATGGTGACAGGTGTGCGTAATGATGGGCCACCTGGTGCCCTTGAGCGCCAGAGAGGGGGAGCTGGAGCAGGCGTGACACAGATTTTTTCTTCATAAATTTAAATGAGCAGATTGAGTTTTTAAAGAAAGACTAATACAGCAGCAAATCCTCCACCAGACAGACTGACATAAAAATTCTAAAGTAAAATTGGTGGAACATTGTGTGTCATTCCAGGACCCTCTATTGAAAAATTTCCAGATTCTACTACCATGTCCATCCACTCCGCCAGACACCATCTTGGGATGAGGAAATCTGTTTTTCTGCCTGTCAATCTGGGGGGCTAGTACCCTTCCCTTTCTGTCATATCTGCCCCTGAACCAATCATTCTCTCCATTCAGACCGTGTTGCTGGCAATACAGAGCGAGCTGCAGAGCAGGCAGGAAACTACATGGAGTGAATAACGGCCCACATTGCATCCTATTCAGCTGCAGACGGATTTTCCCTAATATATAGGGAATAGGGTGCCACTTAGGACATCCACAGGGAAGTGCGGGCTGAAAAACAAGGAAGTGGGAGAGGGAAAAGCAAAAAGGGTGATTTCTTTGTATTTGGGACTGAAGCACACAAACTTCATGACCGGCTAGCCACTTCAGCACATTGCTTTGGGAAAATTGGATTAGTCTAGTTTTGTTTAGTGATGTATGCTTGTGTAAGCACTGATGTTGTGTGATGCAGTACTCACACTCAGACTCAGACCCAGACAGAGCTTTGTTCCAATTGAACGTCCCATCTCAAACATTCTCATTTGGTGAGCAGTGGCACAACCAGCCCCGGTTCCGATTCTCTTTAACTCTCATACCCACTGTGTGTGCATGCTCACTGTAGCCATTTCTGGGTTTTGGTTGAATTACAGTTCAATCTGAAGTCTATAAAGAAACAAGAGAGCTGCCAGGGAAAGAGGAGCAGAACTGAGCTGAATTGTTCTCTCTGAATGCTGCAGCAGCAGAAATAGCATATAGTACATTAATCAGAAAGGGTTCATTCGGGGATATGGTTTCCAACTCTCTGAGATTGAGAACTCTTTTTTTTCTCTGGCTTTCATGTTCTCTTCCTGGGACTTTGTGCTTATCTCCAATTGTTCCTCTCATCTCCCCTATGCCTCCATGAGCAGTCCTGAGATGGGTGTACGGTGCTGAAGATTTTTGGACGGCGCGCCAGCTCCTGTTTGATGTTCCGTTCCATTACTTGGGAAGCTTCTGCCTTGGATGAGGAAGGGGGGAGAAAATAGGGGTAGAGGTTGGGGGTATAGACTTGGATGTGTGGAAAAGGAGCTGAGCAAACCTTTTCTTTTTAGAAAAGAAAAGAAAAATCCTCGTGACCGATCAAAAGTGCTACACTCTTGATCTGATGCCTCTAAACAAACCAAGGCCTTGCAGGAGTTCTCAAACACTATGAAGATATTCAAGGCAATACTGGAAGTAGAAGAGAGCTCCGTGTAGTGTGCATTTGCAGAGACATAGAGGTGTGTGTTTGCTTCTGATTGTCTGAGTGGGGTAATTTAATGGATACAGGTGTAGGCCCTGTCACAAACTTACATGCTCTCTGCCACCTGGGGCTGCATGGTGAATTGACCCAAAACGCAAAGGACAATGATTCCCCCCTGAGGGGCCAAAATGTATTTCTCTATTACGGTATCCAGATAATTGACTACTTAAATGTGTGTTAGAATAACACAGTTGCATCCATGCCTGGTATCTGCAGTGGGTTCGAAAAGTATTCAGACCCCTTGACTTTTTCCACATTTTGTTACATTACATCCTTAGTCTAAAACAGAATACATTTTTAAAAATCCTCATCAATCTCTACACAATACCACATAATGACAAAACGAAAACAGGTTTTTAGACATTTTTGCAAATGTATTAAAAAAAAGGAAATACCTTATTTACATAATTATTCAAAACCTTTGCTATGAGACTCAAAATTGAGCTCAGGTGCAAGGATGTTTCCATTGATCATCCTTGAGATGTTTCTACAACTTCATTGGAGTACACCTGTGGTAAATTGATTGGACATGATTTGGAAAGACACACGCCTGTCTATATAAGGTCCCACAGTTGACAGTGCATGTCAGAGCAAAATCCAAGACATGAGGTCAAAGGAATTATCCATATAGCTCCGAGACAGGATTGAGTCGAGGACCAAATGAGAAACAAGATTTTCTGGTCTGATGAAACCAATATTGAACTCTTTAGCTTGAATGCCCAGCATCATGTCTGGAGGAAACCTGGCACCATCCCTACGATGAAGCACGGTGGTGGCAGCATCATGCTGTGGGGATGTTTTTCAGCTGCAGGAACTGGGAGACTAGACAGGATCGAGGGACAGATGAACGGAGCAAAGTACAGAGAGATCCTTAATGAAACCCTGACCCAGAGCGCTCAGGACCTCAGACTGGGGTGAAGGTTCACCTTCCAACAGGACAACAACCCTAAGCACACAGCAAAAACAACGCAGGAGCTTCGGAACAAGTCTCTCAATGTCCTTGAGTGGTCCAGCCAGAGCTCGGACTTGAAAACCTGATCGAACATCTCTGGAGAGACCTGAAAATAGCTATGCAGTGATGCTCCCCATCCAACCTGACAGAGAATGAGAGGATCTGCATAGAGGAATGGGAGAAACTCCCAAATACAGGTGTGCCAAGCTTGTAGCCTCATACCCAAGGCTGTAATCGCTGCCAAAGGTGCTAAGTAAAAGTACTAAGTAAAGAGCCTGAAAACGTTTGTAAATGTAATATTTCCGGTTTTTAATGTATAGTACATCTGCTAAAATTTCAAAAACATAGTTATGGGGAAACAAACAATTTAATCCACTTTAGAATAAGGCTGTAATGTAACAAATTTTGGAAATATTCAAGGTGTCTGAATACTTTCCGAATGCACTGTATCAGAGACTTGTTCTCAGAAGAGAACTTTGATGCCATCTATATGAATGTATAATCTCTGTGGTAACTTTCATCTGTACAGAGTGAACTTTGACGACACTGTATGGAAGGATCACTTTTGTCCTCTTTTATTTGACATTATTTGCATTGGTCTCACACAAACCTTTAGATGCTATGACATCCTATGAAGATTGGGCCTGTGTGATCAGGTTACTGTAACTTGGTATTGTTTGATTGGTCAATGGTGGTTGGTTTTGATTTGAAAAAGTCACACCTCCAGATGTTGGACAGTGAGACATTTGTTGTTGTTTTGGCTCTGATATAATACAATGACAATGAAGTTAAAGTGCAGACTGTCAGCTTACATTTTCATAAATATCGGGTGAACCATTTCTAAATACAGCACTTTTTGTACATAGTCTCTTCATTTTAGGGGGCAAGTTATTGTGACAAAATGCACTTATATGTGTATTGAAGTAGTAATAAAAGTATTTGGGCCCATATTCAAAGCATGCAATGACTACGTCAATGTTGTAACTACAAATTTGTTGGATGCATTTTCTGTTTGTTTTGGTTGTGTTTCAGATAATTTTGTGCCCAATATAAATGAATGGTAAATATTGTATTCTGTCATTTTGGAGTAACTTTTATGTACCGGCTGGAATGCGGTATCAAGATTCGGGATTTCAGGACTTCAAAGTAGCACAACACCTCATTTTTCATTCATTTCTATTGCACACAAAATGATCTGAAACACAAACAAAACAAAGAGCAAATGTATCCAACAAGTTTGTAAAGTCACAAGCTTGATGTAATCATTGCGTGCTAGGAATATGGGACTATGTACTAAACCTTTGACTACTTTAAAATAGATATTAAGTGAATTTGTCCCAATACTTTTGGTCCCTTAAAATGGGGGGACTATGGACAAAAACGACTGTAATTTCTAAACGGTTCACCCTGTCGTGACGTTGCTACAATTAATGTGATGACAGCTACTCATCGAATGATTACATACCCCATTCAATTATTATGAGATTAAATGAATCATATAACGATTAATTAAGTAGTAATCTGGGGCACCACGGGAAAAATGTATTTAACGAGTTACTGTTTCCCGATTGAACTCAATATCAGAATATCTCGATATACTATCCAACATCCATCAATCATTTGCTCCTATTTCAGTCTCATTCTGAACGTCATAATATCCTATAAATCTGCACAAACCCTAGTCTCCATGATGAATCTAAATGATTTATTTACTAACTAATGAAATAATCACACAGAAATACATAAACACACACACAGGATAGATTATGCGTTGATTACTAACAAGTCAATGAAAAGTCCCTAGTGGACTAACCCGATATGACGGCTTGGTACATAATGAAAAGGGGTAGGGTAAGAAAGAGCGGGAGGAGACATAAAGGAATTCAACTATCGTACATACAGTTGAATAATATGCTCATCGTAAATGTGGATATTTAGCACCCTAACAACTGCTAATTCGGATTTAGAAATGCAAAGTAAATATTTACTTGTATGTCTTTGTCGCCTCTCTCTGGTGAAATCACCCGATCAATCTGTGGAGAGTAGTTAATCAGAAAGTCTCTGGTTGTGTAAGTCTCTGGTTGTCCACCAGAGGTCACCATGTACTTAATAATTGCAGCTTCTTGGCATCGGAGTGTCTGTTAGAATGGATCTTCCAGAGGTCTTGTCCTCCACTCTGTTTATTTAGAATAGATACCCTAGAGATACCTATAGTGGTGAAAGGAAATTGTTCTTTGTCTCTCGTCTTCGGTCGAGTTCCCTAGGCTAACAGTGCAAAAACAGCTGTAGACTGAATGTTCCTGTGTAGTCTTCCTTGACAGTTTCAGAAGGTCTTACCATTTTCTGGTATTGTAGTCTTCTGTAACATATTCAGCTTGTGCTGCACGTATACCGGTCTTTAGTTTTAAACCATTTCTCAGCTGTGTAGCCACGCTGTCTGGTCTAATATGTTAATTCTTCAGCGAGTCATTTTAACCTTTTTGGGATAGGGGGCAGCATTTTCACTTTTGGATGAATAGCGTGCCCAGAGTGAACTGCCTCCTACTCTGTCCCAGATGCTAATATATGCAAATTATTACTATTGGATAGAAAATACTCTGAAGTTTCTAAAACTGTTTGAATGATGTCTGTGAGTATAACAGAACTCATATGGCAGGTGAAAACCTGAGAAAAATCCAACCAGGAAGTGGGACATTTGAGGATTGTAGTTTTTCAGATCTTGGCCTACCGAATACACATATTGAGATTGGGATTAGGTTGCACTTCCAAGGGCTTCCACTAGATGTCAACCGTCTTTAGAAACTGGTTTGATGATTCTACTATAAAGGAGGGGCTCATGAGACCACTTTGAGTCAGTGGTTTGACAGAGAGCCTTGGTCTCATGACGCACGCTCCCGACAGAGTTACCTCTCGTTCCAGTGCTTTTCTGAAGACAAAGGAATTCTCCGGTTGGAACATTATTGATGTTTTATGTTAAAAACATCCTAACGATTGATTCCAAACATCGTTTGACATGTTTCTAAAGGACTGTAACAGAACTTTTTGAGTTTTAGTCTGGATGAAGTGCCTGCGCCTCATGAAGATGGATTACTGGGCTGAACACGCTAACAACAAGTGGCTATTTGGACATAAATTATGGAACTTTATGGAACAAATCAGTCATTTATTGTCAAACCGGGATTCCTGGGAGTGCCTTCTGATGAAGATCATCAAAGGTAAGTGAATATTTATGGTGTTGTTTCTAACTTTGTTGATTCCAAAATGTTGGATATTCCTCTGGCTGTTTTGGGTTCTGGTATGTATAGTTTTTTTGTGGGCAACGGTGGGCAACGGTGTCGAGATGTAATTTGTATTTGTGGTCCTGGGAACTGGACCTTTTTTGGAACACCATTAATTTTGTCTTACTGAGATTTATTGTTAGGGCCCAGGTCTGACAGAATCTGTGCAGAAGATCTAGGTACTGCTTTAGGCCCTCCTTTGTTGGGGACAGAAGCACCAGATCATTAGCAAACAGTAGACATTTGACTTCAGATTCTAGTAGGGTGAGGCCGGGTGCTGCAGACTGTTCTAGTGCCCTCGCCAATTCATTGATATATATGTTGAAGAGGATGGGGCTTAAGCTGCATCCCTGTCTCACCCACGGCACTGTGGAAAGAAATGTGGGCGTTTTTTGCCAATTTTAACCGTTTTGAAT